>NC_090266.1:280557254-280866698 GCF_040414725.1 Anabrus simplex
CCAGTAGCATACTAACCCATATTCAGCCAGCTGAGACCTGATTACGGTCACAGTATGTATGTATGTATGTATGTATGTATGTATGTATGTATGTAAGTATGTATGCATGTATATATGTATGTATGTATGTATGTATGTATGTATGTATGTATGTATGTATGTATGTATGTATGTATGTATGTATGTATGTATGTATGTATGTATGTATGTATGTATGTATGTGTGTGTGTGTGTATGTATGTATGTATGGATGGATGGATGGATGGATGGATGGATGGATGGATGGATGGATGGATGGATGGTCCAGTCATTAAAAAAATTAGAAGCATGGGACTTGGTATATACTGTATGTAGTTTTAGGTATCCGGAAAACATACTAAAAGTCCTAGAAAAAAGGTCGTGCTAGGGCTACTTTCTTGAAAAATGGCGACCAAAACAGTTATTTGGCTTTTTTTTTTTTAAAAGGTTCTTCTTAGCAAAATGTTTTTTAATGAAAAATGTGCAGTTTTTATTCTTAGCACATTTTCCATATAACTGACAGTCAAACCATAATTTTGGTGTGTTACTTAAATGAATTTGCTTGTTCAAACAGTGCAATGTTAGCACCAGAAATGTATGTTGAAATTGAAACTTTGTATTAGTATGTCTGTACAAATTCAATAATATTTACTTATTCATTTTATTGAATAGCCATTAAAGTTTTTTATTTTGTTTCAGGCATTAAATAACTCCAAGCGGAACTAAAATATAGGAAGCGAGAATTGTGTTTTGCTCTGAGTGCCTAACCAAAGGAGAGACTGTCCATGTGCAGAAAGGACTTAATGGAATAATTCAAAGTAGAAAAGGAGGAGAAGATGACCTATGCCTCCTATATAGATTTCTCACGTATCCATTCCAGTAAGGAAATTATACCTTCTGGCAATGTGCATACAGGAAAGAATCACTTATTAATATACAAAAAAGTGAGCTTGAAGAAAACAAAATTACTTGCAAATATCAAGGTATGGAAAATGCACGTTATTTGGTGTATTTCTCAGTGTACTCAATGTCACAAGATTTGAAGTAAGATACGGGCTATTGCAAAGTGTTTCTC
The DNA here is from genome assembly GCF_040414725.1 of Anabrus simplex. Taxonomy (NCBI): domain Eukaryota; kingdom Metazoa; phylum Arthropoda; class Insecta; order Orthoptera; family Tettigoniidae; genus Anabrus; species Anabrus simplex. The sequence continues at coordinate 280,558,348 of NC_090266.1, forward strand.
CGATGAGTCCTTTTGTAATGTGTATGTATGTTTAGTCCTCAGCCCGAAGGCTGGTTGGATCCTCAACAGCTCCACCATCAGCTGTCATAGATGGCCTAGTCATCACTGAAGAGGCGTACTAGGGAAATGAGGAGTGAGGTAGTTTCCCGTTGATTTCCTCACAGAGCCAGAAGTTGCTATTACATATCAGTCTGCGAAGCCCACCGAAATGCATGCACCAACCGACCCTATGAGCAATGTTTTCACACCATTCATAGCAGGGACTGGCTGCAGAAGGAATGGCATTACTAGCATCACTCATACCTCAGTCACTTTCATTTTGTCAAAGCCAAGGATAAAGCTGAGACAGATCAATGAAAGCAACAAAATTGCTCTAGCCCATACCAGAAGACATAGTGCACTGTAAACACTAGGTCCCGGCAGCAAAGGTATCCTTTTGTAATAAGAGGTTTAAATGATAATACAAACATAATTCGTAAAGAAAAAATGTAATATCAATTTGGCAATTTGAGCCTCGGTATGAGATTTTTATGAAATCTTTTCAATTGTTTCTAAAAATAAATGGGTACTGTCGAAACAAATGTTTGAGAACTTCGGTAATTATTTCGAAAAATGAAGGGGTGCCGTTGAAATGAAGTTGTGTTCATTATCTTGATCAATCTGTACCTGTTCATCTACAAACAATTTCCATGTCCTGTATCATCATCATCATCGTCATCGTTTCCATCGCTACAACTCACATCGCAATTATTGCTCCGTATACTGCAAACGTTATGAGAGAACAAACTCAAGTGTGATCACCTTTCACTCAATTTCGTGCCTATCCCGACTTCACATATAAAGTTATAAAATTATCCTTCGTTCGTGAACAAAAGATGGAACTCCTTTTTGCTTTAATTGCCAAACGAAAACGTGTGGTACGTACAAGAAAGGAAGGGAGAAGCAAGCCTGGGGAGTTACTTCTTTCAGCGATCGATAGATGAAGATTCCATTGTTTGTCTAATTTTAACCTAGATAGACTCTCGTAGCCGTGAGAGTGCTGGTGAGGAAGTAATATTGGAAGGTGAAAAAAAAATATTTTCTGAAGAATCTAACTCAAGATTGCATCGCACTTCAAAAATTCACTCGACCTCTACGTGTCGAATACCATCTGAAAAACAAGGTGAGAAAATTACCGCTATATGAAGAAGTCATATAATCACATTTAATTCTTGTTTTTCTATTTGTTTTACCACGCACCGGCTCAGACAGAACTTCCGGCAACAACTGGATAGGACCGGGCTAGGACTGAATAGGAAGAGACCGTGGCTTTAATTTAGGTGCAGCTCCAGTATTTCCGTGGTGTGAAAAAGGGGAAACCACGGGAAACATTATCCATAGCTGCCGACAATGGGGTTCTAACCCACCATCTCTCGAATGAAATCTCACGGCTACGTGACCGAAACTAAGCTACCAACTCGCTCAAGAATTAATCTATAATTTATTGTAGAGAAACTGTAACACATATTTTCACGATATCACGTTTTGTTCGTTGTACGGGTCTCAGGTATTGACCAAAGTGTTAAGGGTAAGTCCCCAATTATGGCCCCCTTTTTGTTTATCGCACGTATGCGATGACCTAACCATGATAAAAATTTGAAAATTAAAATACATGCAGTTCGGAAATCACTTTGTCCATAGCTTGTATTGGTTCCATGTTATAAGTAATGTGGAGTAAATAAAGTGAGTTGTTAAAAAAAAGAGATTTCGTTGAACATATAATATTGGCTCCAAATATGGCCCCCACCTAAAATTCACTCAGGGGAAAAATTATTGGTAAAATATTTAACCAAACCCATATACATAGTGTTACAAATTAATCATTGTTTGTGGTGAAATAATCCGTTCGGGTAGTATGACATTGTTTTTCACAAAGAGCTCATTTAAATGTCTTCGTAACCTTGCCATTGCACTTTTCATGGCTCCACAGGAAACATTAAGTGCACCGAGTCCATTTCTGACACTTGCTGTCACAGCTTGTTGCAGATGGGACATTCAGCATCTTCTTCACCACCATTGTTATAATCGGTAGAGGCAAATTCCACTTCATCTTCATCCTCTTCGCCACTGCTGGACGAACTCACCTGACGTTTTACTTCGGCATTTTTCGTTTCTTTCCTAGCCGCATCCGCCGCTTCCTTCTGCTGTTTCTTTTCAATCGCTGCTTAAACTGCACTTTTATGTGGTGAACCAGTGTCCAAAACAGCGGAATCTCGTCGAGTGCATGTACTGGGTTCGATGACTGGAACAGATCCAATGTCACCGGGCAGTACGTTATCACCGTGCCCATAGTTTGACTCTCTACCAGACCTCTCCTTTAAGATGTCTCCATGAGTAAACATGTTCTCTCATACAACCCGGAAACCATTGGTGACTGTTGTCATGGTAGCATCTTTAATGTTTCTGTTCTAATTCAGTCAGCAAAATTATTTTCCAGCCTAGTGGGACGTTAACCACTTCCTCGTGTTTCAGGTCATTACAGTGCTTTATTTTCCTTAAATAGTTCCTCAAATTTGTGCGAGTTACTTTCAAATTCCTTACAACTTACTTCACTGACATCTTATCTTCTTTGACCCGCTTAATAGCTTTCAGTATTGTTTCTTTATCCCAACATTTTCGTTTCGACATCTGGAAAGATAAGACAACGACATAAATAGCATTTCTTCCGCAGCCTACCTGAGTTCAGTACAGTACCCAAATACCGCCCCGGGGCCATAATTGGATGCGCGCAGGGGGGGCATACTTGGAGATCACAAACTTTACGATATGGCTTAAAATAGCTCTGACCATGTCTTGGATATCAACAAGCAAACCAGATCATACGAAAGTACAGTACAGAGAGTACTTATAGAAAAAAGTATATCTTTCAAACTTAGTAACTAGACAGAGGAATATGAAGATATGTCCGCAAAAAACTCACCTTATCAAAGAAACTTCAATGTTGAAAGAAAAGCACTACGCGTAAGCTTTGTCTTCGAAACGGTCACTACTCACTGATAACAGCAAACTGACTTCGTTTTAGAAGTTTTCGCCAGAGTTCACGACCTTAGCAAGCGTGATATGAGAGGGGGCCATATTTGGAGGCGGAGCCATATATGGAGGTCTACCCTTATAAGATAATCGAAAAAATTCTGTCGGATTTTGCCTACCGACCCGTGTGAGACCCATCGTCCCAGTTAATACAGTTTCCCGAGCTGGTACTGTCGAATGGTATCTGCATTGGCATTGGGGTTTTCTCCAAACGCTTCATAATACATTGGTTATTGCAGGCAACAATCCTCGCATTAAGAACATCCGTAGCCCACGACAACTTCTCTTCCTTCTCGTGGTGTATTCTTAATGGATTCATCAAGGTCCTATATTTTTTGGAACCACCACATCTAGTGTTCAAACAACCAAAACCAGCACAGTACCAAAAGTAGATTATGCACCGTTATCAGGCTATCGGGTGAACTGCTACCTGTTAGCCAGTCTCTACTCTAATAGCAACTGAACGTGTTTATGAAAATCTGTCTAGCTAGCACTCATAAATCGCAGAATTGTCAATATGTTATAGAATATCACAAAACCGTAAGTGGTTCAAAACACGCGTGTTCCTATTTTCCGCCTGGGAGAGAAATACTGATGCATTCAGGAATGTGAATCTCGAATGGCATTGTCAGTGACTTCTAAAATAAGGTCTTAATCTTTCTCACCCCCTTCCTTGCCTTTTCCCAATTACTTAGCGTCGGTAATTATATGGATTAGGCCCAGTTGTATGGCTATATGTCTTTCCTGGCGCCAACCCTGACCGGAAAATGTTTCACTATTGCATGTTTCTTTAGTGGATGTTAGTGAGATATGAAGATGTGTGCATTAAAACTAACACAAACACCCAGCCCTGATCCAGAAAAGTTTACCAGGCGCGATTAAAATTTCCTCCCCGCCAACAATCGAGCTCTGGCTCGTCTGAACCACAATGCTGACCACTCAGCCACGGAGCTGAACGAACAAGGACGGAATCAAGGTAAATAAATGGTTAAGTCGTGAAATGAATATTACGTTCCTAATAGTTCAATTCCACGTAAAATTGGAATTCACCGAGCGGTTAGGGGCGCGCAGTTGTGAGCTTGCATTCCGTAGATACTAGGTTTGAACTGCACTGTCGGCAGCCCTCAAGGTGGTTTTCCGTGGATTCCAATTTTCACACTAGGCGAATGCTTGGGCTGTACCTTAATTAAGGCCACGTCCGCTTCCTTTCCTACACCGTCGTCGCCGTAAGACTACCTGTGTCGGTGCGACGTGAAGGTAGTTGTAAAAAATTGGAATTCCCCAAGGATACAAACCAAATAAACCCCGTGGTATTACAACCCTGATGGGTCTTGGTCTACCAGATGACTGCTGCTCAGCCCAAACACCTGCAGATTATGAGGTGACGCATGGATAGTGCGACGAATCCTCTCGGCCGTAAACCTTGGTTTTCTAGACCGGGCCCGCCATCTCACCGTCACGTAGGCTCAATGGATCTCGAACTGGCCTTCTGATCAGACAAAACTAACTGACGTAGCCGAGAATCAAAACCCGAATCCTCCAGGTGAGAAGCTGGCACGCAACCGCTAGATTACGGGACCGACAAGGGTATAATGTAAGTATATACACTGACTGACAGAGCAAATGCAACACCAAGAAGGAGTGGTTCGAAAGGGATGAAAGTTGGAGAAAAACAGAGACGGCACGGACGAATAATTGATGTTTATTTCAAACCGATAAGCAGGTTACACAATGCGCACGGCATAGACTCAGTAGGATGTAGGACCACCGCGAGCGGCGATGCACGCAGAAACACGTCGAGGTACAGAGTCAATAAGAGTGCGGATGGTGTCCGGAGGGATGGTTCTCCATTCTCTGTCAACCATTTGGCACTGTTGGTCGTCCGTACGAGGCTGGGGCAGAGTTTGCAAACGGCGTCCAATGAGATCCCACACGTGTTCGATTGGTGAGAGATCCGGAGAGAACGCTGGCCACGGAAGCATCTCTACACCTCGTAGAGCCTGTTGGGAGATGCGAGCAGTGTGTGGGCGGGCATTATCCTGCTGAAACAGAGCATTGGGCAGCCCCTGAAGGTACGGGAGTGCCACCGGCCGCAGCACATGCTGCACGTAGCGGTGGGCATTTAACGTGCCTTGAATACGCACTAGAGGTGACGTGGAATCATACGAAATAGCGCCCCAAACCATGATGCCGCGTTGTCTAGCGGTAGGGCGCTCCACAGTTACTGCCGGATTTGACCTTTCTCCACGCCGACGCCACACTCGTCTGCCGGTGACTATCACTGACAGAACAGAAGCGTGATTAATCGGAGAACACGACGTTCCGCCATTCCCTCATCCAAGTCGCTCTAGCCCGGCACCATGCCAGGCGTGCACGTCTATGCTGTGGAGTCAATGGTAGTCTTCTGAGCGGACGCCGGGAGTGCAGGCCTCCTTCAACCAATCGACGGGAAATTGTTCTGGTCGATATTGGAACAGCCAGGGTGTCTTGCACATGCTGAAGAATGGCGGTTGACGTGGCGTGCGGGGCTGCCACCGCTTGGCGGCGGATGCGCCGATCCTCGCGTGCTGACGTCACTCGGGCTGCGCCTGGACCCCTCGCACGTGCCACATGTCCCTGCGCCAACCATCTTCGCCACAGGCGCTGCACCGTGGACACATCCCTATGGGTATCGGCTGCGATTTGACGAAGCGACCAACCTGCTCTTCTCAGCCCGATCACCATACCCCTCGTAAAGTCGTCTGTCTGCTGGAAATGCCTCCGTTGACGGCGGCCTGGCATTCTTAGCTATACACGTGTCCTGTGGCACACGACAACACGTTCTACAATGACTGTCGGCTGAGAAATCACGGTACGAAGTGGGCCATTCGCCAACGCCGTGTCCCATTTATCGTTCGCTACTTGCGCAGCACAGCGGCGCATTTCACATCATGAGCATACCTCAGGGACGTCAGTCTACCCTGCAATTGGCATAAAGTTCTGACCACTCCTTCTTGGTGTTGCATTTGCTCTGTCAGTCAGTGTAAATAACTTACAGGATAGTGGGCGACTACAAAAATACCTGGAAAATGTTGTGAGATGTACAGCAGACAACTGTAAAATGATAAACGGGGTTAAAATTAAGGTTGTCCTTTTCACTAATAGAAGAAATATTCTCAGTTTTAATTACTACGTAGATTCCCATTTTCACACCATCCTGTACCTTGATTAAGGCCACGGCCGCTTCCTTCCCATTCCTGGGCCTTTCCTATACCATCGTTCTATGGGGACTACGGCCAGTCACGTGTAAACTTGCTTCGCACTTACCTGCCTAATTATCAAGATAACTAGCAGCTGAGATTCCTTGAGGGTGCTCAACTGTCATCACTAAGTTCACGTTTTGATTCAAAACGGTCAAAATGACTCTCAAGGACGTCGAGAAGAGGTTGTCAGAGTACGAGGACCGTATGGCTGAATTTCAAGATCGCTTGGAGGAAGCCATGACGGCTTCCGACCGCAGTGCAGACAGCAGTGCCGCCAACCCCCAGGAGCTGCTCACCAGCCTCAGCTCCGACTTTAAGAACTTCCGAGACTCCATGGGTGCTGAGATAGCTGACATGAGCAGGCCATTGCGGAGATCCATCAGAGGATGGATAAACAAGAGGAGATGGCTGATGAAGCAGCCCAGTATAGTAGGCGAAATTGCCTACTGATACATGGGGTTAAGGAACCACCTGAGGAGGACACCTATGGGGCTGTCATAGACGTCATTAAAAACAGACTTAAGTTAGATATTGGCATGGACAGTATCGATAGATGTCATAGAATGGGGGGCCAGCGTAGGACAACTGCCAACGTAGTGGCCACTGGGATCAGGCCAATAATTGTGAAGTTTCTGCGCTACCATCAGCGGGACCAAGTCTGCCGGGCGAAGCGACTACCCAGGGCACTAACATCATGGTCACGGAATCCCTCACGGCATCAGGAAAAGGGATTTTGAATAAGGCACGCGACGCATTTGGACTGCGGAATGTGTATACACAGGATGGACGTGTGACTGTAATTACATCAGACGGCAAGAAAACCACTCTGATCACTCCTAGGGACCTAATAGTTCTCATCAGGCAGCGTAGCGGAGCGCAGAATCAGTGTCAATGGGTGAATGTGTTATAATAGGGCTAGTTTTAAAATATGTAACAGGACTCTTGTTTACCATGAGTTTCAAATTTGCCTCAAATAATGTTAGTTATGTGTATATTTTCTTTAAATGTGAGTGTGAATGTGTGTGTGCAACAGTCAGCTGTTTCTTTCAGAAGGAGGCAGCGGTGTGTACCCATTGTTTCTGTCAATCAAAGTTAAACATAATCCCCTTGTACTGTTAGCTGAACGCCCGCTACTTAAGCCTGGCTCCGGTCCGCAACCCCCTGTCGCAATAGGTCTCTCTTGTTGAGACAAGCCCTGTCCTCCATGCCACAGGGTTTGCAATGTTGCCATGCGAACGCGCTCTCTCTCTCCCTGCTCACATAGGTGAAATACGTACAATTGTTAACGACAATGACATACATGTTTTCTTGTATTGGAGAAACTTGGCTAAGGCCTATCACCCCTTCCACCATGGTAAATATTAATAATTACGAACTCGTCCGTTGGGACAGAACGGATGGTAGGAAAGGTGATGGTGTAGCCCTTTATTTCAGAAATGACTTGAGAGGTAGAGTAATATGCACATCAGAAAATGCCACTCAGCCGGAACCAGAGTTCATGTTCGTGGAGATCACCGTTAAAGGGACGAAAGTCCTCTTCGCCGTAGTTTATAAACCTCCAGATATAGTGAACATGACGGAGTTGGAAGCTTGTTTATTCAACCTACTACCAACTTACGAACATGTCGTACTATTAGGAGACTTTAATATAAACTTACTGAAAGAATCAGCTCAGAAGGACAAACTACTTGATATACTATTTTCCTGTAACCTTGCGATTCTCCCACTAAATCCCACCAACCATATATATATAGCAATAATCACACTTCACGCTCACTAATTGATCTAATCATAACCAAAAGTCCACAGAAAGTTTTAAATTACGGCCAAATACCTGTTCCATCGAACTCAACACACGACCTAGTCTATTTATCCTATTCTCTTCGCATACCCAAATACAAACCTAAGTTCACCACTTGTAGGAATATAAGAGATATTAATCTAGATCACCTGAAGTATGGCGCCTACAACCTACCCTGGAATGACATTCTACTACTAGACGATATTGACGCGAAAATAGATAAACTAAATTCCTCATCATTAGACTATACGACAAACACGCTCCCAAACGACAAGTGAAAGTGAGTCGCCCCACTGCCCATGGTTAAATGACGAAATTAAGAATTTAATGGCTCGCCGTGATTCATGGTTCCGACGGTATAAACGTACCCGTAATGAAACCGATTTTGGAAACTATCGGGTACTCAGGAACAGAATTAAGCGAGAAATCAGATATCAGAAATTTAAGTAAGTTACTTAAACTATCTTTCAGATAAACTGAATGCAAGGAATTCCTGGAAAGAACTACGCTCTCTTGGTATTGTAAAAAGCCAACAACAGCAATGAGAACCAACTGTTCCCCTAGACGAGCTTATTACATATTTCTCTGAAGAACGAATCGCGTTTAAACCAATCAGTCAGGCAGAATTAAATACGAATCAATCAGCCATCCCTCCACTTAACCGTCCTCAATTTGCTTTCCAAGAGGTTACTAGCAACCAAATTAAAAAGGTACTATACTCTATTAAATCTAAAGCAGTAGGAGTAGATAACATCCCTATGCATTTCATACATAATATAATACGCGCCATCCTCCCGATTATCACACATATATTCAACTAGCAAGATACCCGTGCTTCGCTACGGTATTATACATAAATATTTATAATTGAATGTTTGACGTTTTTTTTATAATCGGCCGAAATTCGCGATCTGACTCGTTTTCTGAGAGAATCCGACAAATTTCGTGATCTGACTGGTTTTCTGAGAGATTACGTAAAAATTCCACCCATTTTTCCTTCTTTCTTTCCTGCAATCGATTTCGTACTTCCCGGGCTAGGTCCAGGTATTCCGCCCGGTCAGTTGGGTCCCTAAATCTTTGCCATCTTTCCCTATAAGCATTTTTAATATGGATCAAATCCTTGAAGAGATCAGGCGTGGTGACGTCTTGGGTGCCTTGGCGGTACTGAACCCGCGGTCGGACTGCATCCGTAGTCATTACCCGGCCAGGACCCGTTTCCAGCGCGGTCCGCACATGTTTACGACGTTCCAGATTATTTATTATTATTATTATTATTATTATTATTATTATTATTATTATTATTATTATTATTATTATTGATGTTCTGTACCCCACAGCAAGATGCAAGACCGCTACTAGGCGGTAAATTACATATGCTGCCATTGTCTCATTGTCATTGCTGACAATGTGACCAGCACCATCGTCGCGCGTAGGCAAGTGCGCGAGATTTCTGGCGACACGAATAATATACATGCGTGCATTATTGACCTTATTAAAGAGGTGAACAATTGCACGGTCAATATCATTTCTATCGTTTATTTCAAATGTTTTAACTTTTTATTTATATGCCAGGACAATCTACTGTAATCTAACTTTATGTTCTCCAAAGGAAAAGATGGCTCTTTAAAACGAACCCAGGGAAGATTAAGAATGATCACTTTATGATCAGAATAAGTACATTATGATCAGTAAAATCAGTTGGTCTCAACTCCTTTTTCACCTCACCACCGTTGATTTCCCCTCCCCCACCAAAAAAAGAAAAGAAGGCGTCTTTCTTTATGTTTAAAGGAGATTCCAAATACCAATATTCACGTCTGTTACCTTCAGTTCTGAGATATACTGCAAGTATCCCCATAAAAAGAATTCACTTTCTTCACTTCTTTTCACACTCCCCCTCCCCCTTAAATGAATTTTCCGGCAAGAAATACTTGTTTCATTCATAGAAAAGGATCTTCTAAATACCAATTATCACGACTCTAACATCTTCAGTTTTTGAGAAATGTGTCCTCATAAAAGGAATTCAACTCCTTGTCACCCCCGCCCCCAAGACGATTTCCCCCCAAAAACGCTTTCTTCTTTGTTCTTAAAGGAGATCCTAAACCAATTTTCACTTCTGTAACAACTTTAGTTTTATTAGATGTAAGTATCCTCACACAATTAATTCAATTATTTTTTCAATTCCTTCACCTCCCCCCCCCCAACCCTTAATTGGTTTTTCGAAAAATAGGTGTTTCTTCATTTTACATCAGATTGCAAATACTACTTTTCACGACTGCAAAATCTTTTGTTTTTGAGGTAATAGTATCATATACAAATAATTCAACTAATTTTTCAATTCCCCCCCCCCCCATTAGGCGGATTTCCAAAAACTACAAATAAGTATTTCTTCATTTTTAAAGGAGATTTCAAATACTAAATTTCATGCCTGTAACATCTTCACCTTTTGAGATATCAGTATCCTAATTAAAATAATGCAAACCCATCTTCAGTCACTTTTACCCCTCCTACTAAGTAGTTTTTCAAAAAACAAAAAATACACGTTTCTTTATTTTAATAGATATGAAGAATACTTTTTTTACTTCGGTAACATGTTAAGTTTTTGAGATATACTGTAGAAATGCTCATTTTAAAAATTCACCCCCCTTTGTAGTTCCCCTTAAGTGGAGTTTCCAAAAACAAATCACCTATGTTTCTTTACCTTTACAGGACATTCCAAATACCAATTTTTACGTCTATAACATTTTACGTTTCTGAGATATACTGTAGATATAGATTTTCTAAGAATTCACCCCCAATTTCTCACTCCTGTTTAAATCCCATTAATTTGATTTTCCAAAGGCAAAAAAATACGTGTTTCCTTATTTTATAAGGAGTTCCTAAAAACGAATTTTCAGGTCTGCAATATCTTCTGTTTCTGAGAAATAAGTATCCTCATTTAAGGCATTCAACCACTTTGTCACCCTTTTTCACCCCTCCTATTGGGATTTTCCGAGAACAAAAAAATTGGTGTTTCTTTATTTTCTAAGAAGATCCCAAAATACCAATTTTTAGGTCAGTAATGTCTTCTGTTTCTGAAATATAAGTGTCCTCATTAAAGGTATTCATCGTTTTTTCACCCCTTTTCGCCCCTCCTATTGGGATTTTCCGAAAACATAAAAATATATGTTTCTTGATTTTTAAAGAAGATTCTAAATACCAATTATTACACCTGTAATCTTTCAAAGTTTTGAGATGTAGATACACCCATTTTTAAAATTAACCCCCATTTTACCCCCTCATTAGTTGTGTTATCCAAAAACAAGAAACATGTGTTTCTTTGTTTTCGAAGGAGATCCCAAATACCAATTTGCAAGTCTGTAATGTCTTCAGCTTCTGAAATATAAGTAACCTCATTAAAGGCATTCAACCCATTTCTCACCCTTTTTCACCCCTCCTGTTGGGATTTTCCAAAAACAAAAAAATTCGTGTTTCCTTATTTTTAAAGGAAGTTCTAAATATCCATGTTTACATCTGTAAACTTTTAATGTTTTGAGATATAGATACCCTCATTTTAAAATTTCACCCCCCTTTTCACCCCCTTAGAGACGGTATGTCCAAAAATCCTCCCTTATAGAGCACCTACATTGTACTATAAATGTATCCTCAAAATTTCATTTCTTTATGTCCAGTAGGTTTGGCTCGGCGATGATGAATCAGTCAGTCAGTCAGTCCGTCAGTCGGTCAGTCAGTCAGTCAGTCAGTCAGTCAGGACAAGTTATTTTATGTATATAGATTACTGTCTCAGAAATACAAGTTTCCCTGCACTCTGGAAACAAGCTAATGTCATCCCAGTGCCCAAGATAAACGATCCTAAACTGACCTCTGACTATCGCCAAATTTCTATTCTTCCAGCGCTTTCTAAGGGTTTGGAAAGACTGGTGTATGATCAAATACTGAAGTATTTAAATAAATATTCTCTCCTTGACACATTACAATCGGGCTTTAAGAAAGGGTACAGCACTGCCACGGCTCTCCTTAAAGTGACAGAAGACATCAGACTAGTTATGGAACAACGACAATTTACAGTACTAACGCTACTGGATTTCAGTGGTGCATTTGACACAATAGACTTACAGCTACTAATTAAGAAAATGGAATTTTACTTGTTTGACCCTTTAGTACTGAAATTTTTTACGTCATATTTCAAAGATCGGAGGCAGCGGGTGATAACTCGCGAAAGAAATTCAGAATGGCGTATAAGGAAAGTGGGCACGCCACTAGGTAGTATTCTAGGACCGTTGCTTTTTACATTGTATATCAATGACATTTCATCTTCTCTAAAAACGTGTAATTATCACCAATATGCCGATGATCTCCAAATATATTACCATTGCAGTTTAATCGAATTACCAAACGCAGTGAAATGCATAAATGATGACATGAAACAACTCAGTGAATATGCTCTCGCAAACAGACTTCTCATAAATCCATCAAAATCGCAGGCTATCATTGTTGGTTCCCAGAACCTCCTACACAAAATCAACGATTCGATCATTCCTCCTCTACAAATAAATAATAGCACAATCCCGTACAGTAAAACAGTGAGAAATCTTGGGGTGACTATGACTGAAACTCTAAATTGGACAGAACATATAAAAAACGTAGGTCAGAAGGTGTTTGCTACTCTACACCCACTGAAATTAAATAAAGACATTTTACCACTAAATACGCGGCAAAGACTAACACAGACCCTAATTTTTCCTATCCTTGACTAATGTGATGTAATCTTGGTAGACGCTACTAAAGGACAAACTAGGAAACTGCAGCATATTATGAATATTGTTGCCTTAGATTCATTTTTAACCCAAGGTATGATGTGCATATTACTCCTTACTATCAAGCACTGAACTGGTTAAAACCTGATAAGAGACGTGAATATCAAATACTTGTCTTAATACACAAACTTCTGCATAGTAACTCCCCCCAGTATATTTCATCTAAACTTCACTTCCTGTCTTCCTTCCATAACCGTAACACTCGCTCGGGCTCCACTCTAGCTATTCCTCTTCACCACTCTTCTCTCTATAATCATTCTTTTATTGTGACCGGTTCCATGCTTTGGAATTCCCTGCCAGTAAGTGTCAGGGGTATTGACCCTTTCCTCAAATTTAAAATAACTTGCCGAGACTTCCTGTTGGGAGTTACCGATTGAAGTGTGTATACGTGCGTGTGGTTGGAAACTGAAAAATTAAAAATGGCTCTGTTAATTTTATATAATGTAAACGTAAGTGTAGTGGACAAGTGTGTAAATTGTAAGTGTGTGTGCAAGTGTCTATGTGAGAGAGAAAAGAGGACTGAATTAACGAGCTATTAAGCTAATAAGCTGCATGTTGTGTGAGTGTGTAACTTAAGTTTAGTTAGGAAATCGTATAATTAGTATAATTAGTAATAGGCAGCCTCAATATTATTTGTTGTGTTGTGGTTGAGTGTAAGAGACGGCCGGGTGCCCTAACTTCGCCACATGAAAGAAGCCATAATAAATAAATAAGACCTGTCTGTGTCGGTGCGACGTAAAGCAAATTGCAAAAGAAATTCGTAGCAAAGCAATATTCAATATTCACACCATTCGATATTTTACCCAAATTATTGTGTTTATGTTTTGTTACAATTACAAGATTTTTTCTTTGCTGTCCACTTGAATAAAGGAAATATTCATGGTTCCGCTTCGTATCATATACGCACACTCACTCGCACGTACTCACTCATCTTATCTGCCTGGGCGTATTCATTTACAAATGTTTATCTTGCCAGGAAACACGTCCTTCATTAAACATAAAATCATGCATAAGTATGTCTCTGATTTCCTTTGCATTATTGCTGGAATTTCTTGCAATTCATGTTAGCCTCACCATGCCGCTATCAGTTTGAACTTCCCTCCTCCATTCAGCTGACATCACTATACCTGCTTCTGTATTTTCGAAATCGAGAGAGCCTGGTGAGCTATGTACTTGTTTGGAAGTAGAATTCCTCCTTAAAAAATTGTGTAAATGAACACACGCTAGTGTTATATCTTCGGCTGTTAAAGGTTTGACGCTGAGTGGTTTACGAAATACCCGAAATACTGAAGCCAGCAGCCCAAATCCATTTTCTGCCATGGGGCGAACGGTCGACCATCTCTAGTTAAACTCTCTTCTCGGACTTCTTTCTCCAGTTCCGCAGCGTACGGCTTCATCCGATAATTATCAACGGAAATGAATCGTCACCCAATAACATACAGGATTGGCGTTGCACTTCCTGCAAGCACACTGGGGTGAGGACATTTCAGTTAGAGATGGGCACTATCGATTGAAAACCACTATCGACTAGTCGGGCGATAGTCCCTTCGAACTATAGACTGAACAGTCGAATGTTTGCAGTCGAAAGTATTCTTTGCATATTACAAGTAGCCAGGCGTTTCAGGACAATTTAACACTTCCCTCTTCATCCGTCCACCTAGTAGATATTCTAAATTAAAAAATATAATTGTACAAGCTGTTTCTGAAAGTTTGAACCGAAAGTGTTTTGCTGATTGAAAATAATATTTTTCTACGCTTCTGATCAATATCATATAAACATATGCACGCGGAAATCCCATGTAGCAGCTGCGAGGTCACACACGACCTTGATTCAGATCTATGTACAGAGAGGTTCCAGCTGATGCAAAAAAAAAAATTATTTATTTATTTATTTATGCTAGTTGCTTTACGTCGCACCGACACAAATAGGTCTTATGGCGACGATGGGACAGGAAAGGGGTAGGAAAGGGAAGGAAGCGGCCGTGGCCTTAATTAAGGTACAGCCCCAGCATTTGCCTGGTGTGAAAATGGGAAACCACGGAAAACCATTTTCAGGGCTGCCGACAGTGGGGTTCGAACCTACTATCTCCCGAATACTGGATACTGGCCACACTTAAGCGACTGCAGCTATCGAGCTCGGTGATGCAAAACAAAAGACAGCGGAACCTCTGTAATAAATGTATTAACATCCGAGTTCGGCGGTATGTCTGGTTCAAGCATTTAAAGTGCGCGAAAATTATTCACCATCGGTCATGTTACCAGACCGCGTATGATTAGTGGTTTGGACGTAGAGTGTGACAAATTCATCATTTATTTAGGGGAAGATTCTAGTAATTCAATAACACCGTATCTTCCTATCTACAGGGAATCGAGCCTCTTGCATTCGGATTCATGGAATGCGTGTCACGTAAGTAGGCCTACTTGTTATTTTGTGGCAAAATATATTTGATAGCAAAGATAATGTATTTCAATTTTCATTTACCTTCTTATTTATGTAAGGAGCACGAAGACCTTACCGAGTGAGGTGAAATGTTTGTTTATGCCTGCGACGACGAAAGGACGTCTTTTTCTTTGTGGAAACTTCGTAGTCGAGAGGAATGAATAGTCGAATGTTTTCAGTCGAACGTCCATTACTTCCTGTCGAGGAGGCTGAATAGTCGATTGATTTCAGTCGAAAGTATTCATATAACGCAAGTCGTCAGTCGTTCAATGAAATACATTCGAATGTTTCCAGTCGAAACTCTCCGTATCAAAAGTGGAGAGCCGTACTTTTACGAATTAGACTTCTTTTTTATAAACGCAAGTTACCAATAATTAGTAATGACTTGTACAGACACCCATTAGAACAAAGAAAATGTTATATTGACTTACAAATTTACTCAAAGGGACCCACGTTCGCAGCCGAGAAGTCTACTCCACTCCACATTAGGAATGAGAAGCTGCACCACCCGAAGATCCCAGGTTCATATCCCATTAACTAACAGCGGACACCGTATCCTTAGTTTAATATAGTTTTCCACCTTTCTACATTTATTCCTGGCAAATGATACAATAGTACTGTACCTTTGGGCGCATAGCCCAATCCCAGACTTATATAATCACACTATCAAGGAACTCACACAGGCTTAAATCCGATTTACGCACTCATACGTACACGAGGCTAATAAATAGAGAGATACCCTTAATATGAACCAACATCATACGAATTTCCTTTCTTAGTACTAACTGGACAGTGAAACGTAGAAAGACTACAACGAGGCTCTATTCCCGAACAATGTTAACAATAATATGTAAACCTTGTTGCTGTAGTACACAATCAGGATATAATGAGAGATTATTACTGTAATTAGGCCTTATTTATGAATAACGTAATTAATATTAACAAATATGCAAGGAAACAATTAGCACATAAACAATAAGAGAAAGTCGCCTTATCAAGTAGATACCTATAAAGTTATAGCCTAGATGAATTAAAACAAAATGTAAACAGCGCACATACAACCTTCTTTGGTTCACAGAGGCAAAGATAGGTATCTTACAAATCACTTTAATTCCACATTGAGGAAAATAAGTTTATCAACGTTCTTTCATTTTAGGCGGTTTCATTTTTCAGATAGAATCTTTCCAGCCTTAGAGAAAATTCTCTCAGATGCAACCGACGTTGCAGGTACACATACATACTTCAGAGCAAGTTTATAGAGTTGTGGCATTGACGCCTTATTTTTCCTCCAAAACATTCCAGGGCTGTTTCTTCTATCTTCATAGGGTTTCTCGATGTACTGGTGGAGTATGACAGTGGCGGAACTTACAGAGTTTGATTTTTGTTTCAGACTAAAAACTCTATTGTTGAGGAAACCCCAAATTTCATAATTGTGATCGTCTTGAGATACAGTGCCAGTATTTATTTCAGTCACGCAGTTTACACTTGATTCCTCTTCATCCTCTCTTCAAAGCACGGACAGTTCTCTCATTATAGAGTGATGGGACATCTCAAAATTTGTAACTACTCCAAATGCTGCCTACTTGAATCTGGAAACCAGTAAAGTAGCACTGGCAATGATTACATTTTTTCAACTGATCCAAATCTGTTTTGGATATCTTGAACTGGCTCCTCTTTTAATGAACCTCCAACAGTCGCCTTAGTCCTCTTAACCTGAAGGCTAGTTTGAATTCATCTAACCAATGGAATGTTTTTTGACACTGTTGGGTACTTCTCTCCAGAAAGTTCCTCTGTCACACTTGACTTAAAATGTGTGAAAAATGCACGGAAAATTTTAAGAATGTTTGCTAATTCTACACATTTAGCAATAGGATCATTTACATGCACAACATATGTGCAGCACATGGCTTATTTGGTACGCCAAAATTCTTTACAGCAGCTCTTATATTCGCTCCACTCTCAGTCACAGTAGCTACTATTCTACCTGTAATACCCCAGTCGTCGAAAACTTGTTTCTGGACATCTGGTAAGTATTGTGCTGTGTGACTCTGGGACAGTTCTTTCGTAGCAAGCATACACGACTATCGAAATAGTGACCAGTCACAGTGATAAACGATGTGGTATTCAAAGAAGACCTTTTCTACTTTAGTAATAAATTACATAATAAAATTAATAAAATATATTACTAAATGACTGAAAATTTCAAATTTGATAGATTCTGCTTCACATTTTCCTTTAATGCTCGGCACACTTCGGGTATAATGGTTGATATTGTTGAGAAGGAGGTCTTAAACATATATATTAGAGCGTGATAGGAGTCAGCAGTAGCTAGAAAGTGTAAAGTCACAGCTAACAGCGTGCAAAGTGAAATCGCTTCTCTCATATTAGTGCCCTCCTTTTTTATGAATTTCCCAATTATGCAAGAGTATCTCGAAGTCATGTGGAGACATCCGAGTAAAATTACAAAACAAAGAGCTATCAGTACTGACGTATTGATGAATTTTTAATGTCGTACTCCGATCGCGCAGGAAGCAGAGGAGCAGCATCAGCGGCGGCACTAGCACATTTTGGCTGCTTAGAAGCCATTTTTGAATACTGCATACGCCTCGTTTCTGTCCGTGTAAACACGGAGAGGCAAGAGGCATGGTTCTTGCTGCTCATGAAACTTGCAGCTTGCAATACAGCATGCGGGCCCACATGCAGCATTGGACGAAAAAAGGCACCGTCTAAACGCGCCTTAAGGAGAGAGAGAGGCTTCGCAGGAATTCTGAACTTCTACATGTTTCAACCAATCGCCTCCAAAATTTAGCCACGTATACATGCCCGTAAGATAAATAATAACACAAAGATTTCAGAAATTGGAAAATTAGTTTTTTTTGTTTTTCAAGCTGAAATTTGCAGAACTAGTCCCAAACTCTCATACATTTAATTGATACTCTACATTTTTGTTAGATAAGGTATGTGGGAGATACAAATTTTCAAATTTCTGTTACTTGGAAAATTTGAACAAAATTATTACAAATTTAAAGGGCAAAAATGTTAGTAATATTCATATGACCCTAAAGTGCATTAGTATCATTTAACCCTTATGTATACTGGAAGTTTTCACTTGACTTCCATAAGAACTTTGTCGCAAGAAGCCTTTTGTATGGGAATAAATGCTGAAAAATATAAATCTGAGAAAACAGCAATTGAAAGTTCAAACACACGTAGTCACTGTACTACACCATACGTTTCCCCTTCAGACATCCTTTGCCTCTCTTTTTCTGATATTTTCCTCCATTTTACCAACTTACTTTCTGGCTTTTGTGTGGAACTGTTCCTTTTCTTGCTGTTGGTGCACCGTCTGTGGTCCCGTTTGCTCACTGAAAAGGTAGTAGGTTCATCCCTCATGCTGGTCACAACTTGGAGGGCCTTTAGTCACCCCATATTGAACTCCATTACAGATTTAATTACTGCTAGCTCCAGTTTACTTTTGGAAACAAATGTTTCCTAAGGGCAGTTGTTCCGTAGATGCACAATGTAACACAGAAGTATCCTTTGCCTGTCGTCGTTAGAGAAAGGGAAGTGGACTCGCTCTTCCCGTGCTCAGCACCTCCTTTCAATAATGGCGCTCGGAACTTTAAAAATGGTGGTAGGGTGAAAATAATAACATTTTTGGAAGAGAAAAGACCGCATAACTTTTAAGCCCAAAATTGAATGAAAAGTCCATTTTTATGATGAAAATTGGCCAAATTTCAGTAAAGCCCCCCCCCCCCTTAAGACTAGTTTCAAAATTTAGAACGAGTGTGCCCTCTCTCGTGAATATAACCGACTTGACTTACTCGTATTTCCTTTAGTTCCCACTGAAACATAATGCATTGGCGAAGCCATCCCATCTCCCTCTACTGTTTGCGGTCTTTTTCAACTCTCTACCTGTTGTCGACCTTCATCCTCGACGGAACGTCTCCACAAGTGTTCAGGCAGTACCCTGGGGATTCCAAACAAGTACTTGTTTCACAATGGCATTCTCTGCTTTCCTGTGTATGTCCTAACCACTTCCATTTCCTTTTTTTTATCTGATTATTGATCTGTTCTTCCATATCTCTATGCCATAGCTCTTCATTTACCATAAGCATTCCTCTTAGTGAAATATCGTAATGGACGTATCAAAGAAAACTTCTAGTGCAGAAAGTGAGTGCCTAGTTCCATTAAAATCATGTGAATAGTTCTCAAAAAAATGCGTGTTATTGAAATAGTAAAACTTAGCAAGAAAAAGGAAGAGGGCCAACAAGACAGGTACAGAGGATCATGAAGAAGAGGAATAAAACAGTTATGAGAGATAATCAAACTTCCTTCCCCACAAACTTTGCACTGGCAAGCTGACCTAAATAATTCAATCAGCAGTGACAAATCCGTTATCCTGAGCCACGTGTTTCTGTTTTACTTTCTTGAAACTAGCATTGTCATCATAAAGAATCTAACTTACAGTATAATATTCATGAATTGAAGATTAGGTCATTATTTTCACAAGAAATGATCACCAGACATCCAAAAACAAACTGAACACTAGGCACCAACAAACAGTCAGTGTCTTCTATTCCACGGCCTGAAGCACGCCTATCGAATAAGTACATGTTTTAGCTATATTAGCCAACGGCCGTAGCCGTGTTGAAACACCGGATTCCGTGAGATCTCCGAAGTTAAGCAACATTTGGCGTGGTCAGGAGTTGGATGGGTTGCCACGCGCTGTTGGTGGGGGTAAGGGAATGGAGGAGCGGAAAGGAACTCTCCACCCTACCGCACGTAAACTCCGGCTCAGGAGAACCTCTGCGGAGGTTCGGACCTGCCTTCGGGCAGTATAACCCTTACCCTATTAGCTATATTGAATCTACTACGATCTAGATCACTTGCCAAAGTTCTTCTGAATACTGAAATAAGAATTGACAGACCAGGGAGCGTGGCACCTGGAAGATCTCGAATTGTAGACTAATTAACTCAATTTAATTTCAGTCATGACATTTTGAGAAATGGGTCTAGACCTTTTGGATAAAAATGTTTTTTCTTTTCTCGTTGTTTAGCTTTTCATTTGTAGAGTATCAGGTGTACTGTTGCCGTAGCCGAACATTGCGTGCGGCCATTGTACGTACGACATCGCTACTCTATAATCACAGTACGGCTACAAGATCCCGTCTTCAAATCCTCCATTCCGCGTCACCTGCCACGCAGTCTGTAAATTAGGCAAACATAATTAATAGCTCATTCATGTTGCGCTCAATAAGCCGAATGTCAGCACATGAGCTCCACCTCAGCCACGCGGCGAGTGGCTTATTAAAGCATAATACCAAGTAACATCTTACGTAATGGAGAAAGTTACAAACACAAAGCTGAAAAGAACAAGATTACCTTCACAACTGTGTTCCTCGGTTTCTCTAAAGTGACTGATAGCTTTCTCTCCTGCATCTTGGATGTTGACATCTGAATGTCTCCGTTATCTTAAAGCAATTACAGTAACTTGCTGCAAGAATCGGAGTAACACAAAGAAAAGAAGCAATGACCGCATGTTTAGGTTATAGGTTTATTAATTAATATTAATTTATGTTAATTAATACTTTTAAGGAATTCTCTTCAAGTCAACATGGTAGCATGATGAAAACTCTGAAAATTTATAGCAAATGATGGAAGGGGTAGATAGTGATAGAGATAGATAGATAGATAGATAGATAGATAGATAGATAGATAGATAGATAGACAAATAGATAACTGAATCGTTTGTTTCAGAAACGACACTTCTCCAACGTACCAAATTGTTCATAAAACAGGAAAAACTGTCTGTAATGTGTAATGTCATTTCTATCCTTCCGATAATTATTATGCTTATTCTACTGTTGAAATGACTATGACAGATATGTTGTTTGTATGAATTAGTCCAATACGTTCCTTTACAGACTTTGTTGAAAATTGTGGAGACGTGCTGTTTCTGCAACAAACACCATTAATGAGAATATAAGGACGTGTAACATTGATTTTAATGTCATTTAAATTTCGAAAGGAACTTTATTAAATAAAGTACAAATTTTGTACTGAGGAAAAACAGTGTTTGAAGCCATTATTTAATAGTTATTTCTAAGACTTACTTATTTGCACATATTATGATTAGACCACATTGTATAGAAAAATAAACAGAAGAATACTCCTTTTATGTTCCTTTCCAAAGTTCAAAATATATATAAAACAAAACAACACAATATAATACAAGTAACATGTATGTCTCTTATCTTTGAACAGTCCGACACGTTGGCGGAATGGTCAGCGTACTGGCCTTCGGTTCAGAGGGTCACGGGTTCGATTCCCGGCCGGGTCGGGGATTTTAACCTTCCTTGGTTAATTCCAATTGCCCGGGGGCTGGGTGTTTGTGCTGTCCCCAACATCCCTGCAACTCACACACCACACAACACTATCCTCCACCACAATAACACGCAGTTGCGTACACCTGGCAGATGCCGCCCACCCTCATGGGAGGGTCTGCCTTACAAGGGCTGCACTCGGCTAGAAATAGCCACACGAAATTATTATTACTATCTTTGAACAATGCTTCTCACTTCTATTGCGCTGATGTTGTCCATGCAAACAGTTCATTATAAAATTCATGGTGTTCTTCTGGTATGTAAGATTCCAACTTCTTTATGTCTGCTAATTTCTTTTCATTTAATGGAACACAGCCTTGTGGATAAGCAAGTCTAGTTGGTAACACAGGGAGACGGGTTGCAGAAATAAGCAACTTGAAAGTATGAACGCACAGTCCATCAATACAGTATTTTCCTAAGACATGATTTGCCTCATACTGAAACTCCATAAATTGATTTATATAAAAACGCGACATTTGCATCTCTTTTCACACCTCTTCCTAGCGACTCAAGTGAAGTAAAAACAACACCTCTCCAGGATAAGCGTTCTTTCTGCACAAAACGGAAACTTTCATTCGCGACTGACAGGCAGAGATATATGGTAGAAGTGTTTTTTCTCCACAAAATAGTAGCCCTTCGTGCATTAATCATGGCAGTATTAATAACTCATATAGTGTCAAAAAGGGGAGAAGTGCTGTTTCCGCAACAAACGATTCAACTAATTCTACGTTGTTGAGTTAGAGACACATGCACCTCCCACACACTAAACCGGTTACAAAATGAACATTCACCTTGCGAGTTGGCAGCATCATTCGGGTTATGTACCAGTTAGCTTGCATTCGGGACAGGATAGGTTCGAACTCCGCTACCGAAAGTCCCGAAGATGGTTTTCCGTAGTTTCCATTTCCACACCAGACAAACACTGGGGCTGCACTTTAATTAAAGCCACGGTTGCTTCCTCTCCAGTCCTTCCCTTATCCTATCCCATCGTCGCCATAAAACTTGTCTGGTTCGGTGCGACGTAAAACAATTAGCAAAACATGGAAATAATTAATAATAAAACAAACATATTATTATGCTATTTGTTCTACGTCGCACCGACATATATAGGTCTTATGGCGACGATGGGAGAGGAAAGGCCTAGGGATGTGAAGGAAGCGGCCGTGGCCTTAATTAAGGTACAGCCCCAGCCGGCATTTTTCTGGTGTGAAAATGGGAAACCACGGAAAACCAT
Organism: Anabrus simplex; assembly: GCF_040414725.1. Lineage (NCBI taxonomy): Eukaryota > Metazoa > Arthropoda > Insecta > Orthoptera > Tettigoniidae > Anabrus > Anabrus simplex. The sequence continues at coordinate 280,581,334 of NC_090266.1, forward strand.
CTTCAAGTCTGCCGACAGTGGGGTTCGAATCCACTACCTCCCGGATGCAAGCTCACAGCTGCGCGCTATTATTATTATTATTATTATTATTATTATTATTATTATTATTATTATTATTATTCATGGTGGTGTTGCAAACAGCCAAGCTCATGGGGAGGATGAAAATGATGTTGGTGAAATTATGCTTGAGGAAGTGGAAAGGATAGTAAATAAACTCCATTGTCATAAGACAGCAGGAATAGATGAAATTAGACCTGAAATGGTGAAGTATAGTGGGAAGGCAGGGCTGAAATGGCTTCATAGGGTAGTAAAATTAGCGTGCAGTGTTGGTAAGGTACCTTCAGATTGGACAAAAGCAGTAATTGCACCTATCTATAAGCAAGGGAACAGGAAGGATTGCATTAACTATCGAGGTATCTCATTGATTAGTATACCAGGCAAAGTATTCACTGGCATGTTGGAAAGGAGGGTGCGATCAGTCGTTGAGAGGAAGTTGGATGAAAACCAGTGTGGTTTCAGACCACAGAGAGGCTGTCAGGATCAGATTTTCAGTATGCGCCAGGTAATTGAAAAATGCTACGAGAGAAATAGGCAGTTGTGTTTATGTTTCGTAGATCTAGAGAAAGCATATGACAGGGTACCGAGGGAAAAGATGTTCGCTATACTGGGGGACTATGGAATTAAAGGTAGATTATTAAAATCAATCAAAGGCATTTATTTTTACAATTGGGCTGCAGTGAGAATTGATGGTAGAATGAGTTCTTGGTTCAGGGTACTTACAGGAGTTAGACAAGGCTGTAATCTTTCACCTTTGCTGTTTGTAGTTTACATGGATCATATGCTGAAAGGTATAAAATGGCAGGGAGGGATTCAGTTAGGTGGAAATGTAGTAAGCAGTTTGGCCTATGCTGACGACTTGGTCTTAATGGCAGACTGTGCCGAAAGCCTGCAGTCTAACATCTTGGAACTTGAAAATAAGTTCAATGAGTACGGTATGGTATGAAAATTAGCCTCTCGAAGACTAAATTGATGTCAGTAGGTAAGAAATTCAACAGAATTGAATGTCAGATTGGTGATACAAAGCTAGAACAGGTCGATAATTTCAAGTATTTAGGTTGTGTGTTTTCCCAGGATGGTAATATAGTAAGAGAGGTTGAATCAAGGTGTAGTAAAGCTAATGCATTGAGCTCGCAGTTGCGATCAGCAGTATTCTGTAAGAAGGAAGTCAGCTCTCAGACGAAACTATCTTTACATCGGTCTGTTTTCAGACCAACTTTGGTTTACGGAAGCGAAAGGTGGGTGGACTCAGGATATCTTATTCATAAGTTAGAAGTAACAGACATGAAAGTAGCGAGAATGATTGCTGGTACAAACAGGTGGGAACAATGGCAGGAGGGAACTCGGAATGAGGAGATAAAGGCTAATTTAGGAATGAACTCGATGTATGAAGCTGTACGCATAAACCGGCTTCGGTGGTGGGGTCATGTGAGGCGAATGGAGGAGGATAGGTTACCTAGGAGAATAATGGACTCTGTTATGGAGGGTAAGAGAAGTAGAGGGAGACCAAGGCGACGATGGTTAGACTTTGTTTCTAACGATTTAAAGATAAGAGATATAGAACTAAATGAGGCCACAACACTAGTTGCAAATCGAGGATTGTGGCGACGTTTAGTAAATTCTCAGAGGCTTGCAGACTGAACGCTGAAAGGCATAACAGTCTATAATGATAATGTATGTATGTATGTATGTTATTATTATAACTACATTACATACGGTACCATAATAAGTTAATCATATCCACAATCCACATTAAGTTCCATGCTTCTGAGGGATGTGATTGCGGAGTGACTAGCTTCGGGCCAAGGCGGCCTCGGTTCGAATCCAAGACAATCCGTTTAGGCCTATAATGTTTTTAAAAATAATGTCCCGGTTGTTTGTATTCTGCGTAAAACTACATATTCCGAATCTATGATCATGGTATAAATGACCGCGTGACATGGTAAGCTTGATCTTTCCCAAGCGTTAAGACTTGAGGCTGTTTAATAAGACAAGGTATGATTTTCCAGGCCTCCTCGTGGTCATTTTATCACGGAGAACTATTAAACTATTCTCCTCAGAGACTTACTCTCCTCCAGTCACGTCACGTTGTCCCGCCACCTACGTTAAATTTACATGTGCAGCTTCAGCCAATTTTCTTAAACTCCAACGTATTAATGGGGAAGCTGCCACTTGGGCGACATCCCTAAATGCAGATCAGTGGAAAATGTAAATTCATCTTATTTTACCAATATCACCCGCCTCTTTGTTCCCACATTCTGGCACACGGAGTCATGAAATTACACTGTCTTGATGAAGTGGAAAGGATGGTAAATAAACTCCATTGTCATAAAGCAGCGGGAAGAGAAGAACTTAGACCCGAAATGGTGAAGTATAGTGGGAAGGCAGGGATAAAATGGCTCCATAGAGTAATAAGATTAGCATGGAGTGACAATTTTAGTTTTTCTATTTTTATGTATTAACCTTTGATTGTCTTTTTAACCATCTGCGACTAGATATTGCACAAAGGACATTTTAAGATAAAAGTTTGTAGTGTAGCATTTTGATTTACTCGTGATTTTAAGATAATTGTAGTGTAGCATTAAATACAAATCTCAACTTTTGCGACCACTTTATTTTTTTTATCATCAAATACATCGCAATTGGGAAATATTCCGGTAGCAATGGTCACTTACAGTAGTGTTTTATAAGGTAAAAACATAATCACCCAACAACGACAACAACAAAATAACAAAACAACAATACAACAACAAAAGTTCAACAAGCAATTCCATGGAAAGAAAGTATTACGAGAAATATTACTAGTTTAACATTCTTAAGAATATCCAGTGCTTAACATTGCGGCTTACAATACTATAGGTTGAGCTTACTACTAGCTTAACGTTACAAGTGATAATAAAGTAATGTTAAAACCTAACTACCCAAAAAACCTACAACTAGAATACAACAAGCAATTCCATGGAAAGGAAATACGACAAGAAATACTACTAGTTTAACATTCTGAGTCCAGCATCATCATATACAATTTCACACACAACTTAGGTATTCCCAGTGATCAACACTGGCTTACAATACTATAGGTTTAGCTTATTACTAGCTTAGCATTACAAGTGATAATAAAGTAAAATGTAGCTACACAACAACAACAACAACAACAACAACAACAACAACAACAGGGGTACAACAAGCAATTCAATGGATTCTGTCCCATGAACAGCCAGATTCCCTATCTATTGTATATTTTTCACTCAACTTTCGCCAATTCCTGATATTTATTCTTCCTTTGATGGTCCTACATTCTAATGTAGTCGTGCGTGCGACACACGTTTACGGCTGTTTGCTTTTCCTGACGCTAACTCTATGCAACGTGGACGCTGAGGAATATTTGAGTCCTCCTGCTGTGAGAATGGTTTGCTACCGTTCGTAATTCCACACAACTACTTACAGAGTGCAGATCTACGCATTATAATTCTGTATTAATTTGGGGATCAAAGCTCTTACGTCGAAAAATTGCTTGTATGTTACAGCATTATGGCTCGGTTTTAAGCCTTTAATGAACTCTCTAACAGCAGTAATTGCATAGCGAAAGCTGTTACATCTACTTTGTACGGTACCATTCCAGTGTCAAGTTTTATACCATAATTTGAAAGAAAAAACTTTAAAGAAGAAATGGCTGTTGGGCCAATCACTTACCCAATTCTCCAGTGACAGGTATAAGAGTGGATATATATTATAGAGTAGAGTAACATTTCATAAATACAGTATGATCACAGAAGTGGACTCCACACTGCATAAAAGGGTACAGTGTTTGTAAGATAGAACTCACCTACTGCCTCTTGTGCGGTTTTCGCATTGTACGGTGAAGCCTATATCAGGCTACATTTAATACATACAATTGCTGTAACATGTCGCGTAAGGTACGACTAAGACACAATCAATTATTCGTAGCAGGTTGCACATGTTAAAAAAAAATTAGCGGGTTATTCAACCGGTGTATCCTTCAGTCCATTTGCCTTTTGTTTGATTGCTCCTTTGTTTGTGTGACTGCCTTCTCGTTTCTGTTCTTCAATGGGTAATGTGGAAACAGAACATGGAGTTGAAAACTCCCGTCAAAATTTGAATATTCATACCTTCCTGCTGAATTTAGGCATTATATTATAAAGACACAGAAATAGAGGAACCCTTAGGACTGTTGCGAATAGTAGGAGCAAAGCCGCTTGATGCACAGCGCGGGAAATCTGAAATTCGCTGAATCAGCATTTCTGATTTGTACAGATGTCATCAAGGTCAATGGCCTCTGACGTCATCATGGAGTCATAACCTAACCTACAATCCCCTGTGGGTGGTGTAGTTAGAATACATCCACGATATCCCGTGCCTGTCGTAAGATACGACGAAAAAGTGTCCGAGGGGCTCTTAAATTGGGAGCGTGGGTTGGTGACCGCGGGGTCCTTAACTGAGTTCTGACATTGCTTCCAGTTACTTGTGCCAGGCTCCTCACTTTTATCTATCCTATCCAACCTCCCTTGGTCAACATTTGTTCTTTTCCAACCCCGACGGTATTAGAGCATACGAGGCCTAGGGATTCTTTCATTTTCACGCCCTTCGTGGCTATTTTCTTTGGCGGTTACCTTAATTTTTCGAAGTGTCGGATCCCTTACATTTTTCTCTATAATAATAATGCCATATGGCCTCCGGAGAGGACTGGTGCGGGTCTCTTTCTCGTAGACGGCTTATTAGGCCACCTGCATATCTATGAAGATGAGGGCCCTACGTAGGATGATTTCTAATGCTGAATACGCCACACACACCCAGCCCCCGAGCCATTGGAATTAACCAATTAAGGTTAAAATCCCCGACCTGGCCGGGAATCGAAACCGGGACCCTCTGAACCGAATGCCAGTACGCCGACCATTCAAGCAACGAGTCGGACATTTTTCCCTATGATTAATGGTAATAGAGGTTGGCTGCCCAGTTGTACTTCCTCTTAGAACTATAAACACCACCTCCACCATCCTAACCTAACAGTCCTAACCGAATCACACAGGCTCCAAAGGGGAGCCCATCGGTCAGGTTGGTGACCGGTTTTGCAAATCTCTCCCCCTGGACTGGTGACCCTCTACCGGTCCACCAAAATTTGCCAACCACTGGCCCGGTGAACTCCCACCGGTTTCCCCCAAAGCAGTCCTCAATTTCCCCTCAGGCTCGAAATCCCGAGAGTGGTTGAGAGCTGCTGGAGACCAGCAGTCGACAGTCTGCTTGACGACAACTTGCAGGGTGTGTGGTATCTCTCGATATTTTAAAGAGCAGTGCGAAGTAGAGTGTGGGCGCAGTGAAAAGTTGAAGTGGAATATTGAGAGCGCCAATATCGATCAGCGGTGGGGTGACATATAGTGCGCTACCAACGACCAGCAAGCTGTGTGGTTGTGGTGGTGGTCACCAGAGCAGCTGTTGTAGCATATGGGAGTTCAGAGCTAATCTAATGGTGGCCCTACCATATACCATCTCACCTGCCGAGGTCATCTGCTGTTGGTTGCACGTTCGACTGCTTCTCTGGGCGCAATTGCGTATTGTGACTGGAAAGCCACCTCCTGGTTGGCCGGCATCTTCTTTTTCCTAGTACGGGGACGGTGTCTTCTTCCTAATGACCGCCCCTTCTCGGCAGGAAATGAGGCCTAGTCCTGGTAGCACCCCTCCTCCAGGCCCGGGTACCGTAGCAATTATGCATCGTATCAAATCTGTTCCAATAAAATTCAGCTCAAAATGTCTCTATTACATCAATACAAAGAATACTTTCAGTGCATAATAACTATGGCACGGATTTCTATAACCTAGAAATTCTATAAATGTGCTTGCATTTTAAACATACCAAAATATGACGCAAAACTCTGGAAATGAGCTTGCATTTATGCTCTAAAAGATACCAAAACAAGACAGCGTCTTCTTCTTCTTCTCGGTAGGACGTAAAGCTCTGGAAATATGCATGCATTTATACCCTAAAACATATCAAAATATAACATTAAAAAACTGGAAATATGTTTGCATTTATACGGTGAGAACTGCCAAAATATGGCAAAAACTTTGAATGTTCTTCCATTTATGCCCTAAAAGATATCAAAATACGACGTAACACTTGAAAAATGACGCAAAGGAGATTAAATCTACAACATTTATCAGAAAGGAACCAACCTTAATTCAGTACCTACATCTTGAGAAAACAAGTAATCTTTTTTAATTTTTTTATCAATCTGTTTTACCTCGCACCGACGGAGATAGGTCTTATGGCGACGATGACAATGGAGTGGGAAGGAAGTGGCCGTGGCCTTAATTAAGGAACAGCTCCAGCATTTGCCTGGTGTGAAATTGGGTCGAGTAATCAATCGTCATGTCTGTTCTTGTTCAAAATTAAAGGAAAACTGAATTACTTCTGAGTAACTTACGGGCAGGTAGAATAACAATTACAAGATTTCCGCGCACCATATCAATTCTATTCCAGTTCCGACCAAAATGATGAAGTTAAACAAATGGCACCTTAGTACTGCAATTAAATAGACAAACGTACTTCATATAAAGCAGCCACTGGCTAATGGTTGAATACAAATGTGTCCATTCCAATACAGCTGGAAGTGGTGACAACCTGATTCCTTTCTCCTGATAAGGAAATGCATTTCTTATCGAGAAAATTGTCTGAAAACAATTTGATTTAATAATGAATGGATTGAGGAATGCTTCCTTTTTCTGATAATAGGCAAGGAGAACCACAATCAAAAATGTCACTAACTCACATTTTTATCAATTTCAAGGTTGGTTCTTTTCTGCTTAATGCCGCCCAAGCATTTTTTTTAATTGCTCATAAGATATTCAGCACATTTATACATCATTCTAAAAAAGCTGTTTGGCGAATATTAACTGCTATTGACCAAAGTAGAGTGTTCGCAGTACGAAAAGTAGAATAAACTGAATTAATAATTCCCGCGAAAACAAGAAAACGTATTTAACTGATTTTACATGTCATGGTAAAGTAAATGAACTCGTGTCATTTTTCTCGAGGTACCCCCCTCCCCAAGTGGAGGTGAGTTTTAAGCACATTTTTGCTATTATTTGCTTTACGTCGCACCGACACAGATAGGTCTTATGGCGACGATGGGATAGGGAAGGCCTAGGAGTGGGAAGTAGTGATGGGACATTCGATTCATTTTACTGAATCGATTCATTTGATTCCGTTCACGTTACTGAATCGATACAGTGATCCGAGTCACGCCTCATAGGTCACCGCTCCTACTGCATCTGTGTAGTATGTGCTGGTAAGACAGCAGCAACAGCATTCAGTGCTCGCAGCTGCCATCTGGTCTTCATACTATGAACTCCTTTCTTAGAAAAATGCTAGTTACTCTAATACATCGAAGGTTTCCGGCGACGCAGGGTGGGAAAGGTTAGGATTAGGAACGTAGCAGCCATGGCCTGAATTAAGGTACAGTCCCAGCATTTCCTGGTGTGAAAATGGGGAAACTACGGAAAAACCATCTTAACGGCTGCCGACGGTGGGATTCGAACCCACCATCCCCCGAATGCAAGCGCATAGCCACGCGATATTAACCGCACGACAACTCGCTCAGTCATTTAAAAAAAGTATTTTTCTATCAGCTGAGGATTTTTTTAATAGTCATATTTTGTATAGGCTACCCGAGATGTACAGTAGCCCGCTGGTTTCCTGATTCAACATACTGTTATTGCGTCTGTCCACATATGATTGAAGTCTTGTGCAACGATGTGACATGTGAACTGAGAGAATACTGAGCCGTTCTTCCCAATATAAAACAGGTACTTTTGAGTGGTCATGAGCATGACTCATAGTCATAGGGCAGGCTAGAGTCGAGTTCAATTGTCAAATGTCAACTAAGTTATAATACTAAGATTCATTAAACTAATAAATAGTATAACCTAATAGCCTACCTACTTACTAGCTACTTCAGAATTATGTTGTGACTACCTTTTTAACGCTGCAAATAAATCCATCTATTATATCAACCTCACTGTAAGAAGACGACAGTGAATGCAAATGGGTATTATTTTCAAATGAGCTGAGCTCGAGAGTCCATTATAGCATACGATTCTTTCAGTGTAGCATGGCTCACTGTATGTCTCGCTGCAGTGAGCCGATAAGGAGCCGTGTGTATCTTGTGTCTCACTCAGCCGTGCTCGTTCACGATTCTTTCGGTGTGCCATGGCTCACTGTATGTCTCGCTGCTGCGGAAGCTCGGCTCTCCGCGTGTCCAGTAAGCCGATAAGGAGCCGTGTGTATCATGTGTCTCACTGAGACGCGCTCGTTCACGATTCTTTCGACGTGCCATGATTCACTGTCTAGCTGCAGCGGAAGCTCGGCTCTCCGCGTGTCCAGTGAGCCGATAAGGAGCCGTGTGTATCATGTGTCTCACTGAGCCGCACTCGTTCACGATTCTTTCGATGTGCCATGATTCACCGTATCGCTGCAGCGGAAGCTCGGCTCCCCGTCAACGTCCAGTGAGTGCGCCACTCAGCACTGTCCGCTGGGAGTAAGCTGAATCGTGTGCCGTGAGCTCGCCGTCCCTGTGAATCGATTCACTCGGACACTTGAATGAATCGATACACTGCTCCGAATCATACATTCAGTAGCCAACACTAGTGGGAAGGAAGTGGCCGTGGCCTTGATTAAGGTACAGACCCAGCATTTGCCTGATATGAAAATGGGAAAACACAGAAAACCATCTTCAGCGCTGCTGACAGTGGGATTCGAACCCACAATCTCCCGGATGCAAGCTCACAGCTGCGCAACTCTAACCGCACGGCCAACTCGCCCGGCAAACACATTTTTGACCACGTACCAGCTCTCCTGATGATCTTAAATATTCAGCCACGCCGGATACCGAAACCGTGCCTCTGAGGTTGGCAGATAGTAGCTGTAACCATTATACTTCGGAGGTGGACACTTCACAGTAAAGAAAGCAAAAAGGTTCTGAGAAAACGAGAAAATGTCCAGCTCCCATCTTCCACACAACTAATATTTTCACAGTTATGTGAACAGAGTCACCGAATGGTGAGAATAATACTACCTGGCAACAACAGGTTTGGAACCACTTAATGGGGAATGTTTGGTGTCTATATTCCCAACATTATTTTGTCCTTTTTATTTTGAGAACCTACTGTTCGTGAAATCCGATATCTTCCAATTTAATTTTTATCCTCAAAATACTTCTAAGGAAAGGAAATCCGATATGACCAAACACAAATAAAACACTTGGCATTATAAGCACAAAACGTCTTCTTCTTCTCCAGCATGATAAGTTCCGCTGATACGTGGCGTCGTTGATGCGGATCCATCTCCTCCATTCATTTTTGTAGAATAATAGGTCATCCTCCTACTCCAGTTCCTTAAGATCTGAGATGAAAGAGTCCTTCCATCTCCTACGGAGCTTACTCCTTCTTCTACTTCCGTGAGAAGGCATATCTAAGAGGTTTCTTCCCAGATAATCACTTCCTCTCCTAATGAAGTGGCCAAGCCATCGGCGATCTTGGTCACCTTTACCCAGTCCTGTATTGTTTCATTTCTGATTCTGTCCTCCCTTGACGCGTCGCATGCCCATCGTAGCATTTTCATTTCTGCCACCTCCAGATTTTTCTAAGGGGCTTTTGTCATTGACACAGTTTCCATATCGTATGTCAAGGCAGGACAAATCATACTCTTAATAAATGGTACCCTTGAGATTTGATGGTACCCTCTTGCCACAAAGGACTCCCGTAACTGTTTTCCATTTTGCCAACTAGACTGGACTCTTGTGCTAATCCCAACTCCTATTTCACCATCACCACTGAACACAGATATCTGAAGATTTCTGCCAATGGCAGAAGTTTCCCTTGGATGTGTTCATCCAGACGGCTTGCATTTAGATTTTGTCCTAGAGCACAAAACATGTATAACCATAAATAAGCGTTTATACCAACAGTAATATATATGACCAACGAAAGTCATTTTAACGTTTTCATAAACCTAGAAAAGTGTTTAATTTAACTTAATTGTGTAAAAAGAGATCATAATAAATACACTAGCGTCCAAGAGTTAAGCATAATCGCTAAACGAGGCCATACCGCCTGATAGGAATGCCAGACGGATTGCTGAAAAACCGGAAGCTGACTTACACACTATATGCCACACAAATTGTCAAAAAAAAAAACAGTGTCAGAAAGGTTCTGATAGTTAAGGTACACCTTTGACAACAACTAACAAAATTTGGCAATGTCTTCCACAATTGAATATGCTGTTAATAGGGTGTATGGTTACCCCTAACGGACACACATTCATCGCAGCGACGAAACATGCTCTCTGTCAGATTGTCCAAGAGCTCTTGTGGCAGTCGATACCATTCCTCCGAAAGGGCAATGCGAAGGTCTTGGAGGGTCCTTGGTGGAGGCTGACGGGATGCAATTCGCCTCCCCAATGCATTCTAGATATGTTCTACTGGATTCAGATCCACAGACCTCGCTGGCCAGTCCATGCGATGAATGTCTTCCCCAGCCAGAAATTCATCCACCAGTGCAGCGCGGTGCGGTCGGGCATTATCGTCCATTAAGAGGAAGTCTGGACCGACCGCACCACTGAAGAGTCGAACATGTGGTCTCAGTACCTTATCCCTGTATCTCCGAGAGTTAACGGTGTTCATCAGACCACCCATGAAGATGTGCAAGTCCGTACGCCCATTCAACATGATGCCGCCCCATCATCATGACGCCGCCACCACCATACTGACAGCGTTCCACGATGTTCCTGTGGTTGTATCGGCTACTCGGTCCTCTCCAGATTAATGTGCGACGTGAATCGTTCTGCAAACTGAAGCAGGATTCATCTGTGGCGAGCACATGCCTCCATTCATTAATGGTCCAGTTTTGATGTTGACAGCTCCACAGTAAACGGGGCCGTCTCTGTGCTGGATTGAGCAGGACGCACATCGCTGGACGTCGGGCAAATAGCCCTGCTGTTCTGAGCCTGCGGTGCACAGTTTGCCGGGATACGGCAACCATTGAGACGGCTGCAAGCTCCGCCGACAATTGTCTTGCAGATGCACTCCGATTTCGTCGGGCGGTTAAGGCCAGATATCGGTCCTACTGTGGGGTGGTTACCCTTGGTCGACCTGGTACTAGCCAACAACTAACATCACCTGTGTCTCGAAATCGTCTCCAAAGCCTGGAAATGATACTTTGTGGCACATTCAAGGATACGGCGACTTCGGTCTGTGTCTGGCCTGCTTCCAGGCGGCCGAGTATTCTACCCTGCAAAACGGGGTCCAAATGGCGTCGTTGTGCCATTACATTGTCACGTTCACCACGTGGCTACACTCTGCACACTATAACAGCACAAACACGACTGAAGGAATATGGGGCGCAGGCAATGTCTGTGTTTACCTTGCGGTTACGCCGCTAGTCAAAGCAGGGAACACTCCTTTCCTATACAGAGCGAACACATAAGGTTGGTAGGTGTATATGTCGTGCGATTTGTAGTCTATTTCCTATTTTTCTGCTTACTCCTAACTTATGCTTAACTTTTGGATACAAGTATATATAACAAGACCGGAAATACGATTCCTAATAATAACGTTCCGACGATCTATCGATTAGCACCAATCTTGTAGAAAAGGTATTATGGTGCCATTGTTTTTGTTAACAGAATTATTGCAAACAAACAAAATCCAGGGGCAATACAGCCCTTGAAGGGCCTTGGCCTGCCAAGCGACCGCTGATCAGCCCGAAGGCCTGTAGATTACGAGGTGTCGTGTGGTCAGCACGACGAATCCCCTCGGCCGTTATTCTTGGTTTTCTAGAGCGGGGCCGCTATCTCACCGTCAGATAACTCCTCAGTTCTAAACACCTAGGCTGAGTGGACCTCGAACCAGCCCTCAGGTCCAGGTAAAAATCCCTGACCTGGTCCGGAATCGAACCCGGGGCCTCCGGGTAAGAGGCAAGCACGCTACCCCTACACCATGGGGCAGGCAATAGAATTATTGCATGGCTTTTAATACTTAGAAAAGCTGTGGTTAATGGCATCAAAGTTACACCAAGTGATGCTATAAATGGGATGTTCGGAAAAGAACATGAAATTATTGTTCAGTGGATTCCATCGATTCCAGCCAGTTATGGCCAGAATGTATCATAAAAGACAATGCGAGAAACTATAACCCGCATGGTTTCATAAGAAGAATATCCCAGGATGGTTGTAAGACTGTGATAAGCTGTAAGCCGAGTACCAGGAAACACACAATGACACAACGGCGATAACTTTCTACAGGTTCTTAATCTGGCTAGAACAGAAACGTGACACGTGACTACATGAGAAGTTCATTTTAAAAATTATAGCGAAATATCCTGAACACTTGTGAGGAAACATAGTATACTTGGAGGCAAAACATTTCCTGGAAGCGAGCAGGAAGCTAGCAGTCAATCACACCTTGCACCCTGCTGAGTTCACGAGTTCTAAATGATCCTTGTTTGGTGTGGAGAGGTTGCCATTCCTCCACACTCTCTTCAGTTTTTAGCCTTTCTTTGTGTCGAGTGCAGTAGACGACTTTACAAGTCCGGCTACAGTAGACGTAGTAAACCCTATAAGCCGCTAATAGACACAGGGCTGCCGGTGCAGAGAAGTGGTGTGAGGTGAAGTCGTCATGTTTCTTCCCCAAGTATAAATATCTCCGTTCAGCTGATTAGGACACGTGACCCTTGATAGCACTGATGTGATCTTCACTTCAGGTTTCATACCTGGCTGGGCTGGGATTTTAATTTCTCTAGCTCAGGTGTGTGAGTTTGTGTTCACCTTAATGCACTTCCCTTCATCTACATGAACTACACCACACTACCAATTACCACAGAAGCACGCAATAGTGAATTTATCCATGAACATAGGGTTGACGTCAGGTAGGGAATCCGTCGTAAACTAGGCCAAATTCACATTAAGTTCCTACCCCAACACATTATGAAAAAGCCACTAAGAAGAAGCGTTTTTAACACCAATCGATGGCAGATCGTTCTTCTACTTGGTTGCAAAAGATCGTATCTCAGTTCCGAATATAGTCTTGTACATAATTCAGTTCGTAACTTCAAAACCGAAAGGTATATTTCGTGTGAAATGGACGTACTTCCTGTTAAGAATTTCGTTGTGAATAAAATGTCGACATTTTAATGCGAAATGAACGTACGTAACCCTACCAGCCCAATAACATAATTTCTATTTGTCACTTAGAAAACAGAATCAAGCGGATGAGATATAGGATATGTGAAGGGATGGCAGTGAAGAATACGGTTAAGAAAATTCGTTAAATCAAAAAATACTCAACATAACTTCATACTTTTCCCTCAGGTTGTTTGGTGACATAAAGACGTACCTTAACAATTATTAACACAATTAATGACCTTGCTGATATTGAAAGAACATTCTAAACATGTTTTATAAAAAGGTATATTTCCTGCGTATTTGATGTTCTGGTTCTTAAGGAAATGATAAATTTGATTTCATTCATATTTCAGAGTTGTACTTTTTATTGTTACCGTGTCTCTTCGGAGGAATTTAAGATTTGTAGGGATCAGTTGAAAGAGGACATTAAAAACTTACTGGTGTATCTTCTTGAAGAATCCTCTTGCACTGCACCTATTAACACATGGATTATCGTGGGTTGGCTGAAAAAATCCCCGTGTTACCATCAAATGGATAAAACGTAGGAATGAAAATCCACCAAACAATTCTTACCTGATAGAAGACCTAGCAAAAAGGTCGAGGAATTTCACCTTCCCCGACACATGAGTTCAAGGCTCGTCTTATTCGAAAAGGACAAGGGAGGTGTGGTTACATGTCATAGAAGTAGGTATTTCTTGGTAAAGCTGCATATGATTGTGGCACGCAGGAGTAGACATCTCACACGTTATGGATTGCTCTCAACCTCCTACTTACGAAGATGGAGAAGTAACTCCAAGTACTCTAAACTGGTTATAAACCTAGATATTTCTTTGAGTGTTTCCGAATTATAATACCCATCTCCCATAATCTCGGAAACCATACATCTGGGAGAGGGTATCGTTTATTGTAATCTTAATTGTCGATAATGCAGTTTACAAAACTGAATATTCTCTAGCATAATTGAAAACATACAAAAAAACCACAAATAAAATATTAGGTGTCAGGAAAATATCACGAGTCAAGTTTTAACATTTGTGGTTTAGAAATTGAACAGAGAAAGAATTGCTAAAAGGAGTGTTAGAAAGATTATTGTAAGAATTGAAACTTCTCAGTCAGGATAACGAAGTTCATCGGATACTCCGGAATCATGACCCCTCCCCCCCCCCCAAATAAGTCACCACTGTAGTCGTCCTCAGTCCCTCCATATCATGTCTGACTCCTGAAATGAATATTAGTACAGACTATTGAAAGAAAAACAAAACACATGAAAACTAATAGAACTACGATGATATGTTTTTTATATGAATCACTTCTTTTCCTTCCACCAGTTTACTACTCCACATTCCCCTAATAATGTTGAATAATTTTCCTATTCTTCCCGGGTGCATCCACTCTCTGTTCAATAACTTTACAATCGTATACAGATGATTTTCGTTATCAATTTTTCTCATACCCTCCTCATCTAAAAACTTCTGTTGTGGTTTCCTTGCCTCTAAACAATCTTTTATAAGGTATGCCCATCCCATTTCTTCAAAACATAGTAAATATTTATTTTCATCTCTATGTTGTCTGTATGCTGTAGTGATTATAATAAGTAATGTCTTTGGAAATTTTCAATATGAAATTATTTATCGGAGGAATTTAGAGCAGGGAAAAAATCTTGAATTGCTTTTACACACCAGCACGTTTCGGAGATTTTTGCTTCTGTTAATATCCACGTACATGTACTATCCCTTCTACAATACGACATCTGCTTTTGAATTATGGCCCAAATTGGTACTGTTAATCGATACAGACTGAACAATCGTTTTCGTATATCTATGGCTGTGAACTATCTTTCAGTACATCTGTGTCTGCAACTATTAGAAGCATATAAGAAACCTCAACGATCGTGTTCTGTAAACAGTAATAAAAGGGGTCAAGTCGTTCAATGAATGAACTACAAATATTGCAAGTTATTACAAGTCAAACGTCGATGAAAATTACACGTGTTTATAAGAGAATGGCTCATTGTTAGCAGACAGTAGTGAAATTTCGGACAGTGAAATAAGTCATTGTGAAGTTGACGAAAGTAATCATTCTAGTGATATTCGACTGAAAAGCAGGCAGATTTCTACTTCGAATTTAATTTTGTGTAGTTTGCAAAGTTCGGATATTATGACCAAATACACTGTAAGATATTAAGACATACAGAAATGAGTTTCACAAAACGCGAAAAATAACTCAGGCAGGTTTCAATTCCATTACGTTTGAAACTTAGTCTTTAAAGGGATAATAACGGTCGTCCAGAAATATGATACACTTAGAACTCCCATCACAGCCTGCATTCAGAGGTCCATCAGATTCTGAGTTCATAGTAATATAGTATAGTTGTTGGCTTTACGTCCCACTAGCTACTTTAACGGTTTTCGGAGATGCCGAAGTGCCAGAATTTAGTCCCGCAGGAGTTCTTTTGCGTGCCATCAAATCTGTGGGGATCATTACACTTACTGACTTGCCAGCTACAGTAAACACAACATTTGAATAGAATTGCACTTTTATTCTGTACGGAACTTTACATTGTCATTTCCTACAGTGCCGCCCACATATAACAATATGTAGAAAAGCACTCGATGTATTTGTTTACTATATCATGTTTTAATTATGCTGCACTGGAAATCATAAAGAAGACGGGCAGTCTACACGCTTTTACCGGCGTTGCCTAGTGTGGCGAGGTCCAGCTGCTGCCCTCTAGGTTCCTGTGGCGGAGGGATGACGTAGTTTCGCCACACCAGCCCCCCACGGAGTCGAGGTAGTCACGGCTGAAAATAGTCCGGGAACCTACCTCTTCGGCCGGAGCGAGTTGTAGGTGCCAAGTCACGGGATTGTGAAGCTCTTTTAGGTACCGGTGGTGCTGCGGCTGTGTCATTGTGGAGAGTGTTTTTGGGCTGATGCGATGATCCTGATTGGTATTTTGTCCAGGTAAGGGTGTGTTATCAGTCAGGAGGAAAGCAGGTTTTATGCGATCAATGCTGACGCGGACAGGCTTGCCTCTTATCTGCACAGCCAGTGTCCTATCACTTTGATCTAACACTCGATGTGGGCCAGTGTATGGCGGATGTAGGACGCCGCGGACCGTGTCATCGCGTAGGTAGACATGAGTACATGTGTTCAAGTCCCTGAAAATGAAGGTGGAATGTTGATCATGCCGTGATGCTGGCAAAGGATATAGCCGACTCATTTGTTGGCGGAGCCTGACTACGAAGCTTGAAGTGTCCTCGAGGCGGTTGTCTGTCGTGTCACAAAGCATTTCCCCTGGAAGTCGAATTGGTCCTCCGTAGACTAGTTCTGCCGAGGAAGCGCCAATATCTTCTTTATGCGCACTTCGGATACCAAGTAAGACAATTGGTAAGGCTTGCAGCCAAGACATATCAGGATGGCACATTATGGCTGCCTTGAGTTGACGGTGGAAACGTTCAACCATTCCATTTGCACAAGGATGCCAGCTGGTTGTTCGGGAGCGTGACGTTCCGGTGAGAATCCCCAGGTTTCGGAACAACTGAGATTCGAACTGTCTGCCTTGGTCGGTCGTGATACGGTGTGGTGTTCCAAAGCCAGAGATCCAGCATGCTACAAAAGCTTCGGCGACGTCTTCGGCTGTGATAGGTTCCAGTGGCCAGACTTCTGGCCAGCGGTTGAATCGGTCCACTGCTGTCAGACAGCACCAGTAATTTCCAGCAGGAGGGAGTGGGCCGATGATATCTAGATGGACGTGCTGGAAGCGAGCAGACGCTGTGGTAAAGATGCCAATTGGAGCGTTTTTATAGCGCGTGACCATCCAGCCTGGCAAGCTCGTGCCCATTTACGGCAGTCGTTTTTCATGTAGGGCCATACGAAGCGTTCTAGTGCTAAACGGAAGGTCGCTCTGGCACCAGGATGATTTAGACCGTGAAGAGAGTCAAAACCTTGTCTGCGAAAAGGTGCAGTGATAAATGATGTGGGTCGACGCGTTGAAGTGTCGCAGAACAAAGTGTTGTTGGTCCCTGGCATACGGATTTGCTGCAACCGAAGTGACCGAAGTGCTGATTCGCGGTTCAACAGATCAAGAAGTTCTGTATCCCTTTCTTGTGAACGTGCCAAAGCACAGAAGTCCAAGGTCCTACTGGCAATTCCGTTGATGCATGACAGTGCATCTGCGACTACGTTGGAGGAGCCTTCAATGTGCTGACTGTCCGTTGTGAACTGAGCGATTAATGATAACTGGTTCAGCTGCACGGGTGGAAGTTTGTCACGACCTTGCTGGAAGGCGTAAGTCAGGGGCTTGTGGTCTGTACAGATTGTGAACTGCTGGGCTTCCAAAATATATCAGATGTGCTGCACTGCTTCATAAACTGCAAGCAACTCTCGGTAGTAGGCTGGCCATTCGGTTTGCTAAGGAGGCAGTTTCCTAGAGAAGAAGGCTACAGGCTGCCAGGCATCGTCCACGTATTGCTGGAGCCTAGCTCCAATAGCGCTGTTGGATGCATCTATGAAAAATCCTAATGGTGCTTGCGGATCGGGATGCGCTAGGAGGGTATCTTGAGCGAGGCTTTCTTTAGAGGCGACAATGATGCGTTCCATTTCTGGTGTCCAGGGTAGCTATTGAGAGCCGCGTGAACTGGATTCAGCTGCGTGAAGTGGAGCTTGGTGCTGCGATGCCGAGGGAAGGAATCGGTCATAGTAATTGATCATTCCCAGGAAACGTCTGCGATCACGTGCAGTTTTCAGGAGAGGAAAATTCTGCAGAGCTGTGATGCGTTCCAGCAATGGTCGTGTCCCTACAGCGGATACTTAGTATCTGAGAAAGGTGACTCTTGGAGATGCTAAGACACTCTTGGTAGCGTTAATGAGGATGCCATATTCGGAGAGGCGTTGGAAGAGAGGTCGCAGGTGGCGCCTGTGTTCTTCAGGACTCTTAGAGAAGACCAAGATGTCGTCGACGTACGCGAACGTGAAATCCAGACCTAATAGTACTCCATCTATGAATCTTTGAAAGGTTTGACCAGCACTGCGTAGTCCGAAGGCCATGAAAGGAAACTCAAAGAGTCCGAAGGGCGTTATGATTGCGATCTTCGGAATGTCACTTGGGTTCACGGGAATCTGGGTGCAGGCCTTCACTAGATCGATAATGGAGAAAATAGTGCAACCGCGGAGCTGATGGCTGAAATCATGGAGATGCCGAGGTGGATACTTGTCAGGAATGGTCCGTTAATTCAGGGCACGATAATCTCCACAGCGCTGCCAGCCTTCGTCCTTCTTCGGTACCAAATGGAGCGGTGACGACCAAGGACCCTCAGGCCATCGTGCTGTACCTTCCAGAAGCATGGCATTAAACTCCTTCTTAGCGATATGGAGACTATCCGGGGCGAGACGACGAGCTCGGCAAGAGACAGGTGGTCCTTGTGTAGTGCGGATGAAATGTATCGTAGAATAGCGTACCTCTCGCGGGGCTCCTGATGGCGAGTGAGGTCAGGAAATTCCTTTAAAATTTCATGAAACGTAGTCGGTGCATTGAGAGCCTTCACACTGGGCTGTAGAGAGTTAGCAGTTTGGACGTTCACTGATATGTCTGTGATGCCGTCGACCAAGCGTTTGTTATGACAGTCTGGCAGAAGTTGGTAATAGGCGAGGAAGTCTGATCCTATGATGGGAAGTTCGACGTCGGCAACAACAACAAATTTCCATGAAAGTTCTCTTCGGAGTCCGATGTTCAGTTTCATGTGCAGAGTCCCGTATGTATGGACTGTGGAATTAATGTCAGCTGCGAGTTCATAACTGGTCTGATGGCGACGCACCTTCAGGAATTTATGCGGGAAGCAGCACAAATCCGACCCAGTGTCGATCAGAAATTGATGTTTACTGCTCTTGTACGTGATGAAGAGGTGGTTTCCATCTGTTGGGCAACCATTTACCGCCGTCACTGGTTGCCGTCGGAGTTTGACGGGAAGCTACAAGGTGATTCGCATTTCTGTGCCTTTTCGCGGAAGCGGCGATGGTACCAGCAGACACATTGTGCACCGGCTGTCGGAGAAGACCTGCGGCTGTTGCTAGGACGGCTTGGCCGATCCCGGGAACGAGAGCGTACGCGGAAGGAAGTTTGCAGTGCTGCCATCTGGTGTGAGAGTTCATCTATCCTCCTCGCGAGCTGGCTCACCTAACTAACTGGTGGTGCACTCACGGTGTGAACAGTGGAGGAAATGAACCCTCAAGAATTTTGTCAGCCAGGACGGCAACCTTATCTAGCGGCATCTCACTCTGTGTTTGTAAAATGGCCTGTACTTGTGATGGCAGGCGCGGTATCCATAACTATCTTAGGAAGTTGTCTTGTATTTGTGTGCTGCCCGCGAGAGACTAAGGTGTCGTAAGAACTGGGATAGCTTTCGGTTACCGAGCTCCTCTTCAGTGAGCAGTTGACGAGCGCGTTGCTCTTCCGATAGGGAAAGACGCCGAATGAGTTCGGTACGCAGATACGTGTATGCATTTTGCGCCGGAGGATTGGTAATAATATCTTCAACTTCTGCGGCGTAGCGACTGTCCAGCTGGGAAACGATGTACGCGTATTTTGTTGCGTCTTGCGTGATACCGGATACATTGAACTGCGCTTCTGTCTGAGCGAACCATAGCGCCGGCTTGTCTGGCCAGAACACAGGTAATTTAACTCCAGCATGATTCACTACAGTACTAACCTATGAGGGTGGTGATTGCTGTTGAAGTTGCTGTTGTAAGAGGCGATATTGCTCTTGTAATTGCTATAGCTGCTGTTGTAATTGCTCCATAGCGACGGTGGTAACTAGCGTATGAATAGCACTGACTTTATGTAGGAAACTGTATCACACTATATTAACCACGTTGAGGTCACCAAATTTTGGAATCATTACACTTACTGACTTGCCAGCTACAGTAAACACAACATTTGAATAGAACTGCACCTTTATTCTGTACGGAACTTTATGTTGTCGTTTCCTACAATGCCGTCCATTGATTACAATATGTAGAAAAGCACTCGATGTATTATTTGTTTACTATATCGTGTTATAAGTATGCTGCCATGGAAATCATAAAGAAGACGAGCAGTCTACATGCTTTCACCGGCGTTGGTTAGTGTGGCGAGGTCCAGCTGCTGCCCTCCAGGTTTCTGTAGCGGAGGGATGACGTAGTTGCGCCACAAATCTATCGACACAAGGCTTACGTATTTGATCACCTTCAAATACCACCCGACAGAGCCAGGATAGAGCATGCCAAGTTAGGGTGAGAAGGCCAGCGCCTCAACCATCTGAGCCACTCAGCCCAGCGACAAATTATAACCAGCAGGGAAAACTTCCTAGGGGTTCTAAACAATTCGATGCATGCGTTGAATTGTATGGTACTGTTTCAGTACAGTAATGAGCAATAACTACCGTAACGTGAATTTCCCATCTGAGAAATCTGGTACAACAACGTTTAAAAGTATGAGACAAGAATAAAAATGGGGAAGGGAAGTTCCGCCATTTGTTTAGGGCAAGGTACAAACAGAAAGGCGTTCATTTAATCTCAAAGAACTAACTCATATTTATTGGTTGAACAGTAATCATTGTTGTAACGAGTGGCGAATACGATTCTCTTCGTTCGTGCATCTCACGCTTTCTTACATTACAGAATAATGTGGAGGCTCTTCCTAAAAGAGGTGTTGAGAACATTTCAATATGCTCCCATAAGCTCAACATGCACATACTATCACACTGGTAGCCCTCTGAGAAAGTTCGCTGAATGATTCTCACCATGATTTCTCTCCATCTGCCATTGACGTTTAGTGGATTTTGGTGATTTTATGATATCGATCAAGGGTTGAAATCTAGAGCAATTCCACCTCCATAGTGTAACGGACTTCAGAGGCCCGGGTTGGATTCCCGAGACTACCAGAATTTGTCGAATAGCAGGAGGGCTGGCATGTGATTAAATAAGGTGTAAGCAGCTCACCTACATTGCGGGGTGTGCCTTAAAGGACCTGAATCTCATCGGGATGTGGACACGAGCTCACCTTTACTTGATATGCTTAAAACAAAATATGCAGTTGACTTCATCTTCGAATGAAACAACATAATGAGATACCGTTCGTTCTATGAGCTAACCAAGGTGACACAACTTGAAGCCTGTGTCGTATTAGTAATCGAAAAACTGGTTTAAATTACTGTAGCAATTGCACTCAGCCGCAGGCAACCTCCTAGAATTGGTTTCCCGTTTCAACTCCAGCTGAGTGTATTTGATGTGTTATTTTTATAACTAATACTAGAGTCTATTTCCCTTCGGTCTGACGGTGACGGCTTGACAATCAAAACATGTAACCACCCCCTTAACATCATATAGCTGTATATAGCGTGTTAGGGGTATACGTGCAGATATTTTTCTAGTCGGCAAAGAAAAATACATCTCACAATATATGCTATGTACTTTTTACCTTGTCCTATTAGTTTTCCCATAACTGAGCCAAATATTTCAGGACCGAATGTGTTTTGAACTGCCGTAACAGGATACTCCAGTTATGTCATTATGTCCTCGTATAGTGGAGGTACAATAGCAGAGTGTAGGGGTTATTGAACATGTTTCTTATCGCAGGCCAATACATGTTGTTGTGCACATCCCCTAAATGCTTGGCAAGTAGGTGAGGCTGACTCACGTGCCACGCCACTTGCTGTACACAAAAACCGGTCTAGGGTCCTCTGTGTGAAACGTACACGTAATCCTTACAGAATTATCCACTCTTGTACCTTCTCATGTTGCCGCCGAGTGTTATTTTATACTCGTTTACGTACAGTACGTGACGTCGAAGATCCGTACCTGCACATACATGCGAATCAAGTGTTGTGCAGTTGTGTGTGATTTATGAGACGTCAATGGCATTACACAGTGATACAAGCCGACGAAAATGAAGAGAAATAGTTAATGAGTTAATGAAAAATGGGCGCAGCATTTCTGTGCTGTTATTGTGACAGTCTACGACGAATTTCTGACAATAGACAATGTGATTTGTCTTTGGTATATTCGTAATATTTTCAGGTCAATGAAAGGATGGTGGGCACTGCCAAAAAAGGCTATAAGAATTTAGTGATATTGTTATTAATGAGACAAATTTCAAAAACCGTACTTGCATCCATGCGTGAATACTGCTCGAAGGATGGAGAGCTACTATGGAAGTGCCGCCGGGAATTTGTAATAGAAGGCTTATTACTGGACAGTAAGTGCCGATAGGTAAAATGATGACTGTAATTGACCCGTTTAATTAGAGCTTCTTAGTAATAATGTTACTACTACTAATACTGCTACTACTACTACTACTGATAATAATGTCTTTACGGTACACTGACTTATTTTTACGGGTTTTGGAGACACCGAGATGCCAGAATTTTGTAGCGCATTACTTTTTAAATGCAAGTAAATCTACAAACAAGAGACTGGCGTATTTGAGCACTTTCAAATACCACCGGACTGAGCCGCCATCGAACCTGCAAAGCTGGAATCTGAAGACCAGCGCTCTATCGTCCGAGCTACTCAGCCCGACCATAGAGCTTAGAGTAAGTTGGTCGTGCGGTTAGGGGCGCGCAGCTGTGAGCTAGCATTCGGGAGATACTGAGTTCGAACTCCACTGTCGACAGCCCTGAAGATGTTGTCCGTGATTTCCCATGTTCACAACAGGAAAATTCTGGGTCTATACATTTATTACGGCCACGACCGTTTCCTTCCCACTTACATCCCACATTGTGCCGGTGCGTAGTAAGTCAATTTGTAAGTACATGTTTCGATAATTTCGAAGCCATGTCCGGAATTATAAGATTAATAATAATTCGGACTTGTTGAGAGTTCACTATTTTCTTTAGTGTTTTCTCACAGAATACTGTACGAGCAACGAAGTTTGAGTGCGGCGATTAACTTTTATTTTCAAAATGAAAACCTACAACCTGCTTTCCAGTCATTGACCGGTTCGGGGATGGGATGAATGAAGCCCTCAACATGCGGCGACGATAGGAATTGTGCCAGCTGCCGAGGCCTATCGCACTCCTCTGGGGCAATGATTAATGAACGATAGATGAAATGAAATGATATTGGAGAGTGTTGCTGGAATGAAAGATGACAGGGAAAACCGGAATGCCCGGAGAAAAACATGTCCCGCCTCCGCTTTGTCCAGCACAAATCCCACATGGAGTGACCGGGATTTGAACCACGGTATCCAGCGTGAAAGGCCGACGCGCTAACGCCTGAGCCACGGAGGCAATTTTATTTTCATAATAGTAGCAATAGACTAACACAGTTATAATACGAGGGCGAGTCAATAAATAAGTCGCAAAACTGAATTGAGGCGAAAATAATCAAAGTAACTTTCTGACATTTATTTCACTTTTCCACATATTCGCACTGTACATTCCGGCACATATCCCATCTCTTTACAAGTCCTTGTAAGGCAGCAGCAAAGAAGTCCTTTGGTTGCTGTCGCAGCCAACGTGTAATCTCATAGATTACGGCCTATGCAGTATTACTCCCCGCATGTCCCAAAACACGGTGAGCGAAACCTTGCGGGCCGATGGAATCGTCTTGAACTTTGTTCTTGCTGGGGAGGCGGTATGTTTCCATTCCATAGACGATCGATTAGATTCGGGTTGAAAGTGGTGAACCCAACACTCGTCCCCCGTAACAATTCGTGCCATGAAGTCCTCTCCTTCTTCTGTGTACCGAGTGAGATGCTGCAAGATCAGACCCATTCTGTTCAGTTTGTGTTACTCAGTCAACTGGCGGTGCACCCACCGTGCACAAACTTTACGAAACTGCAACTGCTCATGCACGATGTTCCATGCGGTTTCATGCGAACAGCCTACAACACGCGCTATATCATGAATCGTCACACGCCGGTCATTACGGATGAGTTGATCCACACGCTGCAGTGTGGTTGCAGTTGACACCTCCGCAGGACGACCAGGACGCTCTCCATTTCTGATGCTATTATTCCTTCCATGGTTAAACGTCTGTATCCAATTGAACACAGCTTCCCGTGAGAAACTGTTTTCACCATAGACGGGATGCATTTCGCGATGCACTTATTCTGTGGACAGTCCTTTGACCCACAGAAAACGCACAACTGCACGCTGTTCTTCTCGTGTACAGTCATGCAACACATGTGCCATCGTGCACTAAGAGCCTCTGACTGACTGAGTACCTGCGAGATGTCGTACGACAAGCATACATATGCTGCCACCTGCTGGCAAAACTTGCGCGCGTAATTTCAAATGGTATAAGGCACACACATGTTTCCGACTTATTTATTGACCCACCCTCGTAATAATAATAATAATGATAAAAATGATTATTATTATTATTATTATTATTATTATTATTATTATTATTATTATTATTATTATTATTATTTCGTCACAATGGAGACGCGCGGTGTCGGAATTCTGCCCGTAGGTGTTCTTTAACGTACCTGTAAGTCTACTGATCAGAAGCGGACTATTTTAGCAATTTCGAATACCACCTGACTGAGCCAGGATCGAGCCTGCTAAGATCATGAAACCAGTGCTTGAACCGTCTGAGCCACTCAGCCCGGAAAAGTTTATGTTGGTATGTTTAATAAGCACTGCAAAAGCAGGAGTATGTTAGAATGCTTTATTTTACCATTGCACATGTTCCTTTCGTTTGGAAGCACGAAATGAAGGTACGTTTAATTTATTTACTTTTATAACATGTCCCTTATTGGTATGAAGCAAAACGTTCGGTGTGCTTTGACAATTCAATTCCGATACTACAGTACTCATTTGGACATCCTATCCCATGCATTCTTTGGTTGACATAAGAAAATTTGGATAAGTACACGTCAACACGATTTTGCCCAGCAGACTAACCGGATATCCTATAGGTTTTATGTTTGAACTATTTTTTGCATTATAGCAAAATTAAAAAATGAAGTCCTGTGTGTTTCTGCATTGGGCCAGTGTTCTCCCAAAAATACAAGATTATGAAATCACACTGTGGGAGGGCATTCAATGTGAGCAGTTCGACAACAGCAGTAGACGCGTCACGTCCCGGTTCGTTTGTCTGCTGTTCCTAGTGACGGGGATGTGGTTAGACGGCTTCCCGCCTCCTACATGAAACCGGACTAGAGGTATGATCTGCCTGCCTGACCTTCACCTGAATAACAGCTGTCACCGAGGCGAAGTATCGTGCGTACTAGTCGTACGCGTGTTACGTCGTAGTAGTAGTATTTGAACAATGCCAGCATATGAAAACACGGAAAACCATGATATGCTGCTAGTGTTTCGTGAGGCAGAACAGAATACAGGTCGCGCTCCACGAATCGATCGGGAAAGGTTTCCCAATAGACGGGTGCCGACTCCAGAAACGATACTTGCTGTAGTGCAGCGTGTTCGCGATACAGGTTGTGTTACATAACGCTACGAAAAGCGAGGGCCTGAACGGCCACGTGTAATCCTAGACGCGGAAGAAGACATCCTAATAATGGTAATCGATGATCCCGGGCGCCGTACGCGTAGTATAACGCATGTCGTTGATGTACCAACTTGGACCATACGTAGAACACTGCATGAAGAGCGAATGCATCCTGACCTTATTCAACGGGTGCAATGTTTTTCACCAGCTGATTACCATTTGTTTACAAATTGATGTAAGTCGCCACGACACAGATAGGTTTTACGGCGACGACGAGAGAGGAAAGGCCTAGCGATCGGGAAAGAAGCACCCGTGGCGTTATTTAAGGTATTTGCCTGCGTGAAAATGGGAAACCACGGAAAATCATCTTCACGGCTGGGTTCGAATCTACTATATCACACTCATGGGCTGTGGTACATCCCCTCTCAGTATGACAAGGCAACTTCCAACACCGGTTCTGAATTAATGTCTGGATGGGTGTAGTAGGAGGTCGGTTACTTGGACTAATATTTTCATTAATGTTATCATGCTCATACATACAGTACGTTACTGGAACTTTCAGAGGACGCGTCACTTCGACTACACAGAACCACGTGGATTTTACACGATGTTGCAAACATTTCCTCAAAGGTGGACAGGACGAAGTGAAACCAACAATTGGCAGCCAGATCTATAGACCTTATTCCTGTGGACTTTTATGTCTGGGGGATATGAGAAACAAAGTATATTGAACTGAAGTAACCACTTCAGATGACTTCCGCGAACGTATTTTTAAGCAGGATAGGATATTCTAAACAAACCTGGTGTCTTGGCTCGAATGTGTCGCAACTGGATTCGGAGAAGTGAAGCCTGCAGAGAAGCCCACGGTGGTCACTTTGAGAAAATGATACGAGTTTCAATTTGGTATGTCATATGTTACGCCATTTCTGCAGCGTATTGACTTGGGAGTACAGTAAGGAATCGATGTAGTATTTTGAGTCTCGACAGTTCGATATTCTCATAAATCCGAGCAGAAAAATTGAAGCATCGATAAAAAATGAAATAGCGTATGACGTTTAGTGCCGGGAGTGTCTGAGGACATGTTCGGCTCGCCAGGTGCAGGTCTTTTGATTTGATTGCCGTAGGCGAACTGCGCGTCAGGTTAATAGCTACATGTCTCTCCCGTGTAACCTTGTTTATGTTTGTCAGGTATGTTGAAGTGTATGTTTGATGTTTATACAAAAAACCTGTTTGTCACACTTCGTCCTCTCGCGCTAACCACAATACGAGGTTACAGCTAACTCATCCCCAACAGCTTCACTTCTTTCTGGTCTTACGCATAGTAATCTGTAGTTAAATACTGCGAACGATGTTGCCTCCTGTGACGTATTTTTCATATTGTTTCCTCATAAACCACACATATTTTACTATTTTCTTCGGTGTCTTCCTGGTCTTAATGGCCTGGTACTAGTAATAATAATAATAATATTATTATTAATAATAATAATAATAATCGTAATAATACTAATCATATTTGCATAACGCCCCACTAACTTCTTTTACGGTTTTTGGAGAAGCTGAGATGCCGTAAATTAGTCCGGCATGAGTTCGTTTTATGTGTCAGTAAATCTACCGAAACGATGCTGACGTATTTGAGCACCTTCAAATACCAGCGGACTGAGCCATGTTCGAACCTGCGACGTTGGAATCAAATGGCCCGTATCTCAACCGTCTGAGCCACTCAGCCCGGAAGGAACCACGAAATGTAAGTATGTTTAATATATTTAGGTGTATAACATGTCCATTATTCGTTTGAAACAGGTTCGAACCCCACTGTCCGCAGTCCTGAAGATGGTCTTCCGTGGTTATCATTTTCACACCAGGCAAGTGCTGTACCTTAATAAACGCCACGGCAGCTTCATTCCCACTCCTAGGCTTTTCTTATCCTATCAACGCCATAAGACCTACCTGTGTCGGTGCGACGTAAAGCAAACAGCGTTTGAAACAAAACGTTCGATATGCATCGATCATACAAATCCGATACAATTCATTTGAACATCCTATCCCATGCATGATGTAAAGAATTTTGTTTACATACACGTCAACATGGTTTTTCCCTTTTCTTCTAACTTTACGCAATTCACAAAGGGGATCGTACCGTATTCCACGTTCCGGCGCGCCTATCAATCAATCCATCAATCAATCTATCAATCAATCAATCAATCACTACTGATCTGCATTTAGGGGAGACGCGCATGTGGCAGATACACTATCTGTTGCTCTCTAGTCTTTTCTTAAATGATTGCAAAGAAATTGGAGTTTTATTGAACATATCCCTTGCTAAGTTATTACAATCCCTAACTCCCCTCCCAATAAACGAATATTTCCCACAAATTGCCCTCTTGAATAACATCTTTATCTTCATATTGTGATCTTTCCTACATTTAAAGACACCACACAAATTTATTCGTCTCCTGATATCCTCCCACGCCATCTCTCCACTGACAGCTTGGAACATACCGCTTAGCCAAGCAGCTCTTCTCCGTTCATCCATGTCTTCCCAGCCCAAACTTCGCAACATTTTTGTAACGATACTCTTTTGTCGGAAATCGCCCAGAACAAATCGAGCTGCTTTTCTTTGGATCTTTTCCAGTTCCTGAATCAAGTAATCCTGGTGATTGTCCCATACACTGGAACCAGACTCTAGTTGGGGTCTCACCAGAGACAAATATGCTCTCTCCTTTACATCCTTACTACAACCCCTAAATACCCTCATAACCATGTGCAGAGATCTGTACCCCTTATTTACAATCATATTTATGTGATTACCCCAATGAAAATCGTTCCTTATATTAATACTTAGGTACTTACAATGATCCCCAAAGGGAACTTTCACCCATCAACGCAGTAATTAAAACTAAGAGGACTTTTCCTCTTTGTGAAACTCACAACCTGACTTTTATCCCCGTTTATTATCATACCATTGTCCGCTCCACGGCTAAATGGTTAGCGTGCTGGCCTTTGGCCACAGGGGTCCCGGGTTCGATTCCCAGCGGGGTCGGGAATTTTTAATTGATTTATTTCGCTGTCACCCATGCTGGTGGTATGTGTCGTCGTCATTATCATTTCATCCTCATCACGACGCGCAGGTCGCCCACGGGAGTCGAATCAGAAGACCTGCATCTGGCGAGCCGAACTTGTCGTCGGACATTCCCGGCACTAAAAGCCATACGCCATTTCATTTCATTTCATCATACCATTGTCTACTGTCCATCTCATAACATTATAGAGGTCGTTTTGCATTTGCTCACAATCTTCTTACTTATTTATTACTCCGTACAGGATAATATCATCTGCGAAAAGCCTAATCTCTGATTCCACTTCCTGACACATATCATTGATATATATAAGAAAACTTTAAGGTCCAATAATAGTGCCTTGAGGAATTCCCCTCTTAATTATTACATGGTCAGATAAAGCTTTGCCTACTCTAATTCTCTGAGATCTACTTTCCAGAACTATAGCAATCCATTCAGTCACACTTTTGTCTAGTTCAATTGCACTCATGTTTGCCAGTAGTCTCCCATGATCTACCCTATGAAATGCTTAAACAGGTCAATAGCGATACAGTCCAATTGACCTCTTGGATCCAGGATATCTGCTATATCTTGCAGGAATCCTACAAGTTGGGCTTCAGTGGAATAACCTTTCCTAAACCCAAACTGCCTTCTATCAAACCAATCATAAATTTCGCAAACATGTCTTATATAATCAGAAAGAATGCTTTCCCAAAGCTTACATACAATGCATGTCAAACTGACTGGCCTGTAATTTTCAGCTTTATGTCTCTATCACTTTCCTTTATATACAGGGGCTACCATAGCAACTCTCCATTCAGTTGGTAAAGTTCCTTCGTGCAAACAATAATCAAACAAGTACTTCAGATATGGTACTATATCCCAACCCATTAGTCAGTTTGACATGCATTGTATGTAAGCTTTGGGAATGCATTCTTTCTGATTATATAAGACATGTTTGCGAAATTAATAATTGGTTTGATAGAAGGCAGTTTGTGTTTAGGAAAGGTTATTCCAATGAAGCCCAACTTGTAGGATTCCAGCAAGATATAGCAGATATGCTGGATTCAGGAGAGCAATTGGACTGTATCGCGATTGACCTGTCTAAAGCATTTGATAGGGTAGATCATGGGAGACTACTGGCAAACATGAGTGCAATTAGACTAGACAAAAGTGTGACTGAATGGGTTGCTATAGTTCTGGAAAGTAGATCTCAAAGAATTAGAGTAGGCCAAGCTTTATCTGACCATGTAATAATTAAGAGGGGAATTCCTCAAGGCAGTATTATTGGACCTTTATGTTCTCTTATATATATAAATGATAAGAGTAAAGAAGTGGAATCAGAAATAAGGCTTTTTGCGGATGATGTTAGTATGTATAGAGTAATAAATAAGTTACACAATTGTCAGCAACTGCAAAATGACCTCGATAATTTTGTGAGATGGGCAGCAGGCAATGGTATGATGATAAACGGGGTTAAAAGTCAGGTTGTGAGATTCACAAATAGCAAAAGTCCTCTTAGTTTTAATTACTGCGTTGATGGGGTGAAAGTTCCTTATGTGAATCAAAGTAAGATTCTAGGTGTTAATATAAGGAAAGATCTTCATTGGTGTAATCACATAAATGGGATTTTAAATAAAGGGTACAGATCTCTGCACAGGTTTATGAGGGTGTTAAGGGGTTGTAGTAAAGATGTAAAGGAGAGGGCATGTAAATCTCTGGTAAGACTCCAAATAGAGTATGGTTCCAGTGTTTGGGACTCTCACCAGGATTACTTCATTCAGGAACTGGAAAAACATCCAAAGAAAAGCCGCTGGATTTGTTCTGGGTGATTTCCGTCAAAAGAGCAATGCTACAAAAATATTGATAAGTTTGAGCTGGGAAGAGTTGGGAGAAAGAAGATGAGCTGCTCGTCTAGGAAGTATGTTCCGAGCTGTCACTGGAGTAATGGCGCGGAATGACATTACCAGACGAATAAGTTTGAGTGGTGGCTTTAAAATATAGTTGGAATTCAAGTGGAAAAATTGGGGCAAATATTCGTTTATAGGAGTGGAACAACTTACCAAGGGAGATGTTCAACAAAAATCCAGTTTCTTTGAAATCATTTTAAGAAATGCTAGGAAATCTACAGTTAGGGAATCTGCCACCTGGACGAATGTCCTAAAAGCAGATCAGTATTGAATAATTGATTGAAAGCTATTTATTCACAAAAACAAGGCATATTACCTATTCTAAAACATCGTACCTTTTTGCACTCGAAAATAACTTCCGAGAATTACCAAAAGTTTGATATATAGTTGTTCGTCAAATCTTTCTCTGTTGCTACAAGAAATATCTGCACTTATACCCCTAGCACCCTGTATATCTGCAGATAAATGTTTTTATCTCCCAGTAGAGATGTGATTTGCTTTATTTCTGACATTCTTTGTATCCTTCATTTTAGTTAATTATCGAGCACACGTGTTGACCAACTCGGGAATACTTTTCTTCGAATTCTTTTCCTATTGTATCATCTGTAGACAACTAAGAGCAAATTATAGTCTGCCTCTGTTCGTGAAAACCAAGGTTCCAATAAAATCTCATTATCCCTGTGAAAAATGAACTTCCGCTCTTCAGGTCTAGTAAGCAGTTTTCCATTCCTAAGTAATGAGAGTTCTCGGAAAAATATGCTACACAGATAAAGTCCCTTGAAACACTTCAATAGTGCTATCGACTCAGGCAGATGACGTAGTGGTTGTCTTGAGAAATGGGCACAAATTGCTTGTGGTCACTAGGGCAGATTTGTTTGTAGGTTGACTCCATTTCGCAACGAAGGGAATATTAAGATTCCCCGTCCCACCCGCAGCATTATTTGACAACTACAAAATGTACGTGCGATTATTATGATTTCACACATGTGCAAGGCAAGAGAGAAAGGTTAAAATTCCAGTCGTTTTTTTTTTTTTGCCAGTTGCTTTTACGTCGCACCGGCACAGATAGTTCTTATGGCGACGATGGGGTAGGAAAAGGCTAGGAGTGGGAAGGAAGCGCCGTGGCCTTAATTAAGGTACAGCCCCAGCATTTTACTGGTGTGAAAATAGGAAACCACGGAAAACTATCTTCAGCACTGCCGACAGTGGGGTTCGAACGCACTATCTTCCGGTTGCAAGCCCACAGCTGCGCGCCCCTAACCTCACGGCCAACACGCCCGGTAGTTCCAGTAAAAATGAAGAACTTGGAGATATGTATATCATTCGATTGCGGTAGGGGATCACCCAAAATCATCTTAGTCGTGTGCAATATTTTAAGGGGAAGTGCAATGAGATAGTTATTTCTTCTTATAACTACTCGTAGGAGAGAATAATTTCTTTGAGAAAGATATCGGTAAAAGAAGGAGAAGTATGGTGAAGATTGGATTGGAAAAGGCTAGGAGTGGGAAGGAAGCGGACGTGACCCCAGCATTTGCCTGGTGTGAAAATGGGAAACCAGTGAAAACCATCTTCAGGGCTGCCAACAGTGGGGTTCGAACCCACTATCTCCCGAATGCTAGCTCACAGCTGCGCTCCCCTAACCGCACGGCCATCTCACTCGTTCGAACTAGAATGAAATCGTTGGCATTTGAGTGCGGTGTTTTTCATATCATTGGGTTCCAGTACGTTAAATATCTCCTGTGGAACAAAATTTTGACATTCCGGAGTCTGTTAAGACAATCAGTTGTAAATCCAGATCTTGAAATGAAAATTATCAATATTTCTACAAAATATTAATTTGATGGTCTGAAATATATCAAAATCTTCGCTACACTGACTAAATGCAGGTAACTGCTTTGGAGAGAGGTAGAAGCAGTATTATGCCTTACTTCGAATCGTCAATTAAGACTCGAGACATCACCCGCAAATTGAGTAAGTTATTAAACTTCGGAACTAAATAGGTTTCATTCCCTGTATTTGATGACGGCACTTGTGTAATCCTAGAGAAAATTGCACGGAGATAAGCAACATTTAATTAAAGGAAGTCTGCGTGCTTTCAACAAACAGCAAGAGGGCTCATTCTAAAAGTAAGTTACGTTCAGTAAAGTGTTTACCCGACGACAGATCAGTCCATTTCCGGTTATTTTCTTCCAGTCATGCACGTTTAAAGTAAATGAAAGTATTTTTTTAAAGACATTTAAACCATTCCATCTTAAGAGAAGAGTATCGCTCCTATGGACCTACAAGGAAGGAACAGAACCGCTCTTAGACAACCATAATCCCTCGTGATTAAGGAATAATATAATATACAGGGTGACCCAAATGTCCATTAATATTTGACGAGGCAATACTTCACGGAATATTGGCGGTAGAGAGGAAATAACTGACACAATTGATTGGCGTAACATGGGGTTTTATTGACACAAATATACAGTACCCAAAATGACCAACAGATGGCGCTGGAAAGCAACACGTCAGGTACAAATTCCCACACATGCTTGACATGACATGTGGTTGTAGTGACACCAACAACGAGTGCACAAACAGGGCAACAGATGGCGCTGGACAGCAACACGTCAGTGATGCCGCATGATACGTTATAATAATAATAATAATAATAATAATAATAATAATAATAATAATAATAATAATAATAATAATAATAATAATAATAATAATAATAATAATAATGTTATTTGCTTTACGTCCCACTAACTACTTTTTAAGATCTTCGGAGACGCCGAGGTGCCGGAATTTAGTCCCGCAGGAGTTCTTTAACGTGCCAGTAAATCTACCGACACGGGGCTGTCGTATTTGAACACCTTCAAATACCACCGGACTGAGCCAGGATCGAACCTGCCAAGTTGGGTTTAGAAGGCCAGCGCCTTAACCGTCTGAACCACTCAGCCCGGCAGATACGTTATAATAGAAGCTGTCATGTCAGAGGGCGTCAGATGCGCCTGCAATCGCGGCATGTTGACGTTACCAGAAAAAGCACTGTTAGTGAAGATTTATATTATTTTGGTGCGAATAAAACCCCCATGTCATACCAATCACGTGTGTCAATTATTATCTCTCTACCTTCAATATTCCGTGAAGTATTGCCTCGTCAAATGTTAACGAATTTTTGGATCAACTGTACTTTACAGGGACGCCGACTCTAGTGGTGCTACAGTGCTCGAGCACCCCACCCCCAGAATATCTTAGGGGTCCCCAGCAACCCCGTAAGAGAGGAAGAAAAAATATTTAAAAAAAGATACTAAGAGAAGAAAACAAAGAAAAATGGGAGAACTTTTCATCACTGTTCTTAACCCTAGAAATACCAAGGTATTTTTGCCCTATATTACCAACGGGGTGGTGAGGACCCCAAGAAGAAAATTTTATTTACTTTATTGTCAGTCGCCAGTGAGTTATATGGTATTTTATTAATTAGATCTGATTCATCGAAAACTTCATAAAGGGTAGTTGATTCCACAGGTAAATTTGCTAAAGATCGCTTTAACTACACTTTTTTGTACATGTATATCAAAACGTTCATTTTCCGCCATGAGAAGATTTAAAACGTACTTGTGCAGTGCTATGACGCATGGAAGGTTGAACGACAATGCAATCATACATGTCATGTCCATCATCAAGAAACAAAAAAATAAATTGAACCTCGAAACTGTGGCGAACATTTTCATGAAAAGATCGACTGTTCGTAGGAACACTCTCTTCGAGTGGGAATTAGAAATTCCGCGAAGATTTTAAATTTTGTACTAAGGACTTAAGGATTTCAGTTTCTATCTTATTAGATAATTTACCTCTTCATAAATTCAGTTTAGAATTATTCTACGAGAAAACTAGACTGTTGTGTTTTTTTTACTTTAGATTTCAGAGACGCAGTTTACATTTCTCTAGTTTCCATCCTTTTAATTCACGATATAATGAAAAAAAAATCTCTTACTTTTCATGATCAAAACACACCCCTAGCATTTATGTGGATTTTATGCCCATTGTGTGTGGATTATTGTGGACTATTGTTTGTACTCATGCGTTATTGTTGAAAAAGCAGCAAGTAAAACAATAGTTTATATTAAACATCAAGTATCGCTCATTCAAAATCACGTGAACATTTTTATGAGGGTTAAATTTCGACATTTTCCGGGGCTTTTCCTTTTGTGGACTGTAAGTGTTTACAATTTGCTTAACGTCACACCGACGCAGATAGTTCTTATGGCAACGATAGGATACGAAAGGGCTAAGGGTCGGTAGGAAGCGACCATGCCCTTACTTGAGGTGTAAAAGTAGCAAACCACGGAAAAACCATCTTCATTTAAAAACCCGATGCCCCTGGTACTTTATACTGTATTTTTAAATAAAGTAAACAGGACAAGACATATTTTACCCTGCTTTATTAAAGAACTACTGACGTTCTCGTTATTTCACAAATACGAGCCACAGGAGACCACGGGTCCCTTATGCCAATTTATTCCGAAGGTATCCCTGAACAACCCCGAAATTTTATCGGTGGAATTTTCGGCTTCGTTCTGTATAAAATAAAGTAATGTCATTGCCGTTACAGCCATCCAGGGCACCTAAAGTCTTTTCGTGTGCTTCGCCCCGAATGGGATGGAGAATTTAATTTTTATCCGGCCACTTTTGTTCCCAGAATTTAACCTTGTTTTCTTGTACGTTCATTATTCCTAGAGTCATTTTCCCTTCCAGAAGCAGCAGTCTCAATTTTAACTCATCAGGTATTTGACGGGGATTTGAATCCACGTCATTTTGAGTGATTCAAGTGAGTCTTTAAACCCTGCCTAAGCAAACCTCTCAAACAAATATAAATTATTAAAGTTATTTCTAAAAAGAAGGAATGGATTTTATTTACTGAGTTTAATAACTTTAAAAGTACGATAATAATAGCTGTCGTTCAACCTCACGTTATTTATCTCGGGAAAATGCTGGGGCTGCACCCGATGTAAGGCCACGGCCACTTCCATCTCACTCCTAGCCCGTTCCTATCCCATCGTCGCCATAAGACCTATCTGTATCGGTGCGCCGTCAAGAAAATAGTAAGAAAAAATTAGGCTCAAGTCTTTTTCATAAATTGTATTTTTGCTTTATTTACTGGCTAGTGACCCACGTCTTAATCATCATCGTGTTTTTCTTATTTGCGAAATATATCTGATACCCTGTAAGGCCTATTTCTGTGGTATCCGTACGAGTAAGATTGGTACTAGTAGAAGAATAATTGTCCATAATTAAAATGAAACCACTTGCAGTAGATGAAGAGAAATAACAGTAAAATGACACTCAAGAAAGTAAACGAAAATTGCTGTGATCCGGTACTGAGTCTCTCATATTATCCGCACACTTTATCTTGGTGCATTTACACCCTAGTGCTGAATCGGTCGACCTCGGCGATCTTCGATATTCGTACTGGCAACCTTTGAAACACAAACTATGAATCGCTTAAGCATCGTTGTGCGACATCTGGCGTACACTTTACGTACTAGAACTGTTGTTGTTTACACAAAGCCAAAGTATAGAATTCATGCTAGGAACAAGATTCGCATTGAGAAATGTTTTATAATGTTATATAATGTGTATGTGACATAGTTGTTGGCTTAAGATGATAACGGTTTAGAAATTTCATATCGATCGATCATATTCTCGATTCAATTCAGGTTTAATTTTCATTCAGTTGGCAGTACTATCGATAGTGGGACAGCTCCCTCCTTACTCCTCACCCCCGTACACAAATGCACCAAGATAAAGTGTGCGGATAATGTCTGGCTCCTCGTTGTGCATTCTATCATGATTTGAAGAATTCCAAAACAACTGTATTTTTATTTTAAAAGCTGCAAAGAATTTCCTTAACATTTGTAAAAAATAAAAAGGGTTTTCCGTAAATGGAGAGTATGTGGTGTAGTATTCAAAGGCAATCGTATTTTTTTTCTTTTTTGCTTAATGGAGAATACTTTCTTAAGAATGCAGAAGCAATTGCACCTTTCAAAAGCGAGGGTACGTGCTCAAGAATTGAGAAACAATCGTATATTTATTCTTTAAATGGAGATGATTGCATACCGAGCTCGGTAGCTGCTGTCGCTTAAGTGCGGCCAGTATCCAGTATTCGTGAGATAGTGGGTTCGAGCTCAACTGTCGGCAGCCCTGAATATGGTTTTCCGTGGTTTCCTATTTTCGCACCAGGCAAATGCTGGGGTTGTACCTTAATTAAAGCCACGGCCGCTTCCTTCCCACTCCTGGTGCTTTCCTGCCCCATCGTTGCCATAAAACCTATCTGTGTCTGTGTGACGAAAAGCAACTTGCCGCCTAAACCCAATATATATTCTCTTAGTAAATGGAGAGTACTTGCTGTATGACTCCTTGGCTGCAGCGGCGTAGCCAGGAAGGGCGGTTACTGGGGTTAGAATCCCCCCATGAAATGTGTATAAAATTTTAATAAACAGGAACTGACAATAAATTACATAAACATTCACAGAGACATAACTGTAAGATCAACAGATCTGTTGAATCTATTCTCTAAGAAACCTCGAAAGTTGTATTTTAAATTGTAAGCTGACATATTAGGTCGATGCATAAGTTCGTGCGATTCTTATATTTAATATTTTATTTTATGTTACTGTCACTGTCAAGTTCTATAACTCACAATCACAATCACTCAGTGATGTATTCACCTCCACTCTCTATGACATGCCAACTTTCAGGTAGAAGTTGAATGCCTCGTCTGTAGAACTGTTTTGGTTTTTACTAGAAAAAATCTGTTAGCCACTGGTCAAGAGAAGCTTCGTCAGGAAACACTTGGCCCAGAATGTGGTTAGAATGAGAGCGGAAAAGATGGAAATCTGAGGGGGCAATGTCAGGGTGACAGCAATCCGTCTTGTCTGGTCACTATACACAGCAGCGGTAATCGTTACGTTTTTCGGAAGAAGTTCATGGTGAAAAATGCCATCTTTGTTCCACCAAACACACAACATGATTTTCTGTGGATGGTCACTATCCTTGGCATGGGGGGTTGCTTTTATTGATGGGCTGAGCAACTCTTTCCACTTCTTCATGTTGATATACAGGCACCATTTCTCGTCATCGGTGACAATTTTCTAAAGGAATGATTCGTGCCTAACACAAGCCAACCGGTGCCGGGCAAACAATGACGCACAGAGGTTTACTCGTTCATTTCTGTTACCGTCACTTAGCACATGTGGTACCCACATACCCAAATTCTGTACCTTAGCCTTCGAATACAAATGGCTTACAATAGTTGATTAATCACATTCAAAAACTTGAGCCATTTCCCACGTTGTTTGACAAGGATTCTCATGAAGCAACTCATTCAAGCGATTGTCGTCAAAATCTGAAGGTCTACCAGAACGTGGATCATCAGACAAGTCAAACCGTCCTGCTCAAAAGCGGGAAAACAATTTTTGTACTGTTCTTTCAGCAATAAATTGCTACATTCCCGTACACTTCACAAATTGTTCTCGACCCGGCGAGTTGGCCGTGCGGTTAGGGGCGCGCGGCTGTGTGCTTGCATCCGGGAAATAGTGCGTTCGAATCCCACTGTGAGCAGCCCTGAAGATGGCTTTCCGTGGTTTCCCATTTTCACACCAAACAAATGCTGAGGCTGTACCTTAATTAAGGCCACAGCCGCCTCCTTCCAACTCCTAGGCCTTTCCTATCCCATCGTCACCATAAACCAATCTGTGTCGGTGCGACGTAAATCCCCTCGCAAAAAGTATTGTTCTTGCAGCTCCTGCTGCACTGCATCCTCGATTAAACTCAAACAGTAAAAAGTGTCGGAAATGCTCACTTTTCTCAACTTGACATTCCATACCCGTTTGTCTAAAATATACACAAATAATACGTTCACAATCAAGAAAACCTTAATTCCAAACTCAGTTAAAACAACGGAATAACGATAAGCAATCCCTTCACGCCGCATTGTTGCCAATAGAAAAGAATACCGCACGAAGTAATGCATCGACCCAATACCATTTGCTGTAAAAGTATTGACCTTGATTATATTGTCTTTGTTCTGTATTTTAATGCAAGGTTTCGTCCTGTACTGCAATCTGAATATCAACATAATTCATTTGTATCAGTCTCCTCATAACTGCAGTCATGCATATGCACACAGTAGTATGCGCAAGGGGGATTGAGAAACAAAGGGAGCTGCGTGAGCATTTCCCCAAGAGGTCATTGACTCTCGCCAAGGTCATTGACTCCTTGACGCCATGACCACGTGACCTTTACGTCACGACCACATGCTATTGTTTACAAACAAAGAAAGTGCTTGGCCACGTGCTTTTTGACAGTTGTCAACTCAAATGCTGTCATCTTGACGGTCCCTATCCTCACTGTTAAGGACAAGTGAACGTAGCTGAACTCACTGTTGCCATCTTGACAGGGCCTAACCTCATTGTTGCTACCTTATGCACGTGGTGGCGCGCAATTTAAAATCCACGAGCTTTCGACAGCTGTCAAGATGACAGGTCCTAACCACGTGCACTTGTTGAACAAGTGAACGCAGCTAACATCACTGCTACCATTTTGACAGGTCCTAACCTTAACCGCGTAGGATAGCGAAATTTGAAAAAGTGACAAGGCTAACCTCATAGACGGGAGTTAACCGCGTGCTGAAGCGCGCAAGAGTGCAAGGCTAACCTCAGAGAATTTTTATGCTTTGTTGAATTCGGGGAGAGGTAGTCCTTTTTTCCCAGCTTGCCTTACCAAAAATAGGGGATGGGTGAGTGAGAGATGTGCTCTCTCTCTCTCCCTAGAGCTCTACCGCCGTAGCGATGAGTCCTCTACAAAAAATTATTGCTCCGAATAAGATGCCAGGGCACGGCCGCCTCTTACGAGGCAAGCGAATGAAACTGCAACTTGCAGTTGTAATTATACCAACGTTGAACGGGTAGGGGAATGCACAGATCAGCATGCAGTGCGCGCGCATTATGAGACGATTGTTGCGCACTCTGGTAAAAGAAAATATAAACCCGTCTCGAAATGTGCGATTGTCGATGCAAGCACGTCGACTGACGAATGTGTTGCGCACTCTGGTAAAAGAAAATATAAACTTATCTCGAAACTTTCGACTGTTGATACATGCACATCGACTGACGATAGTTGCGCACTCTAGTAAAAGAAAATATAATCTCATCTCGATTTTTTCGATTGTCGATGTGCACATCGACTGACGATAGTTGCGCACTCTGGTAAAGGAAAATATAAGCTTATCTCGAAATTTTTCGATTGTCGTGCATCGACTAACGATAGTTGCACACTCTGGTAAAAGAGAATGTAAGCTTATCTGGTATGCGCACGCATCTTGACTTAGCTACGCATTACATGCTTTTAACAGGTATGTGGCGCGGAATTTTGAAAAAAGGGAACGACTCTATCTTTACTGCTGTCCTCTTAACGGGACTTGGCCACATGCTTTCATATGGCGTAGAATTTTATGCCAACCCTAACCTTACTGCTGTTACCTTGACGGGACTTAGCCACGTACAGTTACGGAGGTCAGCTCACTTCCCCCTCCTCCTTCCATAATCTCTCCTTCTTACAGTTACTGAGGTCAGCTCAATCCCTCCTCCCCCTCCTTACGGTTTTACAGACAGTTGTCCCTGCTGCGCTAGATGGTCTACCCCCCTAAGCTCTTCTAGTTATGTGTAAAATATAATTTGAGATGAGTTCTAATTTTTTTATATCGTAACATTAAGATTCTAAAGGTATATGATTGTGTGCCAATCAGGACGTTAGAGGGTAAGAAAACTGCCATTTACACTACTGCGGGGGTTGTTAGGCTCGGCTAACGGAAGTGTAGCAAGTTCCTGCACGCCCCTCCGACATTAACCGATCAAAGCACAGTAAGCCAATCAGAACGTTAGAAGGTAAGAAAAACTGCTATTAACACTACTGGAGGGGTTGTTAGGCCCGGCTAACGGAAGTGTAGCAAATTTCCCCACATCCCCTCCAACACCAACCGATCAAAGCTTACAAAAAAAATACACTGCACGAAATATAGAAATGAACGTCACATCATTAAAAAAACTTAGTGCAGATATACTAACGTTATTAAACTGGAAAGCATGATGTTGTGTCTTGTCCTCTTGTTCTTTTTACCTCCTGATAAGATATGTCGCATAAGTTTCACCTACCATTTTTATTTTTCCCTTTTCGTTTGATAAAAGAAGGGGAATCCCTTCTCGACATTCCCCTTCATAAATCTATAGAAGAAAAATCTCTGACCTGACTATGAATAAAAAACACATTATAAAAATCGGAACTTATAAAATGTAGGACCTAACCGCGTAGCCAATTCGCTTTTATAGGTGTGTTGGAATGGCATTAACACATAATGCTACTAGAGCTTTACATTATCAAGATATGTGTATTATTACTCTACAGATACCCATCTCTAACCGCGTTGCCAATTCGCTCGATATAGGTGTGTTGAAATAGCATTAACACATAATGCTACTTGAACTTTACATTATAAAAATATGTTTATTATTACTGTAATTGCAAAGCTTACAGCTATACATCTCTAACCGCGTATCCAATTCGCTCGGTATAGGTGTTTTGGAATAGCATTAACACATAATGCTATTTGAACTTTACATTATAAAAATATGTTTATTATTACTCTAATTGCAAAGCTTACAGCTACACATCTCTAACGCGGTCCTCTACTACTTGCATCAAAAAACACACACTATCGTAAAACCGAACGCGCAAAATACAGAATGAATTGATACATAGAAAAAAGGCTTTACGTCTCCATCCGATACCTGAGATACGTACATGTAAAAAGGAAGAGAGAGGGTAGTAACACATACTTTTGTACTGAATAGCATAAGTCTTTACGACCCCATCCTACAAACAAATAACTATGATGAGCGTCCTTTCGCTGCGGAGAGGATTCTTTACACACACACGCTGAATATCTTGAACGGCGCTATCCTTCTTGTTGTAAGAAAATCCTGTTTACAGCTGTGTAGGGAGAGGGAGAGAAACCGGAAATGTATTCATATATTATCTGTTGTTGTTAACCTACCTTGTTTATAAAATTATTTTAGTCACTACTTACGTTAGGCAGGGGGATACCGCAAAAAGTCTTTAATCTGGCTATAAATCGAACATAGACACACACACAAATTAATCTATTGCGCTGAATAGCTTCTCAGACGACATCCTTTTAGTCACCCCTCTGAACAGGTTTTTTGATAATTAGAACACTGAATCTTTGATTGTATATTAATAGTAGATAGATGTAAGCTCGAAGGATTTACTTCCGATAACCTGGGTAGGAATCGAACCCAGCCTAACGAACTAGCTCGTAGTAAATACAAGCAAATGCTAGGACTGTACCGATTATTATTCTCGCCGCTGCAGTTAATGTGAATATCTATTATCGCTAACCCCCGACGCACTAAAGTACAGAGTCCCTCCTAGCTGCCTTTTAGTTGACACTTACAACGGGTGTTTAGAACAGTGAATGTAACATTTTAAGCTTTGAAGAAAGCAATAATCACTACCATCATTAATTGTAGATAGATGTAAGCGCGAAGAATTTACTGCCGATAACCTGGGTAGGAATCGAAACCAGCCTTACGAACTAGCACATAGTAAATGCCAAGCAAATGTAGAATCGTATCGATTATTATTTTCGTCACTGCAGTTAATGTGAATATCTATTATCGCTAATCCCCGAATTGCCTGCCTGGGGTGAGCAGCAGTCCCTTGGTAGGCCAAGGCACCTTCACGGATGCCGAGGTGTCAAAAGTACAAAGCAAATGCTAGGACTATATAACACATCGCCCAACAATATTGATCCCGTCTTCTCGGTAAAATGATTACAGATGATACGGACCTATCTCTTTCGACTACCGAATTACAAAGCTACTAAGCTAAAATCACAATCTTAATCACTCTTTGAAGAAAACACATATTATATATATACAATCATCTAACGTAGTGAAGATACGAATTGAAAAATTACACACACACACTTTCTAAGCCTTTCTGTAAGTATTTTAATTCTATACGTTCACTTTTTGTACTTGCCTTATTAAATTTGTTTATGAATTGAGTGTAATCTATGCATTGAGATAGTCTTGTGTGTGTATGCGTTATCTCATCAAGTGAACGTGTGCTGCCTGCTGCGAGCTGGCACACGTGTCTCGCAACAGGAAACGGTGTCAATTTTCCGCTTAGGCACTTGTCCCTCTGCTCCGATGACCATAGAGCACATATGAACAGCACATTCACACATTAGGAACAGGAATGATAAAAATTTAATCACATTAAATAATGTTCTACCGGTGCTGAGGTTATTATTATCATCTAGAGGGTCTGCAGGACAAAATTCCGTTACCACAATGTTATCTGTCTACAACGTAGCATATTCGATCCTGGCTTATTAAAAATGTATTTTCCTACATTGACGGCCTAGGGAGTAATGCGCAATATGGCGGCTATGAGCAGCCCATTCCTAGCCAGGCCTATAAATTCCTTCCTATTCCTAGACCTTTCCTGTCCCATCGTCGCAATAAGACCTATCTGTGTCGGTGCGACGTAAAGCAAATAGAAAGAACTTATTTTAAATGTCTTATGGAATTAATGTATGCACATTTCCTGACTTACTATGACATACAGATCCGAGAAATAATAATAATATGCCCGCTGCTCTTCTCTGCACGTATATTGTTCCGGAATTTAGTCCCCCTCTATACGTTCTTTTACATGATAGTAAATTATCTGTTACGAGACTGACATATTTGAAAACCTTTAAATGTTTTTTTTTTTTTGCTACTTGTTTTACGTCGCACCGACAAAGATAGGTCTTACGGCGACGATGGGACAGGAAAGGGCTAGGAGTGGGAAGGAAGCGGCCGTGGCCTTAATTAAGGTACAGCTCCAGCATTTGCCTGGTGTGAAAATGGGAAACCACGGAAAACCATTTTCAGGGCTGCCGACAGTGGGGTTCGAACCTACTATCTCCCGAATACTGGATACAGGCCGCACTTAAGCGACTGCAGCTATCGAGCTCGGTGAAAACCATTAAATACTACCGGGCTGAGTCCCATAAAAGGCAGACCCTCCGATGACAGTGGGCTGGCCCATCACCTTGGTGAATGAACAGCGTTGCAGTCTTCAGTTCAGTGGGTCTCCAGGTTCAAATCTATGGCAGGATGATGGTCACAAATCGAACTAGGAACCTCTTTAGGACGGAAGCTGGACAGCTGCGTGCTCCTAACCGCACGGCCAACTCACCGTTATCTTCTGTAAGACCCTCCGTAGCTCAGGCGGCAGCGCACCGGCCTCTGACCGCTGGGTTCCGTGGTTCAGGTTTTTCTTCGGGTACTAAAAACCAATAATCACTACCATTGACGAATTAGCACGACGTAGACCTCAGAGGTTACACACACACAGCCCTCCTGTCAATGATTACTGCGTTGTAGTTGCACAACTAAGTAAAATATTATTCCCGTGTTCGATTTCCAGTCAGAACCGGGATTGTCTTGTAACACTATTCGTTAGAAGATAGGCTGTTGTGTTTGCCGGAATATTTTCAGATATTTTTAAATTCTAAAAAAGGAATATCGACAGAACATACAGTCACAGCATTTGCTTGGTATTTACTATGAGGCCATCAGAAGATGGTATTGTATTGCGTTAAAAGATAGTAAGTATCATCAAGGAGGCCAACGCCGTTCAAGCCATTCAGCGTAAGTATAATCCATTCTGTGTAAAAAATATCCTCTCCGCAGCGAGAGGACGATGTTCATAGTTATTTGTTTGTCGGATGGGGATATAAAGCCTTATGCTTGCTATTCGTCTGACGATAAACAGGGTTCGAATCTATGATATTTTCACGGTTCGAAATCCATATATTAGAGATTTTTTATTGTAATGCTGAACAGAGTTCAAGTCTATGATTTTTTAAATTCTGTTCAAGTGAATATTAGGGAGAGAACGGTAGTTTTATTCCATGCGATCATCATCATCTGAATGCATGTTAATTTCTCTTCGCGCGCCCTCCTTCTATCATGGCAAGTT
The DNA here is from genome assembly GCF_040414725.1 of Anabrus simplex. Classification (NCBI taxonomy): domain Eukaryota; kingdom Metazoa; phylum Arthropoda; class Insecta; order Orthoptera; family Tettigoniidae; genus Anabrus; species Anabrus simplex. Next base: position 280,626,084 of record NC_090266.1, read on the forward strand.
TTTCTGTTCAGAACGCGATGGGGAATGTTCGCTGACTATTCCAATCTTTACTGTAAAAATGAGCATAAATCCACATGTAGCGCCGACTCCAAGTAACTGCGTAAGGGAGAAGAAGAAGAAGGGGGGGGGGAGAAAGTACCTGCTCAAGAATTGAGAAACAATTTATCTTCATTTCAGAAAAAGAAGGGTACTTTCTGAAGAATTGAAGAACTATGTATTTTAATTTTAGAAAACGGAGAGTACTTGCTCAGCAATTGTAAATCATTCGTTTATTATATTTCAAAGAAGCGGATTTGGTCAAGAATTGAAAATCAAACCTATTTTTATTTATAAATTAAACAAACCTCGTGTGATACGAAATTCAGGACATGAACTCGGTCTCATCCCTGAGTAAAAGGATGGCTATGTATTCGTTTAGGTCTAGCCACTACCAATCAATAGCAAGGAAGGTTCTCGCTCTCTGTCCCAGCCACATGAGAGTTTCTGCTGCGGTTACAACTTACGCAAGTCTAAGTGTACAACAGGTGCGAGTGCAGTCCACAGAGAATGAAAATTACCACAAATTATGCTATTGGTTTGAAACTCCAGTGCGAGTTGTTTTTAACATTGGGCTGCCTTCTGTGGCGCTGTTGTCTAACACAGCTTGTTTAATTCCCCGAGGCTTAAGAGGAAAGTTTGGTGTTCACACCATTGCTGAATAACTTAACTATGTTCGAAAAAATGAATGTCAAGTCCCCAGACGGTGTATTCATTTTCAGCTCCAGGGGAATAAATACTGGATAATTAACAATAGCCAATTTGAAAAGAATATACGGTAAACGCAAGCCCCTCCGTGTAGCAGTAGCAAGCCTGCTTCTTTCCGGTAGGCCCGAGGTTCGCTTCCCGGCTAGGTCGAGAATTTTTACTTGGATCTAAGGGCTAATTCGAGGTCCACCCAGCCTATATAAGAATAATTAAGCTGTTGTCGATCGGTGAGATAGTAGCCCCGGAAAAGGAAAACAAAAATAACGGCCGAGACGATTCCTCACACTGCAAGCCTTCAGGGTGAGCAGCGGTCGCTTGCTAAGCCAAGACTCATCAGGGCTATACCGTCAAGGGTTTTTATGAGGGTCTGTTATAAGTGGGATGTTGCCAAGGCGAAGAGAAATGGCATAAAATCAAGTAAAAGAAAGTTAACACGTCAAAAGGTTACCTCATAGACATCAATTAGTCCCCTTCGACGGTCTGGAACTGTAAATCAGTATGGTAGAATCCCGTAGAACGCGAACTAAATAATTTCTCCAGTGCATTAGCCATCTCATCGAGGATTCGTAACTGTTGTCCTCTGAGAATGTTTTCTGAAGAATGAAACAGATGATTTTCGGAAACTGTAATATCTGGACAATATGCCGGATGAATCAGTTATTTCCAATCAAGGTGAATAATGGTGTCACGGGTGATCTTAGCTACGTTTGACTTCGCAGTATCCTGTGTCATAATGACAGTTTTGCAACTGACAAGTGCTCGATCGATGGTTTTAAGTTTCCTTCAAAACTTCAAGTCTCTATACTACATTCATGATCATTAGTAATTAGCGGCCAGAAATATTCATTTCAGGCAAGGAAATCTGTACAGCCCTCTGAACCGCCCAGAACCGGCTTACGTACCTTCTCATTGGTTAGAGTAGATCCATGCACACAACTGAAGAGCGAAGATAAATATGGCAACTCAATGAAGGGTCAAATTCTGCTCGTTCTTTATAATGTTTGTGTAACAGGACACAATAGACCATTTTTAAGGGCGTTCTTTTTAACATGGCTACCAATAAAAATGTTGCTTACGGACTCACTTTACACACAAAATCATTATGCCACAATGCACGTTTCTGTTTTCAGATGGGGTTCAATTTTGCTTTCTTCTTATAACATGTTGCGGAGAAGCGCTTTCTAACCATCAACACGACAAAACTTTTGAATGTATTATTTTCCCTTTGTATATAAGACAGAGGAAGCTTCTGAAGGATGAAGTCGAATGGACCTTACATATTCTACTATTTCCCACCTTCTTTCTATATCCCAGCCCTAGCGCTATATTGCTCTGACTCTCATTTTAGACTTCTACAAATATCGTACCGCAACTTAAATTACTTGTTTCAAAATGTATTTTTACAATTTTTAAAATTTTGCAGTTTATTTCAGTCTGGTAAGAAAGTAACCTTGTATAAGCCACTGAATAAGAACAAGAAAATAAAAATAATTAAAATATTTCATTTTACACTACTTTAAAAAACAAATTTTAAACTGCATGTAAAAATATGACCCTTTTTGCAGGTCTATGCAAATTAAATGGGAATACATTGTCCACCCGTAAAATCCATACTTTCACTAACGCTGTCCGTCTTTTGTAATATAAGCCTGGTAGTGACGTAATAAATTATGTTCCCTGCGCTCTAAAACGGCAAATGCCTTCTTCCGACTAACCTTCCAACATGGGCTCTGATATACTCCCTTATAAAAATATCCAAAACAGACAGAGGTTGCTAAGGCACAACTCAACGCACATAAAATAAATACGGCGTTGAATTTTAAATAAATGTTGAGATTATTATTATTATTATTATTATTATTATTATTATTATTATTATTATTATTATTATTATTATACATACGTGCATTATCATTAAAAACCGTTATGCATTTCAGCGTTCAGTCTGGAAGCTTCTGTGAATTTACTAAAAGTCGCCACAATCCTCGATTTGCAACTGGTGCTGTGGCCTCATTTAGTTCTATACCTCTTATCTTTAAATCGTTAGCAACTGAGTCTAACCATTGACGTCTTGGTCTACCTCTACTTACCCTCCATAACAGAGTCCAATATCCTCCTAGGTAACCTATCCTCCTCCGTTCGCCACACATGACCCCCACCACCAAAGCCGGTTTATGCGTACAGCTTCATCCATCGTGTTCATTCCTAAATTAGCCTTAATCTCCTGATTCTGAGTGCCCTCCTACCATTGTTCCCACCTGTTCGTACCAGCAATCATTCTCGCTACTTTTATGTCTGTTTCTTCTAAATTATGAATAAGATATCCTGAGTCCACCAAGCTTTCGCTCCCGTAAGACAAAGTTGGTCTGAAAACAGACCGATGTAAAGATAGTTTCGTCTGGGAGCTGACTTCCTTCTTACTGAATACTGTTGATCGCAACTGCGAACTCACTGCATTAGCTTTACGACATCTTGATTCAATCTCACTTACTATATTACCATCCTGGGAGAACACACAACCCAAATATTTGAAATTATTATTATTATTATTATTATTATTATTATTATTATTATTATTATTATTATTATTATTATTATTATTATTATTATTATTATTATTCACCATAACAACCAAAGTAAAAGTAACCTGACATTACATACTTATGATCTTCAGAGAAGCAAAGGAGTTTGAAAAATCGTTATTATCAGCGCTGAACAAACACTTAAATGGTATTGGGGTGGGGCTACATTGTGCACATTTCTTCTCAATGAAATTACAGTTAACCAATTGTTTTCCTTGATTAGGAAACGCCAGTATAGCCAGAATATTTAATCACAGAAACACCTTAATCAGTTCCCGAGCAAATGCCAATCGAATAGAAGTGACTTGTGAGCATCCTGTGAGTGGGTGACGTCACAAACCACACCCCCTGGAAGAAGAACACATGTGACGTTGCCCTGGTTGTCTCTTTTCCGTGTTCAGGGTTGGCCAAAATCTGCACCAAAATGTTACCTGATTCCCTTCCCATCCGAAATTCTAATGATCGTGGGTGTGTATTGTGACAGTTTCAATAGGCCGGATGGCTTGAATATGTGGATGAAGTGGCATATCTTCGAACTAGTACTCTTTGGAGTCTCAATGAATTCACCTGTGAGCATAATAATTTTCGAATTAATGGTTTAAGCTATAAAACTGTATTTGGATGTCAACGACTAGGAGTAACCGCCCAAGAAAGAAAAGAAAGAAAGAAAGAAAAGAAAGAAAGAAAAACAAAGCGCGCATCGCTAGCATACGAGAAACTTACAGTTTCACACCGGTCATAACAAACCATATGAACGATTTGTGATACTATCAGAATAGCATGATAGAAAATTAATGTGTATGTCAAAAATAACGATAATAATAATAATGATAACAACGCTCCTGAACCTTATTTTATAAATGAAACCAGTGTGGAAAATTATTACTGTTGCTAACTTGATTAGAGTTCCGGCTCGAACGCGCGTGCGTGGAGTATCAAGGAGTCCAACCGGTCAGCTGTGAAGAGAAAGTAGGTTATTGGGCTAGTGTGTCTGCCAGTCGCCGGACTTCAGTGGAGCTTGACACGCTGTTAGATAAGTCCTTGGTTCGAGAGCGGACGGCGATAATTAAAGATTGAATCGTGGAAGTTGGATTGTATTAACTTAGTTGGACTATTCAAATATACTATTCAGAATATTATTCTTGTCAACGTGCGTAACATAGCGGACGTCAAGTTAAGTTGAGCTGCCTACCGTGTGTAATATTTAAACGATATCTACAGGAAGTGTTGTGTGGCAAATTTACTAATCTTTCTTGTAACAGTTTCAGCCTGAAATTCAAGAGGATGGTGATGAATATCATCATGGCTTTGTCACATACTACTATATGTGTTGGTGCTGAAATGGAAGCCTAAACCCATGTGACCAGCTGACAGGCAACAGGATGAGAGGAAGGCACCTATGACTATATTATTCCTGAGGACGACCAGTTATTCGACATCGTGAAGACGCCTTAAAGCTAAGTCGACACAATTGTCTAAGATAATCTGTTTGGTAGAAGTGTAGTTACGTAGTAGTAATTAGTAAATGGTCTGGCAGTATATTTTAGTTATGTTGTTGTAGTACTTTACCATATTATAAAGACAGTAGAAAATCTTCATATTTATTCTTGTCAGATAATAACGTGATATTGGAACGGCGTATACGGCTTATGTGGTATAGTAAGTGTGTCAGGTAGTGACAATTCTCGGAGTGTATCTTTCAGCTTTATTATAGCCACAATTGGTGGAATAATGTTAAAGCATTCGATTATGTAGAATAGATGTTTCTGGATGTACAGTCATCGTACAGAGATGAGATATAACCACGCATGGTATTTATTGGGTGTATAATCGTAAAATATTGGAACTTAAAGTCTTAAAAGAGAAATGATTCCGTCATTTTGGATCAGAACCCGTGTAGATAATCCAGCGGAACATAGATAGTTGAATCCAGATATGAGATCCGGTAGGTGGATTGAATCTTCGAGAATTATACACGCGTAGAACTTGTTATGTTGATGTTAGATTGAGTTTGTGATATCCCGGGGTGGATCACGAATGTATAATTGTGTAGTCGGAATCGTTATTGGAGATTTTGCTACGGTTATGTCATAATATAGTCTTCGAGAGAAGTGATTTTGTAATGAATAAGCGAAGTAATTCTTCGAGAGTAGAATCACGCCATATAGTTATTGAGGCAAGTGATATGTTGATAGTGGATTATAATAGATATTTGCGTGATTTAGGATATGGAACCTACGTATGTTTGAATTTGTGTACGTTTTCGAAGAGGTAATCTTAATTAGATTTATTCCGAGTTCTCTATTATTCACAACTTTAATGTTCACGATAATTTACAATAGTTCTAGAACACCATTCGAGACTTTGCCTGAACTCGAGATTTCCAGAATATTCGAGGATTTTCATCAAGGACATCGGATTAAACTTTAGAAATTTCAGGATACCTTCAGCTATGATAAACTTATACAATGACACTCCGACAATATGATCAAATTATTCAGTAAGACTCCGATAATATGATCGTCTTTATGTAACCACATGTGTAGATAATGTAAAATAGGGTGTAAATAGTAGTGTAATTTTGTATTATCGTATGGTTATGGTGTTTTGGAGTTGATTTTCTTTGTCTCAGATATTGTTACACGATGCGGATGATAATGTCTTCATTATTTGCATTTAGTAGTTGTGATATGGCATTGAAGAAATTGAATTTGAGTTAGGCAGACCATTTTAAATGCGTATTGCATTTTCAGACTTCAGTAATTTATCTATTTAATTTTGTTAATCCAGTAAGCGACTGGTAATGGAACAGATTATTATTTCATTGAGCCGACTCAGTTTTAAACTGAAGTTAAAGCATCAAATTATGTAATTGTAAAGAATCATAAATTTTTGAATCGATAAGTGGAAACTTAATGGGGTTTTGAGCAAAAGTTAATTCAAATTTTTTTTCTTTTAATATTTCAGAGCTGATCGTCTGAGTCCAGAACTTTCAATAAATCAAACGGAATCTGTCTATCTGATCAAAATATTAAATGAATATGTAATTACGATTTGCTAGGACAAGATAGGGTATGAAATCATGTACCACCCCATTTGATTATTTCTTTTGTACTTCAAGAGATACATTTTTTTAATTCGTTAACGATCATTCACATCATCACAAGTTAGGAGGATGACAATTTGAGAGTATTTTGTGATTAATAAACCATGCCATATATTAATTTTATTCTGTATTTTATTTGTTATATGCCACAATTCAATCATTTTTCCTATGCGTGCCACATCCTTGGATTTGTTATATGTGCGTCTAATTTATGAACTGAGCACACCTGAGGTGTCTCGGTGTTCTCCGACTGTAGCTTACGGTTGCATTAATGGCTTTACAAGCGTGGGGCTCGATCATAGCTTTCCCATGCATAGGATGTGAGATAAGCCTAATTTATCCGGATTTTAGATGGTCTAATTTTATTTCATTTAACTGTGGCATTACGTGGCATACTTTGGCATGAATTTATACTTATTAGTGACTGTGTCATCCTGGATAGGTAGGGTCCTAGCAAATATTGCGTATTTGGCAATTAGTTTTATATTTAACCGATTTTGAGGTTTACAATAATGAAAGATCTGGTTAAAGTACATAATTGATGCTATAATTTCAATAATATAGTCATAGGTGGCGGACTCGAAATCTTGACGTCTGTTAGCGTAGGTCAGTTGACAAGTGATAGGATTATTATGGATTTTGAGGCATGGCGAGCTATGTTAGAGGACATGCGAGAAGAGTCTAGGAGAGGACGAAATGATTTTATTTCGGCATTGGAAGATAATAAGAAAGCAGTGGAAGAGCAGACGAGAAACTTAGAACTGTTAGGGCAAAGAATTAATGAAGAAAGTAAGAAAACTGCGGAGCATTTAGAACAAATAAGGGAAGAAAGTAAAGACAATAAGAAAGCATTGGAAGAGCAGACGAGAAATTTAGAACAAATAAGGGAAGAAAGTAAGAAAACTGCGGTGCATTTAGAACAAATAAGGGAAGAAAGTAAGAAAACTGCGGAGCGAAATTTAGAACAAATAAGGGAAGAAAGTAAGAAAACTGCGGAGCATTTAGAACAAGTAAGGGATGAAAGTAAGAAAAATCTGGAGCAGTTAGAGCAACGAATAAATATAGTAGGGACAGTACTTCGGGAAGAATCCAAGAAAGGACGAGATGAATTAACAGCTAAAATTGTGGAAACACAATGTAGGATTGACAACATTGTTTTGGAATGTCGAGAAAACCAAAAGAAAACTCTCGAAAAAGTTGGAAATTTGACCACGCAGTTGCAGGAAGAAAATAGGATAATTACAGGAAAAGTAACAGCTTTACACAGTGACGTGGCGATAATTAAAACTACTATGGAATCTGTGAGGAATGAAATGGATTCTATGAAAAAGGACATTGACGAGAAAATTCAGGGAGTTAAACAAGAGTTGACAGGGGACCTTAAAGTAGTTCAAACACAAATAGAGGCAGACATTAGTGGCATTCGAAAAGATCTGCGTGGAAATCAAGCTGACATCGCGGAGTTAACACAGTTAATCGTGGATGTTAAGACAAGGGGAGAAAACGATAAAACCGATATTTTAGAACAGATTATTAACTTAGGTGAAGACATTAAACTTAGTAATCTGAAAGTTGAGGAAAATACAGACGTCATAAAGAAGTTAGAGAAGGAAGTCAGCATGATCAAACTTCAGGGTCGTAGTACTCGAGCTTTAGTACAATCCTTACAAGATAGGCAGAATCACGTAGAAGATGTTATCCAGGAAGGGATGGTCGATTCGGAAGTAGTTATGAATGAATGTCAGCAGGAGCAACATAATTTAGGTAATACTACAAGTCAGACGTTAAACCCATCCGATACGTCAACACCGGCAAATCAGCAGGTTATAAATATTATCCGAATGAGTGAGGATAAGCCCAGAAAATTTGATGGCCGCCAAGAAATTTCTCCTAAAATTTTTATTCTTAACTTAGAGGAATACATGAAGGATAATAAGATTTCGCCTGAAAGACACATGAGAACAGTAGAGAAATTCTTAGAGGGTGACGTTCTTAACTGGTTTTACGCGTTCCGGTACTTATTTGACGACTTTGATAGCTTCAAACGCTTATTTTTACAACGGTACTGGGGAGTTCAACTTCAACAACACCTACAGCTTGATCTATATTCGAGGAAATATACAAGTTCTGGACCCACTAGATACGCAGATTATTTTTCCTTGCAATTACGACGCATGAAGGAGTTAGACCAGCCATTGGAAGAAACTGCGTTGCTGCAAGCACTTGCAAAACAATTTCCTCCAGATGTTCAACGTATTCTAATTGCCGCGAACGTTAACACCGCAGTTCAAGCAGAGGCCATTCTCAGACAGCTGGATTATACGACTAATAGTCAAATAGTATCCAGACTACCTAAAACCAATAATCCTCAAATTAATGTTATGGACGCTGCTGGTGAACAACATGTTGACTTGCAGGATACGAGAAAAAAAAGAGATTACCAACCCCAGGAAATTCGCGATCGTCAGAGACAATTTCAAGATAGGGGAAATGATCGCAGAAGAAGATTTCGAGATAGAGGATGAGATGATAGCAGAAACACTAGGTATAGGAATAATACCAGAATACCTAGTCAGCAATGGGAAAATCGAAGAAATAGGCCTTACGATCGACCCAGATATTTTCGACAAGGATCGCGGAATTTCAGAGAAGAGATGGAAGACCGTTATCAAGAAAGTAGGAAATACTTGGATGAATTGCGAAAGGAAAAGGAACAAAAGGAGAAATGGAAGCAAGCAATTACCAACCAAGATGTAAATCCTGACAGAGTCGAAGGAGCAGAGGGATTGGAATATCAGAAACATCGGAAAGCTGTTAGGGAAGGTAAACCACCAGACACATACACTAGTAATACTTCAGGAGAGGATAAAGGTGCAAAAAAAAGGACGCCGATTTTGTAACAGGATTTGAGATTTTTGAAAAAATTCTAGGCTACATGACGGACGGACGAAATGAATTCATCTACAATTCTGCAAATTTAAGATTATACCATATGCCAGATGAATAAAGACAAGTCATATTTAGAGACCTTAGCCTGATAAACACTATATGTGTGAATTCCCTCAATTATTCTAACAGTAAGATATGATTGGAAACTGCCACGTGTTATTTATTTGGAAAATTTTATTCATAGAATAAAATTTTGTCGACGTATGGGGTGTATGTGACAGTTTCAATAGGCCGGATGGCTTGAATATGTGGATGAAGTGGCATATCTTCGAACTAGTACTCTTTGGAGTCTCAATGAATTCACCTGTGAGCATAATAATTTTCGAATTAATGGTTTAAGCTATAAAACTGTATTTGGATGTCAACGACTAGGAGTAACCGCCCAAGAAAGAAAAGAAAGAAAGAAAGAAAAGAAAGAAAGAAAAACAAAGCGCGCATCGCTAGCATACGAGAAACTTACAGTTTCACACCGGTCATAACAAACCATATGAACGATTTGTGATACTATCAGAATAGCATGATAGAAAATTAATGTGTATGTCAAAAATAACGATAATAATAATAATGATAACAACGCTCCTGAACCTTATTTTATAAATGAAACCAGTGTGGAAAATTATTACTGTTGCTAACTTGATTAGAGTTCCGGCTCGAACGCGCGTGCGTGGAGTATCAAGGAGTCCAACCGGTCAGCTGTGAAGAGAAAGTAGGTTATTGGGCTAGTGTGTCTGCCAGTCGCCGGACTTCAGTGGAGCTTGACACGCTGTTAGATAAGTCCTTGGTTCGAGAGCGGACGGCGATAATTAAAGATTGAATCGTGGAAGTTGGATTGTATTAACTTAGTTGGACTATTCAAATATACTACTCAGAATATTATTCTTGTCAACGTGCGTAACATAGCGGACGTCAAGTTAAGTTGAGCTGCCTACCGTGTGTAATATTTAAACGATATCTACAGGAAGTGTTGTGTGGCAAATTTACTAATCTTTCTTGTAACAGTTTCAGCCTGAAATTCAAGAGGATGGTGATGAATATCATCATGGCTTTGTCACATACTACTATATGTGTTGGTGCTGAAATGGAAGCCTAAACCCATGTGACCAGCTGACAGGCAACAGGATGAGAGGAAGGCACCTATGACTATATTATTCCTGAGGACGACCAGTTATTCGACATCGTGAAGACGCCTTAAAGCTAAGTCGACACAATTGTCTAAGATAATCTGTTTGGTAGAAGTGTAGTTACGTAGTAGTAATTAGTAAATGGTCTGGCAGTATATTTTAGTTATGTTGTTGTAGTACTTTACCATATTATAAAGACAGTAGAAAATCTTCATATTTATTCTTGTCAGATAATAACGTGATACTGGAACGGCGTATACGGCTTATGTGGTATAGTAAGTGTGTCAGGTAGTGACAATTCTCGGAGTGTATCTTTCAGCTTTATTATAGCCACAATTGGTGGAATAATGTTAAAGCATTCGATTATGTAGAATAGATGTTTCTGGATGTACAGTCATCGTACAGAGATGAGATATAACCACGCATGGTATTTATTGGGTGTATAATCGTAAAATATTGGAACTTAAAGTCTTAAAAGAGAAATGATTCCGTCATTTTGGATCAGAACCCGTGTAGATAATCCAGCGGAACATAGATAGTTGAATCCAGATATGAGATCCGGTAGGTGGATTGAATCTTCGAGAATTATACACGCGTAGAACTTGTTATGTTGATGTTAGATTGAGTTTGTGATATCCCGGGGTGGATCACGAATGTATAATTGTGTAGTCGGAATCGTTATTGGAGATTTTGCTACGGTTATGTCATAATATAGTCTTCGAGAGAAGTGATTTTGTAATGAATAAGCGAAGTAATTCTTCGAGAGTAGAATCACGCCATATAGTTATTGAGGCAAGTGATATGTTGATAGTGGATTATAATAGATATTTGCGTGATTTAGGATATGGAACCTACGTATGTTTGAATTTGTGTACGTTTTCGAAGAGGTAATCTTAATTAGATTTATTCCGAGTTCTCTATTATTCACGACTTTAATGTTCACGATAATTTACAATAGTTCTAGAACACCATTCGAGACTTTGCCTGAACTCGAGATTTCCAGAATATTCGAGGATTTTCATCAAGGACATCGGATTAAACTTTAGAAATTTCAGGATACCTTCAGCTATGATAAACTTATACAATGACACTCCGACAATATGATCAAATTATTCAGTAAGACTCCGATAATATGATCGTCTTTATGTAACCACATGTGTAGATAATGTAAAATAGGGTGTAAATAGTAGTGTAATTTTGTATTATCGTATGGTTATGGTGTTTTGGAGTTGATTTTCTTTGTCTCAGATATTGTTACACGATGCGGATGATAATGTCTTCATTATTTGCATTTAGTAGTTGTGATATGGCATTGAAGAAATTGAATTTGAGTTAGGCAGACCATTTTAAATGCGTATTGCATTTTCAGACTTCAGTAATTTATCTATTTAATTTTGTTAATCCAGTAAGCGACTGGTAATGGAACAGATTATTATTTCATTGAGCCGACTCAGTTTTAAACTGAAGTTAAAGCATCAAATTATGTAATTGTAAAGAATCATAAATTTTTGAATCGATAAGTGGAAACTTAATGGGGTTTTGAGCAAAAGTTAATTCAAATTTTTTTTCTTTTAATATTTCAGAGCTGATCGTCTGAGTCCAGAACTTTCAATAAATCAAACGGAATCTGTCTATCTGATCAAAATATTAAATGAATATGTAATTACGATTTGCTAGGACAAGATAGGGTATGAAATCATGTACCACCCCATTTGATTATTTCTTTTGTACTTCAAGAGATACATTTTTTTAATTCGTTAACGATCATTCACATCATCACAAGTTAGGAGGATGACAATTTGAGAGTATTTTGTGATTAATAAACCATGCCATATATTAATTTTATTCTGTATTTTATTTGTTATATGCCACAATTCAATCATTTTTCCTATGCGTGCCACATCCTTGGATTTGTTATATGTGCGTCTAATTTATGAACTGAGCACACCTGAGGTGTCTCGGTGTTCTCCGACTGTAGCTTACGGTTGCATTAATGGCTTTACAAGCGTGGGGCTCGATCATAGCTTTCCCATGCATAGGATGTGAGATAAGCCTAATTTATCCGGATTTTAGATGGTCTAATTTTATTTCATTTAACTGTGGCATTACGTGGCATACTTTGGCATGAATTTATACTTATTAGTGACTGTGTCATCCTGGATAGGTAGGGTCCTAGCAAATATTGCGTATTTGGCAATTAGTTTTATATTTAACCGATTTTGAGGTTTACAATAATGAAAGATCTGGTTAAAGTACATAATTGATGCTATAATTTCAATAATATAGTCATAGGTGGCGGACTCGAAATCTTGACGTCTGTTAGCGTAGGTCAGTTGACAAGTGATAGGATTATTATGGATTTTGAGGCATGGCGAGCTATGTTAGAGGACATGCGAGAAGAGTCTAGGAGAGGACGAAATGATTTTATTTCGGCATTGGAAGATAATAAGAAAGCAGTGGAAGAGCAGACGAGAAACTTAGAACTGTTAGGGCAAAGAATTAATGAAGAAAGTAAGAAAACTGCGGAGCATTTAGAACAAATAAGGGAAGAAAGTAAAGACAATAAGAAAGCATTGGAAGAGCAGACGAGAAATTTAGAACAAATAAGGGAAGAAAGTAAGAAAACTGCGGTGCATTTAGAACAAATAAGGGAAGAAAGTAAGAAAACTGCGGAGCGAAATTTAGAACAAATAAGGGAAGAAAGTAAGAAAACTGCGGAGCATTTAGAACAAGTAAGGGATGAAAGTAAGAAAAATCTGGAGCAGTTAGAGCAACGAATAAATATAGTAGGGACAGTACTTCGGGAAGAATCCAAGAAAGGACGAGATGAATTAACAGCTAAAATTGTGGAAACACAATGTAGGATTGACAACATTGTTTTGGAATGTCGAGAAAACCAAAAGAAAACTCTCGAAAAAGTTGGAAATTTGACCACGCAGTTGCAGGAAGAAAATAGGATAATTACAGGAAAAGTAACAGCTTTACACAGTGACGTGGCGATAATTAAAACTACTATGGAATCTGTGAGGAATGAAATGGATTCTATGAAAAAGGACATTGACGAGAAAATTCAGGGAGTTAAACAAGAGTTGACAGGGGACCTTAAAGTAGTTCAAACACAAATAGAGGCAGACATTAGTGGCATTCGAAAAGATCTGCGTGGAAATCAAGCTGACATCGCGGAGTTAACACAGTTAATCGTGGATGTTAAGACAAGGGGAGAAAACGATAAAACCGATATTTTAGAACAGATTATTAACTTAGGTGAAGACATTAAACTTAGTAATCTGAAAGTTGAGGAAAATACAGACGTCATAAAGAAGTTAGAGAAGGAAGTCAGCATGATCAAACTTCAGGGTCGTAGTACTCGAGCTTTAGTACAATCCTTACAAGATAGGCAGAATCACGTAGAAGATGTTATCCAGGAAGGGATGGTCGATTCGGAAGTAGTTATGAATGAATGTCAGCAGGAGCAACATAATTTAGGTAATACTACAAGTCAGACGTTAAACCCATCCGATACGTCAACACCGGCAAATCAGCAGGTTATAAATATTATCCGAATGAGTGAGGATAAGCCCAGAAAATTTGATGGCCGCCAAGAAATTTCTCCTAAAATTTTTATTCTTAACTTAGAGGAATACATGAAGGATAATAAGATTTCGCCCGAAAGACACATGAGAACAGTAGAGAAATTCTTAGAGGGTGACGTTCTTAACTGGTTTTACGCGTTCCGGTACTTATTTGACGACTTTGATAGCTTCAAACGCTTATTTTTACAACGGTACTGGGGAGTTCAACTTCAACAACACCTACAGCTTGATCTATATTCGAGGAAATATACAAGTTCTGGACCCACTAGATACGCAGATTATTTTTCCTTGCAATTACGACGCATGAAGGAGTTAGACCAGCCATTGGAAGAAACTGCGTTGCTGCAAGCACTTGCAAAACAATTTCCTCCAGATGTTCAACGTATTCTAATTGCCGCGAACGTTAACACCGCAGTTCAAGCAGAGGCCATTCTCAGACAGCTGGATTATACGACTAATAGTCAAATAGTATCCAGACTACCTAAAACCAATAATCCTCAAATTAATGTTATGGACGCTGCTGGTGAACAACATGTTGACTTGCAGGATACGAGAAAAAAAAGAGATTACCAACCCCAGGAAATTCGCGATCGTCAGAGACAATTTCAAGATAGGGGAAATGATCGCAGAAGAAGATTTCGAGATAGAGGATGAGATGATAGCAGAAACACTAGGTATAGGAATAATACCAGAATACCTAGTCAGCAATGGGAAAATCGAAGAAATAGGCCTTACGATCGACCCAGATATTTTCGACAAGGATCGCGGAATTTCAGAGAAGAGATGGAAGACCGTTATCAAGAAAGTAGGAAATACTTGGATGAATTGCGAAAGGAAAAGGAACAAAAGGAGAAATGGAAGCAAGCAATTACCAACCAAGATGTAAATCCTGACAGAGTCGAAGGAGCAGAGGGATTGGAATATCAGAAACATCGGAAAGCTGTTAGGGAAGGTAAACCACCAGACACATACACTAGTAATACTTCAGGAGAGGATAAAGGTGCAAAAAAAAGGACGCCGATTTTGTAACAGGATTTGAGATTTTTGAAAAAATTCTAGGCTACATGACGGACGGACGAAATGAATTCATCTACAATTCTGCAAATTTAAGATTATACCATATGCCAGATGAATAAAGACAAGTCATATTTAGAGACCTTAGCCTGATAAACACTATATGTGTGAATTCCCTCAATTATTCTAACAGTAAGATATGATTGGAAACTGCCACGTGTTATTTATTTGGAAAATTTTATTCATAGAATAAAATTTTGTCGACGTATGGGGTGTATGTGACAGTTTCAATAGGCCGGATGGCTTGAATATGTGGATGAAGTGGCATATCTTCGAACTAGTACTCTTTGGAGTCTCAATGAATTCACCTGTGAGCATAATAATTTTCGAATTAATGGTTTAAGCTATAAAACTGTATTTGGATGTCAACGACTAGGAGTAACCGCCCAAGAAAGAAAAGAAAGAAAGAAAGAAAAGAAAGAAAGAAAAACAAAGCGCGCATCGCTAGCATACGAGAAACTTACAGTTTCACACCGGTCATAACAAACCATATGAACGATTTGTGATACTATCAGAATAGCATGATAGAAAATTAATGTGTATGTCAAAAATAACGATAATAATAATAATGATAACAACGCTCCTGAACCTTATTTTATAAATGAAACCAGTGTGGAAAATTATTACTGTTGCTAACTTGATTAGAGTTCCGGCTCGAACGCGCGTGCGTGGAGTATCAAGGAGTCCAACCGGTCAGCTGTGAAGAGAAAGTAGGTTATTGGGCTAGTGTGTCTGCCAGTCGCCGGACTTCAGTGGAGCTTGACACGCTGTTAGATAAGTCCTTGGTTCGAGAGCGGACGGCGATAATTAAAGATTGAATCGTGGAAGTTGGATTGTATTAACTTAGTTGGACTATTCAAATATACTACTCAGAATATTATTCTTGTCAACGTGCGTAACATAGCGGACGTCAAGTTAAGTTGAGCTGCCTACCGTGTGTAATATTTAAACGATATCTACAGGAAGTGTTGTGTGGCAAATTTACTAATCTTTCTTGTAACAGTTTCAGCCTGAAATTCAAGAGGATGGTGATGAATATCATCATGGCTTTGTCACATACTACTATATGTGTTGGTGCTGAAATGGAAGCCTAAACCCATGTGACCAGCTGACAGGCAACAGGATGAGAGGAAGGCACCTATGACTATATTATTCCTGAGGACGACCAGTTATTCGACATCGTGAAGACGCCTTAAAGCTAAGTCGACACAATTGTCTAAGATAATCTGTTTGGTAGAAGTGTAGTTACGTAGTAGTAATTAGTAAATGGTCTGGCAGTATATTTTAGTTATGTTGTTGTAGTACTTTACCATATTATAAAGACAGTAGAAAATCTTCATATTTATTCTTGTCAGATAATAACGTGATACTGGAACGGCGTATACGGCTTATGTGGTATAGTAAGTGTGTCAGGTAGTGACAATTCTCGGAGTGTATCTTTCAGCTTTATTATAGCCACAATTGGTGGAATAATGTTAAAGCATTCGATTATGTAGAATAGATGTTTCTGGATGTACAGTCATCGTACAGAGATGAGATATAACCACGCATGGTATTTATTGGGTGTATAATCGTAAAATATTGGAACTTAAAGTCTTAAAAGAGAAATGATTCCGTCATTTTGGATCAGAACCCGTGTAGATAATCCAGCGGAACATAGATAGTTGAATCCAGATATGAGATCCGGTAGGTGGATTGAATCTTCGAGAATTATACACGCGTAGAACTTGTTATGTTGATGTTAGATTGAGTTTGTGATATCCCGGGGTGGATCACGAATGTATAATTGTGTAGTCGGAATCGTTATTGGAGATTTTGCTACGGTTATGTCATAATATAGTCTTCGAGAGAAGTGATTTTGTAATGAATAAGCGAAGTAATTCTTCGAGAGTAGAATCACGCCATATAGTTATTGAGGCAAGTGATATGTTGATAGTGGATTATAATAGATATTTGCGTGATTTAGGATATGGAACCTACGTATGTTTGAATTTGTGTACGTTTTCGAAGAGGTAATCTTAATTAGATTTATTCCGAGTTCTCTATTATTCACGACTTTAATGTTCACGATAATTTACAATAGTTCTAGAACACCATTCGAGACTTTGCCTGAACTCGAGATTTCCAGAATATTCGAGGATTTTCATCAAGGACATCGGATTAAACTTTAGAAATTTCAGGATACCTTCAGCTATGATAAACTTATACAATGACACTCCGACAATATGATCAAATTATTCAGTAAGACTCCGATAATATGATCGTCTTTATGTAACCACATGTGTAGATAATGTAAAATAGGGTGTAAATAGTAGTGTAATTTTGTATTATCGTATGGTTATGGTGTTTTGGAGTTGATTTTCTTTGTCTCAGATATTGTTACACGATGCGGATGATAATGTCTTCATTATTTGCATTTAGTAGTTGTGATATGGCATTGAAGAAATTGAATTTGAGTTAGGCAGACCATTTTAAATGCGTATTGCATTTTCAGACTTCAGTAATTTATCTATTTAATTTTGTTAATCCAGTAAGCGACTGGTAATGGAACAGATTATTATTTCATTGAGCCGACTCAGTTTTAAACTGAAGTTAAAGCATCAAATTATGTAATTGTAAAGAATCATAAATTTTTGAATCGATAAGTGGAAACTTAATGGGGTTTTGAGCAAAAGTTAATTCAAATTTTTTTTCTTTTAATATTTCAGAGCTGATCGTCTGAGTCCAGAACTTTCAATAAATCAAACGGAATCTGTCTATCTGATCAAAATATTAAATGAATATGTAATTACGATTTGCTAGGACAAGATAGGGTATGAAATCATGTACCACCCCATTTGATTATTTCTTTTGTACTTCAAGAGATACATTTTTTTAATTCGTTAACGATCATTCACATCATCACAAGTTAGGAGGATGACAATTTGAGAGTATTTTGTGATTAATAAACCATGCCATATATTAATTTTATTCTGTATTTTATTTGTTATATGCCACAATTCAATCATTTTTCCTATGCGTGCCACATCCTTGGATTTGTTATATGTGCGTCTAATTTATGAACTGAGCACACCTGAGGTGTCTCGGTGTTCTCCGACTGTAGCTTACGGTTGCATTAAGTTGCATTTAGTTTCCGTCCAGGTAGCAGCAGCTCACTGCACACGACACCTTGAACAGTACATTTAACACAGCGCATATTCTTTTAATCAATGGTAGTTTGGTTGTGAGGGAAGGAGTTCATGAGGTGCCAAACAATGTCGACTCTGAGGAGTGTTGCAAAGAGATCTAATTGGAGATCAGTTAACATTCTACAAAATGACCCTGATGAGACAGTAAAGAAACACAAGCATTTGTTCCTGTCAATTTCTGAGTTGAATTCAACTCATGTACGACACACCACTCCACTTTGTACCATTTTCCATCCCGATGGAGGTGCTTTCAAGTGATTTCTACACTGACATTGAATTCATCTTCCAATCCAAGATAAATTTAGTTATTCTCTTTGCATTTGATACATGTGGCGGTAGAGAGAGACGAACGCAGACATTTACAGAAGTACTTGATCCTACGTTAGGAACAGTTCAGAGACACACATGATCCCATTGCCCACCCTGATTGTAATAGAAATGAGAAGCATAAGGCTAACTAAATGTGCCAAATTCTTATCAGTGCGATATACATCCATGGATGAATTGAACGATGACCTGACAAATGAAGTTTGTCGATTAGGCTCTATTTTGTATTCTGATCTTATTTTTAAGGTTGTAGTCATTAATATAGTATAATAGCCAAATGAATAAACAACAAAAAATGATATATTCTGAAAAGGCAGTTTTCAGCATATTTCAACACAAGAAATATTTCAGCCGACGGCGGGGTTTTGTGTGTTTCCAAAAATAATAAAAGGACTTGAGGAAATCTTTGAGACGTTTAGTGTCTCTTTTCCTTGAATGAGAAATCCCTTTGTTCCTGGAAACGCCCAGCAAATCTGAGTGCAGTTTAACAAGAGGAACTGACTGACATATTCCATAAACAAGGACTATGGAGGGGTTGCCCGTCCCAAGTAATTACCAGCTAGCTTGAGATTTTGTAAATAGCCACTAATTGGTGAACTGTTGTCATGGATTGCTAAGTATAATTGTGCATGAGTTTAAGTGCGTGCTAACTGGATCATCCTACATTAGATCTATTCGTAACATTAGTAATAAGTGAGAAAAGTATAATTTTATGATCTTATGTACTAATGATCAGGAAAATGATTTTATGTCAACAGAAGTGATACCTTATTAGCTTCTACTAATGTTATGTTTGTTCAATAACCAGTCTGTGGCAGGCCAAAGGCAAGGTTCGTTCTCTAACAGACTATGCCGTAATAGACTGAATACCAAATGATTTTATGTTTAGGTTTCAATAATGAAGGCGATACGTCCAGATGATATTTTGTTTTTTAGACCGGTGTAATCACTGGTAAAATGTGACTCACTTTCCATACCCTTGTGGACAATTTTTCCCCCACAAGTAGGAACAAATAATTACACGTGCTTAATTTTGTTGATTTTATTATTTCAACTGTACATATATTGTATTTACTTCGTTTGATTCCTGCGTGTGATTAAAAAGAACGTAAGCTACATTTACTGTATTTATGATCATGCACTTTCAAATAATTATTCTGGTCATCTTGGCATGCTCTTATGGCATATTTTGGGACTAAAGTAAATTTTTCTTCAGTCTGTCAACGAGTTTGAATATTCTGTTATTGTCTGCTATACAGCAGTGCTTCAGCTAGGATGCTCACTAATAACGCTTGCGTTTAAAGCGTGGAACTGAAAATAACCATGTCAGTCCCTACATGTGAGAGGATAACCGGAAATGGTTCATATTTGGTAAAATTGTTATCAATGTGGAGACAGGAAGTCCCACTATGTTATGAAACAATGTCCTAAACGTGAATCTCTTATTCCAGTTCACACGTGTGTGTCACTTACCACTCCTGTACAAGTGCATTTACATCCTGCTTATATTAAACTGGATCTTTTGCAAAATTCTATAAAAGCAATTGACAAAGATTCTGCAGCATTTACGTATTCGAAATCTACATTTCCCAAAGTTGATGCTTAACTAAAGGAAGATATTTTTATGGGGCCACAGATATGATTATTAATCAATGATGACAATTTTGAGAAACTGTTAAATCCACAGGAAAATTCAGCTTGGAAATCAATATAAAATATCTGTTCTGGTTTCTTGGAGAACATAAAGAAAAAATCTATCATGAAATAGTGAGCGATCTTCTGAAAGCATACCAAGCTGTTGGATGTTTTTAAAGCTTTACTTCTTCTACTTCTTCCTAGAAAATCTTGGGGCTGTCAGTGATGAACATGGCGAACGTTTTCATCAGCATATTTCTACGATAGAAATGAGGTACCATTATACTGACCAACTACTGTTGGGCCCTGAAGAGAAACACCCCTATGGCCGAATATCATCATACGCAACATATTACGAACTCGAAATGAGATGTGTGTGTGTGTATCATTTAGTGTTACATCAGTACTAAGTCTATAAAACTTTAAACGTGTGCCACAAAAAAGCCCAGTCCGTTGAAAAAGATCTGAAAGCATATTTGAGCTCAGCTAAAACACACTTAAATTCAGTTAATTTAGTTTTTGTGAAAGAAGCGAGTTTTGTTTTTTAGACCGGTGTAATCCCTGGTAAAATGTGACTCACTTTCCACACCCTTGTGGACGATTTATCCCCCACAAGTAGGAGCAAGTAATTACACGTGCTTAATTTTGTTGATTTTATTATTTCAACTGTGCATATATTGTATTTACTTCGTTCGATTCCTGCGTGTGATTAAAAAGAACTTAAGCTACATTTACTGTATTTATGATCATGCACTTTCAAATAATTATTCTGGTAATCTTGGCATGTTTTTGCCTTAAGGTGACTCAGTTGTCACTCTCTCCCCTAACATTTTTTATATGTCCAAATACAAATTTAAACAGAATGTACTTCAATAACATTACAGTAATGAATATTATTTTGAATCATAAACTATCGATTACGATAGACCTCCACAGACAATCACTTGAAGACCAGCTTTTAAATAATCTGAAGCATAACAGAAGGCATACACTATACCAAGAAATATTTCAAGAATTAGGGACATGTGGATTTGTGGGTGTCAAAATCGTACCGGTCGTAGAATGCATAACTCAATCATCGTACAATTGTTAGAGCAATATACATGGATGCAAGATGTCGCATGTGTTATCTGGTGGGGACTTACAGGGCTAGCAGCTAGTACTTGCCATGAAGACAGCATTATTGCATCTTTGATGGTCAAATTATTTGGAGTAGACCTAATGCAATAGCAATGACAGCGTCCATTCCCAGTGAGGACACCCTGTGTTTGTGATCACGATTTCAACACTCATGCAATACTATAAGCTTGCCTTTCTCTTTTGTTTTGCATTACGTATTCACTGATTGCTGTCTGTAGGCAGTACAAGTGCGAAGTGCACAATAAATGAAGCTGTACTTTGTGAATAAATAAGTAAACAAAAAAATAAAAACCTAAAGGATATCGTGTCTGTTTTCTTTTCCGATTTTTTCTAAATTCAGTAGCGTGAGGTTTATTCCGGTTGGCTTATAACCGTTTTACATTCTATGACTTCGAAATCTTGTCGTTTGTTTCATATTTCTTGAACAAGTAGAGGGACGTACATCAATATCATTCTGTTGTGGCTTTATGTCGACGAGTCACACATGCACGGACAGGGCAGATGTTTTGCCGAGTGCCGGCTGGTGCGGCAGCCATGGTAACACGCTGTAAATTGTGGGACTCTGTACAAGAACTGGGGTTTAGGAAGGGGAGAGAAACCACAGACTAGCGGCAAATGTTCGACCTAATCTGGCGTTCAAAATATTATCTGGATGCATCGCCTTCATTATTGAAACCAAAACATAAAATCATTTGGTATTCAGTCTATTACGGCATAGTCTGTTAGAGAACGAACCTTGCCTCTGACCAGCCACAGACGGGTTATTGAATAAACATAGCATTAGTAGAAGCTAATAAGGTATCACTTCTGTTGACATAAAAGCAGTTTCCTGATCATTAGTACATGTAACGCATCTTACTGATCAATAGAGGTTGATGAAATGAGGATTTACACCATATAAAATACAATCATGACAAAAAATCGCCACCATCGGCAGTTAACTCAATACAATGGCGCTTGAACAAAATTTTTACGACAACGATCCTCGCCGTTGATGGACTTGGCAATAAAAATGTAAATTATGGGATATCTCCATTTTCACATCCCATGCAGCAAAATGTATGGGACATAAAAGGTTGTAAAATTGCATTTCACCCAGCTCGTCTTATTTACAATATTTAAAAAGACATAATATTTTCAGATATATTTGGATGTTCGTGAAAAATGTAACAATCGACAATATCTCTGTTATTTTTCTCATAAGGTAAAGCGCATGGGACATGAAAGATCATAAAATTATACTTTTCTCACTTATTACTAATGTTACGAATAGATCTAATGTAGGATGATACAGTTAGCACACACTTAAACACATGCACAATTATACTTAGCAATGCATGACAACAGTTCACCAATTAGTGGCTATTTACAAAATCTCAAGCTAGCTGGTAATTACTTGGGACAGGCAACCCCTACGTAATCTTGATTGACAGCTACTAATTTCACCTCACTAATCACGCACCAGTCACTTCACTAAGCAGCTACAGGCAGAAAGGATGGAACACAAGGACGTTGACTATCTCGCAGCATGACAACTGTTCCCTTCACTCAACTCCAGACAAGGCCGTTGACCCATACAGACAACTCGACACTATTAACTCATCATCACCGGGCGAGTTGGCCGTGCGCGTTGAGGCGCGCGGCTGTGAGCTTGCATCCGGGAGATAGTAGGTTCGAATCCCACTATCGGCAGCCCTGAAGATGGTTTTCCGTGGTTTCCCATTTTCACACCAGGCAAATGCTGGGGCTGTACCTTAATTAAGGCCACGGCCGCTTCCTTCCAACTCCTAGGCCTTTCCCATCCCATCGTCGCCATAAGACCTATCTGTGTCGGTGCGACGTAAAGCCCCTAGCAAAAAAAAAACTCATCATCAACATGTCTGCTCCACACACTGAACTCACTCGACAATAACACAATACGACGAACACTAACAACACTTTAACCATACTCTCTGACACACTACGCCAATACACTCAACGACGACAACCAACAATCAAGTAAACAACGAAAACAGTGCTAACCAGCGCTCTTCGCCAATAATTCACCACGACGTCTCTCAGTCTGATGAAATACTCACTGTTCACTCTTTTTCGCGGCCTAGCTTCCTTCTATATGCCTGGTAATGTGGTACTAGAATCCACGGGCCTCGAATGGAGTAGAAATATTCAAGTTTCGCCTTTCAGAAAGCCCACACAGACACCACGCGAAAGCACAATAAATGGAGAGGTCAGCACTTGCAGACCGACTCACACAACTTTTCCAAAAGTTTAGCACTCCCATGACCATGTAACATTATGTACAACTTTTCGTTACAGCTAATATTAACTGAGAAATTTGACATTGTCTGTTTTGGTCTCCTTAATACTGCTATGCTATTGTACACTAATCAAATAATGCATGGACTAGTACACAAATCGAACATCATTGAACTCAAATAACGAGTGTCTACAAATTCTGTTCAGACATTTTCCTGTGATGAAACAAACTACCTGACAAAAATTGAACTGAATGGACATTCGAATTTTGTATACGCAATCCGAGATTAAAACGAAGTATGAGTCAAAGATATGAAGTATACAGACACAATTATAATATGATTTATAGGTGTGCCGAACTTCCAGTAAGAATTAATTCCCTAATTCCCATCTACCATCTGCGCAAATAGTTATTCTAACATACTGTTACGTACTCATGAAACTGTCAACTCTGTCGTAGCACCCTTCGGCATTTCCTGGAAGGAATGAGTAAGTCAGGGCGAACACCACCCAACTGGCCTGAGGGCATGTGACGGTCTTCCCTTCTATGCTCTTTCCGTCTCATGTCTGGAAGGTGAAACTAAAATACTCCTACTCTGGACGAATCCCCAAGATGCTAGTGCTTCTAGTGCTTCATCACCAGGCATATGAATACAAGCTCAGTAGTGTTGTAGAAACGTAGTGTTCAGAGGGTGTCATCGTGTTGATGTGTTAGAACAGTTGTTGTTTTTGTTGTCGTATTATTGTGGAGTAGTGTTGAGAGAGTGTCGTTGTGAGGAGCGTTGGAGAGTAGTTGAATTGGTGTTGTGTTACTGTCGACAAATTCGTGTTGAGTAGTTCCGTGTGTGGAGCAGTCAAGAGAATTGGTAGTGTTATTGAGTTATCAGCCTTGTCTGAAGTCGAGCCAAGTATACAGTCGTCATAATGCGTGATAGTCAATAGTCATATGTTGGAATCTGTATGTATGTAGCTGCTACGGGGGGTGACGATGGTGCGTGCCAAGTGAAATGTGGGAGATGTCAATCAAGGCTACGGAGGGGTTGGTACTTCTACCAGCTTGCCTTAAGTTGTTGGTACCAACGTGAAACACTTCCACCTTCTCCTTCCCCTCCACATCCTCCTTCCCCTCCAACTTCTCTTCTACTTCCCTCAACATTTGCCTCGAGCTAATTCTTGGATAACACTCTACCCCGGTTCCGTTTCTTCCACACACTTTCCCCACATGTCTAAAGATGGAATCCCCTATGACCAGAGCCTCAACCCTACCCACCTTGTATGATCCCATCCGGGTCAGCCCTATTTTTCCTGATAGCAGCAGAAGCAATTTTCTCCTCCCTTTTCTCATTCCTATGACCTTGTTCCACCTGTCTTTTCCTATCCTCTACTCTACATTTCAATTTCCTACCTTTTACCTTCCTCCTACTTCCACACATCTCAGCAACAGTTCCCTGTTCCTCATTTTCCCTATGTTGTTTTACCTGGAGTGACTCGTACCGATTTCTCACAGACACTTGTCCTGAATTCTGATCCTGCAATATCCTTCCCCTTAGAACATTAGACCACCTGTCCTCTACAATTGCCTCCTTTCCTTCCCCCCTCTTTAAAATCTACTGTTACCTGTACATTGCTTGAGGGAGGCCTACCTCTCTTCCTGTCTTTTGTGAGGATCCTAATTATCTCCCTCAAACTCTGCAACTCCTCCCTCATACCGCTCAACGCCTCGCCACACCCACAGTTCCTACACCTCCACTCCTTAGCCATTCAGTTGGAGATGTGTGGGATCTGGTAAATGCAGCACGAGTGTACTATAAGGAAGCGGAGATTCTTACCAGTGGAATACTGTGTAGGAGGGACACTGACTGGAGGGTAATTGGGGATTTAAATGAGACTATGGAGTGGGTATGTGGGAACCTTGGAGTGAAATTTCTAGAGCCTAATGGGTGGGTAGGAGATAGGGATCTACGCTCAGATGGCCTTCACTTAAATTGCACTGATACATATAAATTAGGAAATTTGTTTGCAAGGGTAATAGGGAGGTGCATTAAGGAAACGAGGTGGTCTAGGGAGCAGTGATAAGGATACAGAGATCTGGAAGTAGGGATGACGTAAAAATATTAGTGTTGAACTGTAGAAGTATTGTAAAGAAAGGAATAGAATTAATTTAATAGATATATACTTACCAGATATTGTGATAGGAGTTGAATCATGGCTGAGAAATGATATAATGGATGTAGAAATTTTCTTACGGAACTGGAGTGTGTATCTTAGAGATAGGATAGGAATGATGGGAGGGGGAGTATTCAATCTGGTGAAAGAATAATTTCTAAACTACGAAAAAGTTAAAGATGACAAACATGACATTCTAGGTGTAAGGCTCATTTCTAAAGATAATAGGCAACTTGATATCCTTGGAGTGTACAGACCGGGAAAGGGTAGCGCTGAGGCTGATTCAGAATTATTTGATAAGATAAACAGCTATGTGGGAAACGACATGGAAAGGAATGAGATTGTAGCGGGAGATCTGAATTTAGCACATGTCAATTGGGAAGGAAATGCAAACGACAGGAAGCATGACCAACAAGTGGAAAATAAGTTAATATGGGAAGGTCAGCTGATTCAGAAAGTGATGGAACCAACTAGAGGGAAAAATTTCCTGGACGCGGTGCTGGTAAAACCAGATCGGCTCTATGGAGAAAACGAAGAAATAGGTGGTATTAGTGATCACAAAGCTGTTTCTTGTCGTAGTTAAAAATGAATGTGATAGAAAGGAAGGTCTTAAATGTAGGACTATTAGGCAGTACCATACGGCTGATAAAGCAGGTATGAGGCAGTTTTTTAAAAGTAACTATCATCGGTGGAAAACGGTAAATAAAAATGTAAACAGACTCTGGGGTTGGGATTGAAAGCAATTGTTGAGGAATGTGAAGACAGGTAAAAGCCCACCTTATTATAATAGAGAAAGAAAGAGACAAAGAAGGAGGAGGAGATTGGAAAGAAATAGAGTTAGAAAAGGCTGTGGAAAAAAGGAGAAATTGAAGGAACTTACTAGGAAATTGAATCTAGCAAAGAAGTCAGCTAAGGATAACATGATAGCAAGCATAATTGGCTGTCATACAATTTTTAGTGGAAAATGGAATGGCATGTATAGGTATTTTAAGGCAGAAACAGGTTCTAAGAAGGACATTCCAGGAATCATTAATGAACAAGGGGAGTTTGTACGGGAGGATCATCAAAAGGCAGAAGTATTCAGTCAACAGTATGTAAAGATTGTTGCTTACAAGGATAATGTCCAGATAGAGGAGGAGGCAAATGCTAAAGCTGTATTAAAGTTTACATATGATGACAATGACATTTACAATTAGACACAAAAGTTGAAAACTAGACAAGCGGCTGGAATTGATACTATTTCTGGGGATATACTCAAGACAATGGGCTGGGTCATAGTACCATATCTGAAGTACTTACTTGATTATTGTTTGGTTGAAGGAGCTATACCAAACGAATGGAGGGTCGCTGTAGTAGCCCCTGTGTATAAAGGAAAGGGTTAAAGATATAAAACTGAAAGTTACAGGCCAGTAAATTTGACATGCGTTGCATGTAAGCTTTGGGAAGGCATTCTTTCTGATTATATTAGACATGTTTGTGAAATTAATAACTGGTTCGATAGAAGGCAATTCGGTTTTAGGAAAGGTTGTTCGACTGAAGCTTAACTTGTAGTATTACAACAAGATATAGCAGATATCTTGGATTCAGGAGGTCAAATGGACTGTATCGCGGTTGACCTGTCTAATGTATTTGATAGGGTGGATCATTGGAAACTACTGGCACAAAATGAGTGCAATTGGACTAAGCAAAGAGTGGCTGACCGGACTGCTATATAACTGCTAGAAAACAGATCTCAGAGAATTAGAGTAGGCGAAGCTTTATCTGACCCTGTAATAATTAAGAGGGGAATTCATCAAGGCAGTATTTTTGGATTTTTATATTTCCTTATTTATATAAATGATATGTGTAAAGAGGTGGAATCAGAGGTAACGCTTTTTGCGGATGATGTTATTCTGTATAGAGTAATAAATACGTTAGAAGATTGCGAACAACTGCAACATGACTTCGATAATGTTGTGTGATGGACAGCAGGCAATGGTATGTTGAAAAACGGGGTTAAATGTCAGGTTGTGAGTTTCACAAATAGGAAAATCCTCTCAGTTTTAATTACTGCGTTGATGGGGTGAAAGTTCCTTTTGGGGATCATTGTAAATATCTAGGTGTTAATATAAGGAAAGATCATCATTTAGGTAATCACATAAATAGGATTTTAAGTAAAGGGTACAGATCTCTGCACATCGTTATGAGGGTGTTTAGGGGTTGTAGTAAGGATGTCAATGAGAGGGCATATAAGTCACTGCTATGAACTCAACTAGAGTATGGTTTCAGTGTATGGCAACCTTACAAGGATTACTTCGTTCAAGAACTGGCAAAAGTTCAAAGAAAAGCAGCCCGATTTGTTCTGGGTGATTTCCGACAAAAGAGTAGCGTTACAATAATATTGCAAAGTTCGGGCTGGGAAGAATTGGGAGAAAGAAGACGAGCTGCTCGACTAAGTGGTATGTTTTGAGCTGTCAGCGGAGAGATGAGGTGGAATGACATTAGTAGACGAATCATTTTGAGTGGCGTCTTTAAAAGTATGAAGATAAAATATGAAAATATAAAGATAAAGTTGGAATTCAAGAGGACAAATTGGAGCAAATATTCGTTTATAGGAAGAGGAGTTAGGGATTTGAATAACTTACCAATGGAGATGTTCAATTAATTTCCAATTTCTTTGAAATCATTTAAGAAAGGGCTAGGAAAACAACAGATAGGGAATCTGTCACCTGGGCGACTGCCCTAAATGCAGATCAGGATTGATTGTTTGATTGATTGATTGATTGATTGATTGATTGATTGATTGATTGATTGATTGATTGATTGATTGATTGATTGATTGATTGATTGATTGATTGATTGATTGATTGATTGATTGATTGATTGATTGTAAATACCACCAAACTAGAGACATGCTGTGAAGACTGGAGGCTTTGTTCATAGCCACTCATTAGTGAAATGTTGTCATTCATCGTCAAGTATAATTACGTGTGTATATTTGTACTGATTGGATCTTCCTGAATTAAATTAGTCCAATAAAACAATCAGAATTTTATTCATAACAGTACAATAAGGCTCCACTAACCAAAGTCATTTGAAATTAGGCAAGGTTGAATCGACATTTTAACACATAAAATGTTTCACTATGTCGCGGCTAGTTGTTAAACCTGAGGTTAGCTATTTTCAGAAGTTGGAACTGTAGCTAGCTGAGTGTGGTGACTTAACACAACTTAGTACTGGGTCCACAGATGCCATGTACTTTTCACTTGATCCTCGCATCGTAAAACTAACTTCGAAGTTAAACGGGAAAGCACAACCAACGCATGTTCTGTTCTATATCGAATCTCGCTTTTGTTACCAATTACCTACATATTATAAAAGAGAGTTTTGAGTATCTGAAAGGTTGTGATATGTCCACTTCTGTAGTGTAATGATTAGGGCTATTGGCTCCAAATCTCGGAGGCCTGGTTTCGATTCCTGGCCCTGTCAGGAATTTAAGATTATCAGGTTGGTTTTTATGTAGTTGAGAAAGAACAAGCAGAATACGTCTTACGGAGTGCAAGGACAAGAATGTATTTACTTACTGTGTAATATCATTGCAACTGACAGGTAGAGATTTATGTGAGTATGATATAGTGGCCATGCTACGAATCTCCAGTTCGACGTGAAATGCGAATCTGAGGGATGTGATCTTTCGTCCCAAAATTTCCACACGTTTTGGCTGCGAATTCATTCACCGTTCCTTTGGTGGGAAGCCTGTGACAATGCCAACTGCCTACAACGCAGAGTATATTATTATTGTTATTGTTGTCTTTATTACATGACGAGGTTCTGGCTATGAATCCTGCTATTATGCCAAACCATATTATATTTAGCTATTATACAATTTAAAATACAATAAATATATATGCTACATCATTATACACCAAAGTAATCTTATTCTATATAGTATCAAGGAACCGTTTTACTAAATATGTACATTTTTAATTCATCATTGATAATTTAGTTAAATTTGTTTTGCTTTTGAGCTCTACAAGACAATTTTTGAAGTATACTGAGCACCTTCAAATTTGAGCTTTAGGTCCGTGGACATGGTTGACATCTTTAAAGTTACAATTCAGTCTGAGTAAAATTACAAACCAAGGAATTGAGTATATGTGGAAGAGCACTGTTTGACATCGTAGTGCAGTCAACATGGAGAAATTTTCTGTCTGTTAAAAGCAAGTAATGATAATTGCTACAAAATGTGAAAGAGATAATAGGATCTTCGGAACATTTAAATAGAATTCATTAATGGGATTGCTGTATTTCCATCTAAATATTAGTGGAAGAATTTTGAAAGTTAAGTATCTTATTAATAGGAATTTTATTGTTTAATTCCGGAAGATAATAGTCTTCTAAACTTAGAGACCGAGAGATGTGAAATGGTACTTAGTATAGATTCGAGTAGTATGAAGAGATATGAATAACTTCGTGCTGAGCATGATCTCCACATTTATATTGTGGTAGGAATGCAATGTTCGCTTAGAATGTGTTAGCGATCTTCTCTAAGGAATGATGTGAATTTATTAGGAATGTATTAGATATTAATCATAACAACATGTTAATTTAAGGATATGGTAGGTTGTGCTTACGTCAGGACTGAGAGTCATATTTGGGACGTATTTCTTCTACGAATATTGGTGTTTGTTTGACATTCGGATACGACATGATTTATGGAAATATATTGTAATCGTAAAAGTTTGTTTCGATGGCTAGCTGAACACAAGACTCGGCACAGGGGTGTCCAGTCCTCATCTGACTTGTTACAGAGGAGAGGGAAGTAAGATAAGTACAATGGAACGCTAATTTTTTAAAAAAGTTTATTCATAAAATAAAGTCAGAATTTAACATCACCTCAGCACAGCAGTTTCAATGAGTACTTCTCCTGCGGTTGAACTGGTCCTGGTACATTGCGGGGTCGCAATGTTTGCTCATGGTGCCACCATCTTTCGAGCCGGTCTCAAATATCTAGAATTTCTCGAATATCTAGGAGGTCTGGATGGTCTAGGATCACTAGTGGTCTTGGTTGTAACACGGCAGTGGGATATGAAATGGATTCAAAGCAATTGATCTGCACAAATGAGATTATTGTTAGTAGCGATCTTTAACGAGTCACAAGCTGCACTCAATTGTCTTCACAGTGGGATTTCACTAATTAATTAGAAGAACACAGTCATTACTGATGGATTAAATTGAACTCAAAATTAAACTTGTGATGTATTAACCACGTAAAATAAAAGTCACCTTATTAAAGTTAAGTGTGAGAACTTTGTCCGAATAACAACGTAGAAAACAAGGTATCCCTTTCTAACACTTCACACAACATCAAAGGAAAAATAATAAGTTCTGTGAATTTAGTCTCGTTCACAATCGAAAATGGCAAAATAAAACACTGTCCTTCCTGGGACCGTCCTGGGTTCGTCACAAGTCTTGTCGGGATATTAAAGAACGTTAAATGCTCCAGATCGTTTAAAAACAGTACTGAGTTTATGCTCACTTATGAATCTGGTCACTTGTAAAATAGAATCAAATTTCGACGACACTGTTAAATACGATTAATTATATCAGTCGTTCGTAACATAGACGTACGTATCGTCGCCATAAGACCTATCTGTGTCGGTGCTACGTAAAGCCCCTAGCAAAAAAAAACAACATAGACGTACAGTTTGAAAAAATGTTCCAACACCTTTGGTAGAACAACTATGCACTGTGATGCTTTACTACCGTAAATTCAATAACCTGAACACTCTGAAAATATTGGATTATGTTTCACTACTAGCACAGTTTATCATTTGTCAAGATTAAATATAAAATCATGGACAGTTTTGACGTTTCACTGACCATCATGTTTTAACATTTTCAGTATTCAGTGTTAAATAACTCTGCAAAGTTAATCACTGTCGTTCAAATACGAACATCAAATTATATTAGCGTAACATCGTATTGGTGAGAAAATGTAAGTTTCAGTCACACTGGTCTCGTAAATGGTAGAATTCCTCAACTGTTCACATTTCAACTTAGGCGCAGTTTCTATCACCACACGCACGACACTGAAAATATTCTAAGTCTTATAATGCGTCGTAGTACGCGGACTTAAACTTCGCAGAGGGTCGAACTGACGACTCACATTATGACAGCAGAATACCAAACAGCCGGCCGTCCGATCTCGGCTGTTGTACAAAGTGAACTGCCTTGAGTAGCGAAATGCCTGCCTTTTTATTCGGTATCCCCAAGAAATTCTAACGACTAATATCTTCCGTAATTTTTCAACAGACCTCTTTGAAACGTGGGAGTCATGATTATAAAAAAAGGCTACACGATGATGTAGTTCATTTCTTCATATCTTAATTCATTCAGAAGAAATTAATGATGGAAAGGAATCGAACATTCCATCGGCTTACGTAATATAGCCTTAACCAAGTTCCCCAGTTTGTGACGTCTCACTTCCCCGCCGCTCTCAGCTGACACGCTTGCAGGAGGAGCGTGCTCGGCGGGTAACATAACTCCACACACATCGGGGACTTCAACTTAGAACCGTGTTAAGGGTATCATATGTTTAAGTGCAAATGAAATGGCGTATGGCTTTTAGTGCCGGGAGTGTCCGAGGACATATTCGGCTCGCCAGGTGCAGGTCTTTCGATTTGACTCCCGTAGGCGACCTGCGCGTCGTGATGAGGATGAAATGATGATGAAGATAACACACACACACTCAGCCCCGTGCCAGCGAAATTAACCAATTATGGTTAAAATTCCCGACCCTGCCGGGAATCGAACCCGGGACCCCTGTGACCAAAGGCCAGCACGCTAACCATTTAGCCAAGGAGCCGGTTAAGTTACTGTGGTGGATAGAGTTTTCTATGGTAATAAGAGGCCATGAAATGAATCTTCGACGATATGCGAATGAGCATGTTATGGATAGGGATCTACGATGATATATGGACTATAATGTCAAGTAGGGTCTTAAGGTAATATGAATGTGATTAGCACAAGGTCTTCTAAGTGAACCACATACTGTAGTGTTCAGAGCGATGTAAGCCGCCATGATTTTTGTCATTGTGTGTCCTCGTATATGGTTACGCAAGAGCCCTGTTATCTTGCACAGGCCGGTTATTAGCCTACCGATTGATTCTACGCATTATTTCCAGAGTTCTCCCCAGAAATTTTCGCGAGCCGGGTGGCAGGAATGAGTAGCCGGGCAGGGAATACTACGTAAAAATTGAATATGAAAAAACGTCAATTTATTCCCTTCAGGGCATTAACAATAATATCAGACAAGTAAATATTAACTACAGAATGGAACTATTTTAGTATTATTATCAAGAACAGGACATAAACAGAGTAGTTTGAATGTCTAATGTATTAGTGCTCCTTCATACGGGTTAGCGACGTTATGTGGAATATAGTACTCGGATGCGATTCCACGCTAATCCAGACACCCTTCTCTCATGGCACTACGTGACTTATCATTTAAATCAACAGTTTTACAGTGATTACGTTTTAATTTGGAGCACCCAATGACTGAAATATATATATATATTAATATGATGTAACTAGCACATATCTAGGTTATGTTAGCCAGATCCTAGGTAGAAAACTGATTTCATATTTCATGTCTCCTGAAGAAGGTACATTCCCAGTGAACATAGAATTCTTCCTATAGCTTGGTTATGTTCATGCTTGAATGATATGCCCTAGTTAAGACTGTTTTACAGAATACCCGTCTTGGTCTACCTTTACCCTCTATAATAGAAACCATTAATCTCCTACGTAAACTATCCTCCTCCAATCGCCTCATATGACCCCACTACCGAAGTCAGTTTAGGCGTACAGCTTCATCCGTAGAGCTCATTCTTAACTTTAATAATAATAATAATAATAATAATAATAATAATAATAATAATAATAATAATAATAAATAATAATAATAATAATAAACGTTGTATTTCGGTATTGCAATAGACTAATACTACACCGAGGAAAATTTTGTTGAGCGCTGAAAGGGTGCAATAAATTTAGATAGTTTCATTATTTAGCAGGGATATTCAATACCATAAGGAAACTTTTTCAAAACCAGATAAACATTTATATTACAAGCATTGTTCATGGAATTTGAATTTAATGTACATTTACTATTACTTTTGGAATCTGCCATGTTGTTAGAAGTTCCACTTGCTATGGAATTTACCAACCCTTGAAGCAATAAGATTGCACTTTACGTACTTTTGTGTTCATCAGCACTGAGTGTCATTCATCTGTCACTTCCAGTTAACGTTCGGAAACCAGGGAAATGTAGAACAAGTGGTAGGCTACAGAGGGAGATGCTCATAATACACAGTTATTTGTGTTCTGTGTACTGTGCGACAGGCTGTTATTAAGAAGTCACTTGCTAAGGCATTCCATGAAAGTTTGTGTCTCCAATCACCGGTTGCCAGTGGAAATTTAGTAGTGTGCTTCCCAAGCAAGGGTGACAACAGAACTGATCATTGATATAAGTGTTTTTAGTATTTCAAACAATTAAATGTTACTTGAACATACAAATGCAATAGTGATTAGTTTCACCGAATCTGGCATCCCTGAAATTCACGAATGGATTTTTGAAATACTGAAACTCGATGAACGTGAAATAGAGATGACACATGCCGGGCTGAATGGCTCAGACGGTTGAGGCGCTGTCCTCCTGACCCCAACTTGGCAGATTCGATCCTGGCTCAGTCCGGTGGTATTTGAAGGTGCCCAAATACGTCAGCGTCGTCTGGGTCATATTTTGGATGTACAGAGGCGTAAAATAACTTCTATGAGACTAAACTCCGGCGCCTCGGCTTCTCCGAAAACCATAAAAATAAGTAGTTAGTGGGACGTAGAGCAAATAAAATTATTAGATATGATACAGTTAACCGGCATATCCAAGCAAGTGTTCATCAAGTGAAGGAGACTGGAAACTACTGATAAACTCCTAATTCGCAGGTTAATAAATCTTCATATATAGCAAAGTGTACCGTAAATGGTGGTTCTTGGTTCATTCAGATGTACAACATACACACATGCGTAAATACGCACATAAGCTGAATAGCATCAGCCGTTGACACTCCCCATCTGATGGCTTGGACCACATGCCAATGAATTAAGTCCGTCCTACCGTCTTTTCCTGGTCAATAACAGAAATGAAGAAGACGAGTACGTGGGGAAAAACCTCTGCTCCGGAAGACACCTGGTCTAGCAAGTACCAGTAATGCCTGACTGGGGGTGAGTGAGTAATTAGGATCTCCAGAAAATGCTGCACCCTGACATTAGCCAGTTGTGGCGGAAGACCTTCGGACCGCGTATGAGTTACCTACACCACTGAAACTCGCAAAAGCACATGCGCAAAACCTATCGCAATTCACAATCTTGTCTCATGATGTCCTTTGCGAGACTGCCTTACCCCTGCTCCCATCTAGCAATTTTGGTTCCACAAACTCACACGACCACTTGCATGATCCCAATGTTAAGAGAGATGACAATAGCAGTGGGGAGAGTGCGCTCAAACTGAAAACATGGTTAATTTACGTGATCGGAACACGTATCCTTCAGTGCTCTTTATTTTTTTTTTTTAGCCATGCATGTTAACCAACTCGTGTGTACACTTGCGAGTATGCAAATAACCAGGAATCGCCACTGGGTACCGTAGTAAAGTCGAAGTAGATTCTACAGCTCTCGGAGCTAAATCGGTCCGTATCTTTAATTTCCGTGGACGATTTCAGAACAGCTCAGTAAATGCGGAACAATCCTCTTCCTCTATGACGAAACCTGGAGTTCAACCTTTATGTAAAAAATTAAAAATGCTGTAAGAGAGGTTGCAAGTATGCTGAAGAAACACATACCTTCCTATTTAAGTCTCACAAGGGGGAATTCCCTACTCGTCACCACCGATTTCGGTCAAATTTATAGAACATGCAGGGCTTGGCTAGAAATGAAAATACCCAAAGTGGGACCTCCAGATGGACAAGCGTATAGAAAATAAAAATGAAAATAAAAATGTTGACGCGGCTCTCGCACCGTATAAGCCACTTAGGTTAGTGCGCACGCCGCGCGCAGTAGTTGGCGTTAGCAGTAAGAGCTTGGACTAGAAATTCGATGGTCGTGGTTCGACTACCCGTGTAGAGAATATTTTTCTTAATTTTTATATTATTCCTTTATTTTAATTTATTTTATTTGTTTATATGCAAAAGGCATATAGGGCGTCATTTTCTTAATGAGCGCACAATTGTAGAAAATTTGGAGTTGCAAACTTTCCCGACGTGTTCAAACAGAAAACATCTCCCCTCCTTCGGGAATGCACCATAAACGTGAACAGTCGTTTCGCTGTAAGATTCGTTTTCATATGACAAGTATATAATAATTTCGTGTGGCTATCTCTAGCCGAGTGCAGCCCTTATAAGGCAGACCCTCCGATGAGGGTGGGCGGCATCTGCCATGTAGGTAAATGCGTGTTATTGTGGTGGAGGATAGTGTTATATGTGGTGTGTGAGTTGCAGGGATGTTGGGGACAGCACAAACATCCAGCCCCCTGGCCATTGGAATTAACCAATGAAGGTTAAAATCCCCGACCCGACCGGGAATCGAACCCGGGACCCTCTGAACCGAAGGCCAGTACGCTCACCATACAGCCAACGAGTCGGACACATGACAAGTGAAGGCTGCTTCTGGCGGCTGTACACAAACAATACATTCTTGGCGCAGGTAGAAAAAAGTCTTACAATTAAAGCCCAATGTTTTACATTTTCTATGCCTTTTGCGTATAAATAAATAAATAAATAAATAAATAAATCAATAAAATGAATTATTCACCTCTTCGCGTAATTGGAAAATGAATAATATAAAAGTTGACAGAAAAAAGCAGTCCCTACACGGGGAGTCGAACCCACGACTATCGACATACTAGTCCGACCTCTTACCTCTACGCCATCAACTGCTCGGCGTACGTACTAACTTAAGTGTTTTATACGGTGCGAGAGCCGAGCCAACATTTGTATTTTCATTTTTATTTTCTATTCGCTTGACCATCTGGAGTTCCCACTTCAGGTACTTTCATCTCTAGCTAAGCCCTGCATATTCTATAAATTTGAGCGAAATCGGTGGTGACGAGTAGGGAATGCCCCCTAGTCAGTAGTTTCAAAGCGCTAATTAGTTATAAAAACCAGCCGACTACGTGCTCAAGCTGTAATGAAGTTAGGCATCTCATCATCATCATCATCATCTGTTTACCCTCCAGGGTCGGCTTTTCCCTCGGACACAGCGAGGGATCCCACCTCTACCGCCTCAAGGGCAGTGTCCTGGAGCTTCAGACTCTTGGCCGGGGATACAACTGGGGAGAACGGCCAGTACCTCGCCCAGGCGGCCTCACCTGCTATGCTGAACAGGGGCCTTGTGGAGGGATGGGAAGATTGGAAGGGATAGGCAAGGAAGAGGGAAGGAAGCGGCCGTGGCCTTATGTTAGGTACCATCCCGGCATTCGCCTGGAGGAGAAGTGGGAAACCACGGAAAACCACTCCCAGGATGGCTAAGGTGGGAATCGAACCCACCTCTACTCAGTTGACCTCCCGAGGCTGAGTGGACCCCGTTCCAGCCCTCATACCACTTTTCAAATTTTGTGGCAGAGCCGGGAATCGAACCCGGGCCTCCGGGGGTGGCAGCTAATCACTCTAACCACTACACCACAGAGGCGGACAGTTAGGCATCTACAAGGAGAATTCCCGCGTCGCAAGCAACCGGTAAAAATTCCTGACGATTTTGACAGTCCTAAATGGGCCAGCTTAGTACATGGAAAATGTTCCATATAACGCGTTCATCTGGCACCAGATCCTGTAGTTGAAGATAAAACTCCCGACCCACCTGAAGTTAATCTTCATGAAACAGCCTCAGCAGTACAAGAGGAATTGAACTCAATCACCAGTGGAACGTTCACTTAGTGCAGATTAAGAAAACACTCAGTTATTAACGGAACAAGAGAAGATTGTAGAAACAAAAGAGATAGAACAGGACAATCATCTTACACTACCACAACCTGTCCAACTGCAGGCGTGCCTGTCAGACCAGGCAGCGCAACACGAACACGTTGACAAGATAGAACCTACTGACCCAGTTACAGTTAGCCTAGAGGAGCAGAGTCAGCTGATTAATATACAAGAAAACAATAGCATGTCGTCCAACACACAAGAACAAGAATTGACAATCCCGAACACAGACCCACAAACCGATACAGAAATAGAAGTGACGGAAACAAAACTTTGCAATATGATCCCGACAGACCCAAAATACAAAAGACTAGTAAAGAATGATGATAGTAAGAAAGGAACCCCAAAATTTGAGTTTAAAGTTGGCCTTCACGAACAATCCCACCATTACGAAGTTTTCTTTGCTAGGTAAATTAGCGATAGCCCTCATTAGTACCATCGTGACGTTGTCCGGCTCCATGGCTAAATGGTTAGCGTGCTGGCCTTTGGTCACAGGCGTCCAGGGTTCGATTCCCGGCAGGGTCGGAAATTTTAACCGTAAGTGGGTTATGCCGCTGGGATGGGGACTGGGATACGTGTCGTCTTCATCACCATT
Source organism: Anabrus simplex (assembly GCF_040414725.1). Lineage (NCBI taxonomy): Eukaryota > Metazoa > Arthropoda > Insecta > Orthoptera > Tettigoniidae > Anabrus > Anabrus simplex. The sequence goes on from NC_090266.1 coordinate 280,664,574, forward strand.
TCACCCCCATCACGACGAACAGGTCCCCTACGGACGTCAAATCAGAAGACCTGCACCTGGCGAGCAGAAGTCCTCGGACACATCCCGGCACTAAAAGCCATTTTTCATCCTGACACTAAAAGTCAACTGCTTGAAAAGTGAGACTAAACAATTACTCTTACAGGAATTCAACAAATACAGTGGTATTGACATAATTTTCCTGCAAGAAATCATCATCATCATCATCTGTTTACCCTCCAGGTTCGGTTTTTCCCTCGGACTTAGCGAGGGATCCCACCTCTACCGCCTCAAGGGCAGTGTCCTGGAGCTTCAGACTCTTGGTCGGGGGATACAACTGGGGAGTATGACCAGTACCTCGCCCAGGCGGCCTCACCTGCTATGCTGAACAGGGGCCTTGTGGAGGGATGGGAAGATTGGAAGGGATAGGCAAGGAAGAGGGAAGGAAGCGGCCGTGGCCTTAAGTTAGGTACCATCCAGGCATTCGCCTGGAGGAGAAGTGGGAAACCACGGAAAACCACTTCCAGGATGGCTGAGGTGGGAATCGAACCCACCTCTACTCAGTTGACCTCCCGAGGCTGAGTGGACCCCGTTCCAGCCCTCGTACCACTTTTCAAATTTCGTGGCAGAGCCGGGAATCGAACCCGGACCTCCGGGGGTGGCAGCTAATCACGCTAACCACTACACCACAGAGGCGGACTCCTGCAAGAAATAAATATTAATATTTGGCAGTTGTTAGGCCAACTTATAACTGTGACATCAATCGTGAAGAAATTGCAAGCCGTACAGCAATTTTATACAGAGTAAGCATAAACATAAAAAGTTGCTAAACATACCCTAGTGTGAGAATTACCTCCATATTTACAGATAATGGTGCTCTGTATATAAACTCATACTTACCTTCCAGAACGAACAGACGTCAAGAAAGAGAACAATTTTTGTCAACATAGCTATCCTCCTACTTGCGTCACAATTATATTTAAGTACTCCCCGCCCAGGAAAGACTGAATCAAACGATTTTGTTGAGAGATGTATTGGAGGTTAAACACTGTAATATGGTTCAATATACGTTTCTCCGAGGAACATCGACATCAGAGATCGATAGATTCTACATCAATAAGGAATTTTTGACTGTTATTCATGACGTAGTTGTTAAATATATGCCCTTCAGTAACCATTATGGTGTTATAATGAAGACATATGCTGATAATCAAATGCCACCAACGGAGAAAGAGTTTTTGGCACTAAATAGTACTGTAGTATACGACGAAGAAATTAAAGAAGAATTTCAGCAAATGTCGTCAACACTACAAGATAAAAAAGACAGGGAACTTTTACCTTCTGTACTTGAATATACAGACTCAAGCCTACAGTAGGATACGATTCTTTAAGAGGCTTGCGAATAAGAAAGCTAATAAGAGACGAAAGGCTATGATATTTAAAACAAACTTCTAATTGCCCAACAGGCAGGCCACAATGTACACAATCATATTAAGCAGTGAACCGAAGGATCACATCCATTCGAGATCACATTCTCCAGGGAACAACAGTTCGTTCGTGTGCAGAGGCACCAACCAGAGGCGTGTAACAACAAAAAAAGAGTAATGTGGAAGACAAAATATTTCACGGTCACTACACAGAAAACCGTAGGTAAATTAATTCAACAAAATATTGCTTAATAGGTGTCGAAAAATTCTTTATAGTCAGTTTCAAAGGCTGTAACAATTGCTTGCCGTACGAACAAAGTATTTTGTCTTCAATACAACAAAAACTAGGTGCTATGGAAAGACACCAACTCACTCTACCAATTAGACAAATAGAACTCTATGAAGTTATTTCCCAAGCTAGCAACAGATGTGCACCAGGGCCAGAGGGACTAACTTATTGTTTGTACAGAAAGTTCTGGAACGTCATAAAATTAACTCTTCTGGTATTAATACAGCTCTTATTTTCTCTTACTTATTTACGTTGGTTTCAATGAAGGCAACATAATCCTCGCACCAAGCGTCCGTTTACCACATACCACAACAGGCTTCCACCTGATAACTCTTCTTCATACTGATTATAAACATTTCGAGAGAATTAGAGCGAACAGGATACGACCTCATTCGGGAGAACGAATCATTTTTAGGTCAGGAATGTGCTATTCCAAATAAGAAAATACAGATGATAAGGAACGCATTGTTACATTATGAAAGAGAACCTCATAACCAGGGAGTAATTTTAAACATAAGCTCAGAAAAAGCATTTTATAAGAGTGTACCATGGATATCTCCTTAGTTTACTGCAGTACATGGGCTGACACTATTCATTATGTGAAGTAATTAAAAATTTATACCAGTTCGCTCATTCGCGCGTTTTAGATAATGGCTACTTTTACTCGGCCGATCCCTACTAAAACACCAGTTTGATTGCCCACTGTCAATGCTCCTTTTCACGTTAAAAATAGAACCGTTTATAAGAGCTGTTCAGAATTTCCTGGACACTGTGTCCATTTATAGTTCAACGGTCCCACCTATCACGAAGATAATAACTTCTTTAAATAACGTGATACTGGTGTAAATTTGTTTAAAGAAAGGATTACAGCAGAATAGGCAGTATTTCACTGGCGAAATAGTGAACAGTCGTAATTGTTATTGATAGGCAGTATTTCACTGGCGAAATAGTGAACAGTCGTAATTGTTATTGATTATTGTCACTCTTCGTATTCAAATATTGGCATTGTTGGCTACAGTCGTAAACAAATGTTGTAGTGTATCAAGAAAATATAAATAAAAATCAGCTGATGCTTGTACTCCGATCATTTGTAGTTCTGAGTAGGCAGTTAAAGTATCCGTAATTTATATTTCACACCCTCTATATTTCAGTATTTATGAGCGGTTAGCTAATAATCAAGTTCCTAGATTCCAATAATTGCAATTCAAGTCCCTGGCGTAGTTTAGACAGAAATACTTTTGAAAAATTATTTTAAACAACCTCATATTTTTCAGCATTTAAGAACACTTTTATTCTCCGTTCCGCGGAGTAGGAAAAATAATAGTAACCCACCATCTGTAATAATCACATAACCACATTTCAGTTGAGAATTGTAGTGTAGATACGGTATATTAGATAGTACGTTGCTTATTATATTCGTGTGTATTTTTGTGCAAACGTCAGGTTTAATTTCTATTACAGCATAGTAGGATAAAGTGGTACTAATATTAATCTGTCTACGTGTTTAACTTTATTGGTAATCTTTGAATACCTACCGGTATTCCTTGCGAATATCTAATTTAGGCCTAATTGGAATTTTCATTTCTATTTGTGCTTAGTAATAACCTAGGGTACGTCTTAACGTAGTTTGAACATTATTGTATTGTAGTATAGTAACTTATTAGAAATTAGAGTGCCTATTCTATAATTTGAGTAGTTTAGCGAATTTAGAACTTTAATCGTAATTTTCTTTTCTGTTAGTGCTTGGTAATAACCTGTTGTAATTAGAATACGTTTGAACGTAATTTAAAATTACTGTAGTGTATTGTAGTATCTGTACTTAGTCCGAACGTAGTTTAAATTATTGTAGTGTATTATAGTATCTTATAAGAAATTAGTGTGTTTATTCTATCACTGTGAAATATTTGTGTAGTATAGTACCGTTTCTGTGGTATCTGTAGTAACTATATTACTAGAATTCTGTTGTTGAAATTAGGGTAGACTTAACTGCAGTTAAGAATTGTGTAATTCTTCTGTATTATTCTCTGTTTCCAGTAATTTACAGAAATGTTCATCCTGTTAGCGTGTTATAGGAATAAAAAATAATACAATTAAGCAGTTTAAACATTATCGGTACGAGTCACTGCAGGTATAACAACCGAGAGAAGATAACGTACAGAGAACTGATGCCGAGAAGTGTGGAAGTAGGAGAAAGTGAAGGGGTAGGAAAGGGAAATGTGGAGTAGTGGAAAGGAAAAGACAGGTGGAACAGCGTCATGGGATGGAGAAAAGGGAGGAGGAAGTAGCTTCTGCAGCTGTCAGGAAAGATAGGGCTGACCAGGAGGGGAGGGGATCAAATGAGGTGGGTAGGGTTGAGGCTCTGGTCATGGGGGATTCCATCGTTAGACATGTCGGGAAAGTGTATGGAGGAAAGGGTGCCAGGGTAAAGTGTTATCCAGGAATTAGGTTAAGGCAGATATTGAGGAAAGTAGAAGAGGAGGAGGAGGGAAAGGAGAAGGTGGTAGTGTTTCACGTTGGTACTAACAACGTAAGACAAGCAAGTATAAGTACCAACATAGTTGGGGATGTGTGGGACCTGGTAAATGCAGCACGGGTGAAGTTTAAGGAAGCGGAGATTGTTACCAGTGGAATACTGTGTTGGAGGGCTACTAACTGGAAGGTGATTGGGGATTCAAATAAGACTATGGAGTGGGTATATGGGAAACTGGGAGTGAGATTTCTAGATCCCAATGGGTGGGTACGAGATAGGGATCTTCGCTCAGATTGCCTTCATTTAAACGGCAGTGGTACATGTAAGTTAGGCAATTTGTTTAGAAGGGTTACAGGGAGATACATTCAGGGGAACTGGGTGGCCTAGGGAGCGGTGTTAAGGGAACAGGGAATTGGAATTCAAGTAGGGATGACATAAAAATGTTAGTGCTCAACTGTAGAAGTATTGTAAAGAAAGGAATAGAATTAAGCAATTTAATAGATAATATATACTTACCAGTTATTGTAATAGGAGTTGAATCACGGCTGTAAAATGATGTAATGGATGCAGAAATTTGTTCACGGAACTGGAGGGTGTATCGTAGATATATATGAATGGTAGGAGGGGGAGTATTCATTCTAGTGAAAGAAGAATTTATAAGCTACGAAAAAATTTAAGATGACAAACACGAAATTCTAGGGGTAAGGCTCATCTCTAAAGATAATAGGCAACTTGATGTCCTTGGAGAATACAGGCCAGGAAAGGGTAGCGAAGATGCTGATTCAGAATTATTTGATAAGGTAAACAGCTATGTGGGAAACGATAAGGAAAGGAACGTGATTGTAGCGGGTGATCTCAATTTACCAAATGCCAATTGGGAAGGTAATGCGTATGACAGGAATCATGACCAAAAAATAGCAAATAAGTTAATATGGGAAGGGCACCCTGATTCAGAAAGTGATGAACCAACTAGAGGGAAGAATATTCTGGATGTGGTGTTGGTAAAACCAGATGAGCTCTATAGAGAAACCGAAGTAATAGATGGTATAGGTGATCACGAAGCTGTTTTTGTGGTAATTATAAATGTGAAAGAAAGGAAGATATTGAAATTAGGACTATTAGGCAGTACCATATGGCTCATAAAACAGGCATGAGGGAGTTTTTAATAAGTAACTATGATCGGTGGAAAACGGTAAATAAAAAAGTGAACAGACTCTGGGATGGGTTTGAAGCAATTGTTGAGGAATGTGAAATAGGTTTGTACCTTCAAATATGGTAAGGAATGGTAAAGATCCACTATATTATAACAGAGAAGTAAAGAGACTAAGAAGGAGTTGCAGGCTGGAAAGAAATAGAGTTAGAAATGGGTGTGGAAGTAAGGAGAAATTGAAGGAACTTACTAGGAAATTGAATCTAGCAAAGAAGTCAGCTAAGGATAACATGATGGCAAGCATAATTGGCGGCCATACAAATTTTAGTGAAAAATGGAAGAGTGTGTATAGGTACTTTAAGGCAGAAACAGGTTCCAAAAAGTACATGCCAGGAATCATTAATGAACAAGGGGAGTGTGTATGCGAGTATTTTCAAAAGGCAGAAGTATTGAGTGTGTATGCGAGTATATTCAAAAGGCAGAAGTATTCAGTCAGCAGTATGTAAAGGTTGTTGGTTCCAAGGATAATGTCCAGATAGAGGAGGTGACTAATACAAGAGAAGTATTAAAATTTACCTATGACAGCAATCCCATTTACAGTAATATACAAACGTTGACAACTAGAAAAGCAGCTGGAATTGATAAGGTTTCGGGGGATATACTAAAGACTATGGGTTGGGATATAGTACCATATATGAAGTACTCGTTTGATTATTGTTTGCGGGAAGGAACTTTACCAACTGAATGGAGAGTTTCTATAGTAGCCCATGTATATAAAGGAAGGGGTGATAGACATAAAGCTGAAAATTACAGGCCAGTCAGTTTGACATGCATTGTATGTAAGCTTTGGGAAAGCATTCTTTCTGATTATATAAGACATGTTTGCGAAATTTATGATTGGTTTGATAGAAGGCAGTTTGGGTTTAGGAATGGTTATTCCACAGAAGCTCAACTTGTAGGATTCCAGCAAGATAAAGCAGATATCCTGGATTCAGGAGGTCAAATGGACTGTATCGCGATTGACCTGTCTAAGGCATTTGATAGGGTAGATTATGGGAGACTACTGGCAAAAATGAGTGCATTTGGACTTGACAAAAGTGTGACTGAATGGGTGGCCCTGTTTCTAGGAAAAAACTCAGAGAATTAGAGTAGGTGAAACTTTATCTGTCCTTGTAGTAATTAAGAGGAGAATTCCTCAAGGCAGTATTATTGGACCTTTATGTGTTCTTATATATATCAATGATATGTGTAAAGAAGGGGAATCAGGGATAAGGCTTTTTGCAGATTATGTTATACTGTACAGAGAAATAAATAAGTTACAAGATTGTGAGTAACTCCGAAATGACCTCGATAAAGTTGTGAAATGGACAGTAGGCAATGGGGATAAAAGTCAGGTTGTGAGTTTCACAAATAGTAGAAGTCCTCTCAGTTTTAATTACTGATTTGATGGGGTGAAAGTTCCCTTTGGGGATCATTGTAAATACCTACGTATTAATGTAGTGAACGATCTTCATTGGGATAACCACATACGTATGATTGTAAATAAGGGGTACAGATCTCTGCACTTGGTTATGAGGGTATTTAGGGGTTGTAGTAAGGATGTAAAGGAGAGAGAATATTTGTTTCTGGTGAGACCCCCAACTAGAGTATGGTTCCAGTTTATGGGACCCTCACCAGGATTACTTGATTCAGGAACTGGAAAAAATCCAAAGAAAAGCCGCTCGATTTGTTCTGGGCGATTTCCGACAAAAGAGTAGCGTTACAAAAATGTTGCAAAGGTATGTTCCGAGCTGTCAGTGGAGAGATGGTACGGGAGTACTTCAGTAGACGAATAAGTTTGAGTGGTGTCTTTAAAAGTAGGAAAGATCACAGTATGAAGATAAAGTTGGAATTCAAGAGGACAAATTGGGGCAAATATTCGTTTATGGGAAGGGTCTTGGGGATTGAAATAACTTACCAAGGGAGATGTTCAATAAATTTCCAATTTCTTTTCAATCATTTAAGAAAAGGCTTGGAAAACAACAGGTAAGGAATCTGCCACCTGGGCGACTGCCCTAAATGCAGATCAGTAGTGATTGATTGATAGTGATTTATTGATGAGTGCAGATAGACTTTTCAAAATCCGAGCCTATGCCGATGATATTATGTTATTGCTACAGATTCCAGCCATTGCTCCACAACTAACAATGGTAATAGATATATATGGAAAGGCTTATAACGCTCGCATCAGTCACAACAGTCCCTAGCTTCTTCCACTTGTAAGTTAGCCTCAGCCTACTACGATAGCTACAAACCCAATCACACAAACAGTAAAAACGTTAGTACTAACTTTCACCCGGACAACGGAAGAAATAATCAAAATTAACTGGACATCGATTATCCAGATTTTACGGAACACTCCGTCAATAAATTTAAGTAGTAATCTGAACATTAAACAAAAGTGCACGGTGTTTAAATGTATTTGCTCTTTCCAAATAATGGTACGTAGCGAACGTCTTATCGATACCAGAAAAGATAGCCGAAAGAATCGAGCTTTGTATAATTTACTGAAGTGCGTGAACTGCTGTGAGTATCGAATCAGCATGGTACAGCGTGGACGGATCACTGCGTGTTGAGTGTGAAGAGTGATGAGGCACAGTGAACCGAAGACCGCCGTCAGTGTGAAAGTAAGACTGTGCATGCGTGCGCACAAATTGAGAACAGTGCGGCTACTATTGCAGTACCGGGCGAGTTGGCCGCGCGATTAGGAGCGCGCAGCTGTGAGCTCGCATCCGGGAGACAATGGGTTCGAACCCCACTGTCCGCAGCCCTGAAGATGGTTTTCCGTGGTTTCCCATTTTCACGCCGGGCTATTGTTGGGGCTGTGCCTTAATTAAGGCTACGGCCGCTTCCTTCCCATTCCTAGGCTTTTCCTATCCCATCGTCGCCATAAGACCTATCTGTGTCGGTGCGACGTAAAGCAAATAGCAGTACAGTTGTACAGTAAACTGTCCTAGGACCGAGTGACAGTTGTTGTAGTGAACCTAGTGTAATTGTTTTAGCTCGTAAGAGTTAGACTGATTGTGTGTGATTGAACGTTAAGAACAGTGCCTGTGTGATCGTATAACAGTAAGTGTTAGTTAATAAATCTTAGAGTACAAGCTACTAGCCGTGCATGTACTTATCTTCTACCCCGCGATCACGTTACACCATTAATGGTAGAGGAAGGCCGCGAGTGAGAAAGCCAGTGGATCAGAGAGGTTTAGATCTTATAGCAGTATCAGAGAAATGTAAAGTGCTCCTCATCAGATAAAGATTAAGAGCGGAGAAAGCGACATTGGACGAACGGAGTACCTATTTCTGGTCTTGTGTGCAGCAAAACCGTGCGCCACCTCCATGCCGCTTCAGAAGCACCATGAACACGATGGACACATTAGGATTAATAGGCGACTCTTTACCCAACTCGAAGAAAATCTACAAACATCTACTAATATCGAAGAATAAAATCACATCGCACGTTGTACGAAAGTATCCCAATGAAAGGTGGAAGAATATCTGGATGCAATGGAAAGCAGTGGAAAGTAGCTGAATACAAAGCTCTGAAGGAAATCATTCCAACGGGACAAAGAAAGTTTCGCCATAATATGACACAGTCTCCCTTTTGTAAAATAAAAAAAATTAAAAAAAAAAAGGTATCATGTTCGTTAATGGATACACAGTTGCATAGATTCACCAACTGGGGAGTATTAAAGAGTCTTCGAAGTAGACCAGTACATTGTTCAAGATTATGACCTGATCAAATAAACCCAGTGATGTACTGTACTTCGGACTATGTTGGTGTCGGACATTGGGGACGGACACCTAAGGTTTGATAAAGTGTGGCTTGCCATGGGATTCCTTTAATATGAGCAAACACAGGAATTTTGTTCAGTGTTTAAACAATTCCTAAGAACTGCGAAATACAAATCGCAAAACCCAATTATTTTCCCCGTGAGCAGGAATATCTTCAGGAATTGCATGAAATTCCTCTGTAGATTACCATCCACAGTAGAGTCTAAGTAATAGGATGTGATCTGTAAACAGCTTGGTGTAAAATTCAGTGAAATATTTAGTAACTTCCGGAAGTCTAAAACGTTGAGTGAATGTCGTACAAGAAGTCGTACGTGTATGGACGTCATTTAAAATATATATAAACTTTAGAAACATGTTCATGTCTTCCATTTATGTTTGTAACGATTAGTCAAAGAACATTCTGATTTGTTTATTTTTTTAAAAATTGTTGAAAATTCTCTTCAGAATAGAATAATACAAAAAATGTGCAGGTGTAGCTATGTAACGTACGTCATGAGTACGTGTTGATGAAGTATAGGATTCTCTAGACCTAGTGACCTAAAAATCAAAAGACGACAAAAGTGACAATCCATTTAGATCAGTGCAGTGCAGTGTTTTAAAGACATGTTATGTTGCATTTAGTGTAAACAGGAAGTTTATGCAAGCAAATCACCAAACATGATCAAGCGTGATTTGAAAGTGTTCCTTGTTACCTTCATGGTAAAGTTCGAAACTGGAACACTGATGATATCATCCATCCTTAATGTGCAGTATATTTGCGTGTTCACCACTCTTGCATTATCAACATTCATGTCTTATTATCTTAAACACACAGCGGATACATTCCGTACAGTCTCTAGAACTCACTACATAGACACTGGAATCGTGCGACAACACACAGGACATCCATGCAGTCGAACAATTTATTTTCTGTCGATGGTTAAGGTCATACGGATGCACTGATTGTATCATCAAACTATAATATGGTGCATAGGGCTAATTTTCTTCACTTTCAGTCGTTTGTACATTTCCAATTGTCGGGAAATTGATACAAAAACATTGTCCGATTTGTTGATTTTTCCAAATGCGGGTATTCCAATTAGCATCCACAGCCGTTTCAAACAACTTCAGATTATTGATGTTTATATCATCATCATCATCATCATCATCATCATCATCTGTTTACCCTCCAGGGTCGGCTTTTCCCTCGGACACAGCGAGGGATCCCGCCTCTACCGCCTCAAGGGCAGTGTCCTGGAGCTTCAGACTCTTGGTCGGGGATACAACTGGGGAGAATGACCAGTACTTCGCCCAGGCGGCCTCACCTGCTATGCTGAACAGGGGCCTTGTGGAGGGATGGGAAGATTGGAAGGGATAGGCAACGAAGAGGGAAGGAAGCGGCCGTGGCCTTATGTTAGGTACCATCCCGGCATTCGCCTGGAGGAGAAGTGGGAAACCACGGAAAACCACTTCCAGGATGGCTGAGGTGGGAATCGAACCCACCTCTACTCAGTTGACCTCCCGAGGCTGAGTGGACCCCGTTCCAGCCCTCATACCACTTTTCAAATTTCGTGGCAGAGCCGGGAATCGAACCCGGGCCTCCGAGGGTGGCAGCTAATCACGCTAACCACTACACCACAGAGGCGGACGATGTTTATATCAACGTTATTATTTTTACGTCCACTAACTACTTTTGTCGGGTTTTCGGAGGGCAAGGGCCACCTGTGCTACAAGGATCACACCCACATTGTGGGAAAAGCGGACGAAGGGGAAGAACAGTGAACAACTCCGTACGGACAGTTATGATCTATAATTTTGAAGAATGATCACATTATTCAAATACTGCACGTTAGTTGGTCCACAATGTTTTAAAACATACTATACTCTATATATAGCAGAATGCATTTCCAGCAAATGTTTCTCGGTCATGTCACGCGTACCTCTAGCACATTAGTTAGCACGTGACAACGTAGTTAAATGAAACATTTCTTCGGCGAACCTCACACGCTGCTACCTTGTGCCAGATCTAATTATGCCTGTTAACAGCGGAATAGACGTGATGCGGTCTGAATTCTGAATGAATACATCCTCGTATTTAATCCCATTATGCTCACATCACTGTTTCAAACCCGAGCAGATCGAGACGATGGGCTACACAAAGGAAGTGTAGGTGACTCTTAACGCTTAATGAAAGAAGATGAGAATGCACTCGTCTAACAGAAAAACTTGCCTTATATGCAACCGTTGTTGGACTACATAAATGAAGTTATAAGGAAGGAAGTTAATAAATTCAATCCATTATTTCTACATTAAAGACATGGTAGTAACATAACAAACAAACAACTACGTTAAGACCTGAAAAACACAGAGAAAACTATATCGATGGAAAATACACACATCACACACAGACTTCTATAAAAGTGTGTTTTTGAAATTAAAAATAACTAATTGCACGCATCAGCACATATTACGATAATACTCACTTTCCAGGTGCTTGGTCCCTGTGCCTGAGAGAGAAGATTATTCTATACCAGTCTCGGAAACCAACGAAACTGTTATCACATTTAGACACCCTCAAATTCCACCGAGCTCATCCAACACTGAATTCGCTATCTTCAGAACGGAATATCAACGACCAAGGTCGTATTATTATTATTATTATTATTATTATTATTATTATTATTATTATTATTATTATTATTATTGTTGTTACCAAGTGAAGTGACAGTGCGTATTAACGCACTACGGCTATCAAGCTAAGCTCCGCATTCTGGAGATTCGTAGGTTTGAACCCCACCGTCCGGTATCCTGAGAATGGTTTTCTGTGATCTTCTTTTATCCCTTCCATGCAAATGCTGGGATATTTTCAGTACATAGGCCGCAGCCGATGACTTCCACCTCCTAACCCAATTTCGTTCACCATCATTCATTTCACTATCATTAGCTCTTTGACAGAGGTTGACGTCAGGAAGAGCATCGATATCGTACCAACAAACTGGACTGAGGAGTACGAAAACAACAACAACAAGACTCTTGTTGTAGTTATTGTTGAACTGTCTATATGTTGTTGGTTATTTAAATATATATTGCTAGTGTTGCTTAGAAGAAGCTGCTTATACCGGGTGATTCATCAGCCCCTTATTTTTTTCGGAGGTAGGTAACCCAACTGCCCGCCTCTGTGGTGTATTGGTTAGTGTGATTAGCTGCCACCCCCGGAGGCCCGGGTTCGATTCCCGGCTATGCCACGAAATTTGAAAAGTGGTAGGAGGACTGGAACGGGGTTCACTCAGCCTCGGGAGGTCAACTGAGTCGATTCCCACCTCAGCCATCCTGAAAGTGGTTTTCTGTGGTTTCCCACTTCTCCTCCAGGCAAATGCCGGAATTTTATCTAACTTAAGGCCAAGGCCGCTTCTTTCCCTCTTTCTTGTCTATCCCTTCCAATCTTCCCATCCCCCAGCAAGGCCCCTGTTCAGCATAGCATGTGAGGCCGCCTGGGCGAGGTACTGGTCACCCTCCCCAGTTGTATCCCCCGACCCGATGTCTGAAGCTTCAGGACACTGCCCTTGAAGCGGTAGAGGTGGGATGCCTCGCTGAGTCCAAGGGAAAAACCGACCCTGGAGAATAAGCAGATTAAGAAGGAAAGAAAGAAAGAAAGGTAACCCAACTAACGCGTATATCATATTCATCCGAAAAAAATTGGCACCAACTAATTAATGGCCTTAGTGGAACTATGCCGTTTTTATAATGCTCACGAATATGGTAGAAATCATTGGCGGCAGTGTTACGTCTATTGTTTAAACTACAATGTATGTGTAAAAGGATCACAGTTGCGAATAGCACTATCTTGACGTTTGGACAGGAAGTGTTTATAAGGACTACAACGTGCTATGCATGCAGTACGCCTCGCGGTAGCTGAGGTGGCTAAATCGAACATCATTTCTTTTGTATCAGCCAATCTGCCTGGTAGTAGGTTCGATTATCTGGGTGGTACACCCTTTTTTTTCAATTAACGCCGTTAACAGTGACTCTAATATCGCAACATGTCGTCCTGTTCCAAAGAGTGAATTTTTATTTTGTCTGTAGGTAGAAAGTAGGGTACCCTACGTATTCAGTGTAAGTGTTCGGATTATTGACCACCATGGTGTCCGGCTCCATGGCTAAATGGTTAGCGTGCTGGCCTTTGGTCACAGGGGTCCCGGGTTCGATTTCCAGCAGGGTTGGGAATTTTAAAATCATTGGTTAATTTCTGTGACACTGGGGCTGGGTGTAACTTACGTGTCATCTTCATCATCATTTGAGGAAAGCAACGGGAAATTACCTCACTCCTCATTTCCCTAGTATGCCTCTACAGTGATGCCTAGGCCATCTATGACAGCTGATGGCGGAGCTGTTGAGGATCCAACCAGCCTTCGGGCTGAGGACTAAACATACATACATCATCATTTCATCCTCATCACGACGCGCAGGTCGCCTACGGGAGTCAAATCGAAAGACCTGCACCTGGTGAGCCGAACTTGTCCTCGGACACTCCCGGCACTGAAATCCATACGCCATTTGATTTCACCACCATGGTTTATTCAGATTTCAGCACGACGTTTTAAAGACATTCTTGCACGTTGTAAGATGTTAGGTGTAACAGCTTGGCATGCCTCGGTAATCAGTTGCCGAAGATGACCAGGATCGTCAGGATCCTGTGCATGCACTACCTGCTTTAAGCGACCCCACAGGAAGAAGTCAAGTGGCGTCAGATCGGGTGATCTGGCGGGCCAGTGAACGGGTCCGCCCCTTACTTTCCATGTATTTGGATATGAAGCGCGAAGATGGTTCCGGATGACTACTGATCCGTGAGGTGGAGGGCCGTTCTACTGAAACCACATTCGCAATCACTCGCGCAGTGGTTTGTTCTCCAGCAACTGTGAGAGTTCATTTTGAAGAAAACTGAAGGTAGCGTGCTCCCGTTAGAAGTTCGTCGAAGAAATGTGGTCCGATGAGATAGACACCCAAGATCCCACACCGGACATTTACTCCCCACAACACTTGAAATGCGCCCTATCTTACCCAATGGGGATTCTCTACGTTCCAATAGTGCAGAGTGTGCCGATTCACGACGCCATTGTTGTGAAATCATGAATCGTCTGAAAACAGGACTCTTGACAAAAAGGCTGCATTATTGGTCACCCTGCGTAATGCCCATTGGCAAAATGTTACTCTAGCATCGAGGTCACGTCCGTGGAGCTGCTGGTGTAACTGCAAATGGTATGGGTGACATTTATAGTTATGCAGTATACGCATGACTGATGACCGGCTGATGTTGGTCTGTTGTGCAAGTGTCCGAGTACTAATATGACGGTTATCATGGACAGCGTCCAAATAGACTCTTCATTTGGACCGGGTGTTATAGGAGCATCTCTAACAGAACTTACCCTCCCAAGGGTCCCAGTTGAACGCAATTTGCGTTCAAAGTTTCGGAACGTATTGATAGTCGGTGTCCACCTCTGTGGTGTACTAGTTAGTGTGATTAGTTGCCACCCCCGGAGGCCCGGGTTCGATTCCCGGCTCTGCTACGGAATTTGAAAAGTGGTACGAGGGCTGGAACGGGGTCTACTCAGTCTTGGGAGGTCAACTGAGTAGAGGGGGTTCGATTTCCACCTCAGCCATCCTTGAAGTGGTGTTCCGTGGTTTCCCACTTCTCCTCCAGGCGAATGCCGAGATGGTACCTCACTTAAGGCCACGGCCGCTTCCTTCCTTCCTTCCTTCCTTCCTTCCTTCCTTCCTTCCCTCCTTCCTTCCTTCTTCCTTGTCTATCCCATCCAATCTTCCCATCCCTCACAAGGCGCCTGTTCAGCATAGCAGGTGAGGCAGCCTGGGAGAGATACTCGTCCTCCTCCCCAGTTGTATCCCCGACCCAAAGTCTGAAGCTCCAGGACACTGCCCTTCAGGCGGTAAAGGTGGGAACCCTCGCTGAGTCCGAGGGAAAAACCAACCCTGGAAGGTAAACAGATTAAGATAGATACAAGATTGGTAGTAGGTAGTCTTCTGTCAGGAAAACGCTCGTGGTAGAGACAGTGCAACTGGACTGCACTCTGCCTTATTTCCCCATAAATCAGCAACTCGTACTCGTCACTGGAATACATCGTGAGTGAATGAATACGTGGTGTGACGTGACCTGCTAAGTGTTCATATAGCCTACACTGTGTGTCCATTAAAATGGGGCACGAACTTACGGTCAAAAATATAAAACACCATTCATAAGTTTAGAACTGAACCAAAGCATTACCGGTATTCAGACACCTTGTATCACCGGCCATTAACCGACTCAGCCACAAATACTGCATAAAGGACGTTAACTAAAGGATCACTACTTAAGTATGGCCCTTCGATATCGAAAGTTAATATCCATGTCATAGTGTTCAATAATTCTTCATACAATAGTGTTCATTTAACTTTTTACCACGTGACATACATATGAATTTGACCGTACTTTCTCCAAAAATCAACAACAGCTCAACGTACTCTTTATAGGAAAACATCGTGAGGAAATGAATAAGTGCTGTGATGTGACCCCGTAGGTGTGGATTATTATTTGTGTCCATTGGACTAGGGAGGTTATGGATTCAAATTACATGCTGGCGGTCCTGGAAATAGCTTTCATCGGTTCCCCCATTTTCACCACCAGGCAAATGCTGGGACGGTACCTTAGTAAAATACGAAGGCCATAGGCCATAGGGATAGACAAGGAAGAGGGAAGGAAGCGGCCGTGGCATTAAGTTTGGTAACATCCCGGCATTTGCCTGGAGGAGAAGTGGGAAACCACGGAAAACCACTTCCAGGATGGCTGAGGTGGGAATCGAACCCTCCTTTACTCAGTTGACCTCCCGAGGCTGAGTGGACCCCGTTCCAGCACTCGTACCACTTTTCAAATTTCGTGGCAGAGCTGCGAATCGAACCCGGTCCTCCGGGGGTGGCAGCTAATCACACTAACCACTATAGCACAGAGGCGGACCCTGTTTTATTTCAAGGCGCGATCCTTAGTATTTAGCTCGAAATTGTGCATAGTAGTTTCTTCTTTCGTAGGTCTATGAGGTGGGATCCTCGCTGAGTCCGAGGGTAAAACCAATCCTGGAGGGTAAACAGATTAAGAAAGAAAGAAAGAAAGAAAGAAAGACACAGAGGTAGCAGAGAGCCTTATCGAACATAAGGAGAAATTTCAAATTATTTGGTGTTCATAAAACTAAATTTTGTTGCCTATTGGCGATGAGTAATTAAGTGGAAATTTGTAGAATTACAATTACACGCTACTGGGCAGCACCTAAGAAAAAGAACCCATGACATGATCAGGATGTGAGACTCGTATTTATTACAATATTTCTTACTCGAGGAATGTTAAACAACAATATACCTGGAACTAATCTTCTACAGGGAACTAGAAGATTCAGTAGATGCACTTGGATGCATAAAATATGTTACGTCAGCTGACTTGTAGGTTCCACGCGTATTATCAACTCGCCACACGATTGAATGGATTGCCTATAACAACAGACAGAGCGGCCAGTAAACACGATATCCTGCAACGCTGTCTATTACATACGGAATATTGAACGAGAATAGCATGCGTGAGCTTCCTGAAACTGTACCTGAATAAATATTTATATTATTATGTCAAACAGCTCTGTGGGCACATCTGTGCCCCCAAGTGCTATGGTGTGACAGGCAAATATTTTTAGTTATGACCAAGAGGTGAAGGATTGTGTTCGTCCCACATTTACTCTATTTCATACCTTCTAGGCAGAACTCTGTCGAAATGGCTAGTCTTCTGATAACTTTTTTGTTGTTGTTTGAGTCATCAGTCCAAAGACTGGTTTGATGCAGCTTGCCATGCCACCCTATCATGTGCTAACTTTTCATTTCTACGTAACTATTGCATCCTACATCTGCTCTAATCTGCTCGTCATATTCATATCCTGGTCTGCCCCTACCGTTCTTACCACCTACACTTCCTTCAAAAACCAACTGAACAAGTCCTGGGTGTCTTAAGATGTGTCCTATCATTCTATCTCTTCTTCTCGTCCAATTTAACCAAATCGGTCTTCTCTCACCAATTCGATTCAGTATCTCTTCATTTGTGATTCGATCTATCCATCTCACCTTCAGCATTCTTCTATAACACCGCATTTCAAAAGCTTCTATTCTCTTTCTTTCTGAGCTAGTTGTCGTCCATGATTCACATCCATACAATGCCACGCTCCACACGAAAGTCTTCAAAAACATCTTTCTAATTCCTATATCAATGTTTGAAGTGAGTACATTTCTTTTTTTAAGAAAGCTCTTCCTTGCTTGTGCTAGTCTGCATCTTATGTCCTCCTTACTTCTGCCATCGTTAGTTATTTTACTACCCAAGTTACAATATCCATCCACTTCCTTTAAGACTTCATTTCCTAATCAAATATTTCCTGCATCACCTGCCTTCGTTCGACTGCACTCCATTACTTTTGTTTTGGACTTATTTGTTTTCGTCCGGCTCCATGACTAAATGGTTAGCGTGCTGGCCTTTGGCCACAGGGGTCCCGGGTTCGATTCCCGGCAGGGTCTGGAATTTTAGCCATAATTGGTTAATTTCGCTGGCACGGGGGCTGGGTGTATGTGTCGTCTTCATCATTATTTCATCCTCATCACGACGCGCAGGTCGCGTACGGGTGTCAAATCAAAAGACCTGCATCTGGCGAGCCGAACTTCTCCTTGGACACTCTCGGCACTAAAAGCCACACGCCATTTCATTTCATTTCATTTCATTTCATTTCATTTCATTTCATTTCATTTCATCTTGTACACCTTACCCAAGACTTCCTCCATACCATTCAGCAGCTTCTCGAGATCCTCTGTACCGGGCGAGTTGGCCGTGCGCGTAGAGGCGCGCGGCTGTGAGCTTGCATCCGGGAGATAGTAGGTTCGAATCCCACTATCGGCAGCCCTGAAGATGGTTTTCCGTGGTTTCCCATTTTCACACCAGGCAAATGCTGGGGCTGTACCTTAATTAAGGCCACGGCCGCTTCCTTCCAACTCCTAGGCCTTTCCTATCCCATCGTCGCCATAAGACCTATCTGTGTCGGTGCGACGTAAAGCCCCTAGCAAAAAAAAGAGATCCTCTGCAGTCTCAGATAAAATAACAATATCATGGGCAAATCTCAAGGTTTTGATTTCCTCTCCTTGGATTGTGATTCCCTTTCCAAATTCCTCTTTGATTTCCTTTACTGCCTGTTCTATGTAAACATTGAAAAGGAGGGGGGACAAACTGCAGCCTTACCTTACTCCTTTCTGAATTGCTGCTTCTTTTTCAAAGCCCTCGATTCTTATCACTGCAGACTGATTTTTATACAGATTGTAGATCATTCTTCGTTCTCGGTATCTGATCCCAATCACCTTCAGAATCTTAAATAGTTTGGTCCAGTCAACATTATCGAATGCCTTTTCTAGATTTTCGAACGCCATGTACGTGGGCTTGTCCTTCTTGATTCGATCCTCTAAGATCAGACGTAAAGTCAGGATTGCTTCACGTGTTCCTACATTTCTTCTGAAGCCAAATTGATCTTCTCCCAACTCAGCTTTAAGTTGATTTTCCATTCTTCTGTAAATAATACGTGTTAAAAATTTTCAGACATGAGATACTAAACTAATGGTGCGGTAGTTTTCACACCTGTCAGCACCGTCTTTCTTGGGAATAGGTATAACAACATTCTGATGAAAATCGGATGGGACTTCTCGTACATCTTGGACAATAAATGGAATAACCTTGCCATGCTGGTTTGCCCTAAGGCAGTCAGAAATTCAGAGGGAATATCATCAATTCCAGGTGCTTTGTTCCTATTTAGGTCACTCACAGGTCTGTCAAACTCTGACCTCAAAATTGGGTTTCCCATTTCATCAGCATCAACAGCCTCTTCTTGTTCCAGAACCAAATTATCTACATCTTCACCTGGTACAACTCTTGGATATGTTCCTGCCATCTTTCTGCTTTGTCTTCTTTCCCTAGAAGTGGCTTTCCATCTGAGCTCTTAATATTCATACACCTAGATTTCCTTTCTCCAAAGGTTTCCTTGATTTTCCTGTATGCAGCATCTACCTTTCCCAGGACCATGCATCCTTCGACATCCTTGCACTTCTCCTTCAGCCACTCTTCCTTAGCTACCTTGCACTTTCTATCCACTTCATTCTTTAATCGCCTGTATTCTTTTCTGCCCTCTTCACTTCTAGTATTCTTGTATTTTCTTCGTTCATCAATCAGGTCTAGTATCTCCTGAGTTATCCACAGATTCTTAGTTGATCTTTTCTTCCTTCTTACTGACTTCATTTTTCATGACTATCCACGCTTCCTATATTTTGTTTCCTTCAGCCTTTTAATTTAGTCCTTGTGCAACATGTTCCATGAAACAATCCATCACACTCTTTTCTTTCAACTTGTCTAGATCCCGTCTTTTTTCATTATTTCCTTTCTTCACTTTCTTCAACTTCAGATGGCATTTCATGACCGACAAGTTGTGGTTAGAATACACATCTGCTCCTGAGAAAGTTTTGCAATCCAACACCTGGTTTCTGAATCTCTGCCTAATCATAATGAAGTCTATTTGATACCTTCCAGTCTCTCCAGGTCTCATCCACGTATACAGCCGTCGTTTGTGGTGTTTGAACCAAGTATTGGCAAGGACTAAATTATGATCGGTGCAGAATTCAACCAGCCGACTTCCTCTTTCGTTCCTTTGTCCCAATCCGAATTCTCCTACTGTATTACTTTCTCTTCCGTGGCCTACCACTGCATTCCAGTCTCCCATCACAATTAGATTTTCGTCACCTTTTACATATTGTATTAAATCGTCTATCTCTTCATATATTCTTTCCATTTCCTCATCATCCGCTGAACTAGTAGGCATATAGACCTAAACTATTGTGGTGGGCATTGGTTTGGTGTCTATCTTGACGACAATAAATCTTTCGCTATGCTGGTCGTAGTAGCTTACCCGCTGCCCTATTTTCTTATTCATTATTAAACCAACTCCTGCATTACCCCTGTTTGATTTTGTGTTGATAATTCGGTAGTCGCATGACCAAAAATCCTGTTCTTCTTGCCAACGTACTTCACTTATACCAACTACATCTAAATTTAGTCTATTCATCTCTCTTTTCAGATTCTCTAACCTACCACAACGATTCAATCTTCTAAAATTCCACGTTCCGACTCGCAGAATGTCAGTATCCATCTTCCTGATGATCGCCCCCTCTCGTGTAGTCCCCACCCGGAGATCTGAATGGGGGACTAGTTTATTTCCGGAATATTTTATCCGGGAGGAAGCCATCATCAGTACATCATTCATACAGAGAGAGCTGCATGTCCTCGGGAGTTAGTTACGGCTGTAGTTTCCCTTTGCTTTCAGCCGTGTAGCAGTATCAACACATCTAAGCCATGTTGAGTGTTGTTACAAGGTCATTTCAGTCAACCATCTAGACTGCCGCCCTTGCTACTTCCGAAAGGCCGCTACCCCCCCTTTCGGTGAACCATTCCTTAGTCTGGTCTCTCAACAGATACACATCCGATATGGTTGCACCTGCGGCTCGGCTATCTGCTACATTGGGACATGCCAGCCTCCCTACAGCGGCAAGGTCACATGGTTCATCCTTATTACGATCTTTGAGCGTCAATGATTGACAACGTCATTAACTTTTATGTGACGACACTGTCATGACTTGTGACACTGCGGAGTCAATGGTTGTGAGTGTCTATCTGCACTTATTAATAGGTAATCTGCGGATTCTGGCGCACCTACATCTTTTAACCATTCACACATAATTTTGCGTATTGTTTCTCTGAATTTCATATCTTCTCCCCCCCCCCCCCCCAAATCACCCATTTTTAAGGGAAAATATCAAAAGTTAATATTTCTATAAAATTAAAACAAAAAATCATCAAACATTTTAGTAAAAACTATAAAAAATTACCTATTTTAGTAAAAAGTCACAAAAGTTAATATTTATATAAAATTTAAAAAAATAAAAATCGTCCGCCTCTGTGGTGTAGTAGTTAGTGTGATTAGCTGCCACCCCCCGGAGGCCCGGGTTCGATTCCCGGCTCTGCCACGAAATTTGAAAAGTGGTACGAGGGCTGGAGCGGCGTCCACTCAGCCTCGAGAGGTCAAATGAGTAGAGATGGGTTCGATTCACACCTCGGCCATCCTGGAAGTGCCTTTCCGTGGTTTCCCACTTCTCCTCCAGGCAAATGCCGGGATAGTACCTAACTTAAGGCCACGGCCGATTCCTTCCCTCTTCCTTATCTATTCCTTCCAATCTTCCCATCCCCCCACATGGTCTCTGTTCAGCGTAGCAGGTGAGGCCGCCTGGGCGAGGTACCGGTCATTCTCCCCAGTTGTATCCCCCGACCAAATGTCTCACGCTCCAGGACACTGCAGTTGAGGCGGTAGAGGTGGGATCCCTCACTGAATCCGAGGGAAAACCAGCCCTGGAGGGTAAACAGATTAAGTAAGTAAGTATATTTCTCAGATAAGATTTATATATATAACTTATATTGTAAATATATTCTTCTTCTATCTCTTTTCCCGCATGCACTGGTAGTGTCTCGGGTGCGAAGTGTGTCACACGTGTGGACTTGGCCCTGTTTCACGTCTGGATGTCCTTCCTGATGCCAAAGCTACGTGTATAATATGTGTTTGTGGGTTACTGTAGTCACGTCCTAGTTCGTGAACCATGGGCAACGGCTGAGTGGCCTAGTAAGTGGTCCTGAGAGTCGGGATACCAGTTGCTATGGAATGGGAGTGGGCATCTCGGACATATTCTGAGTCGTGGTCCTCCTTGTGCTCAGGCGGCTAGGACTATACAATCCACCGGTGGTCCATGACCCGTTAGAGGAGAGATCCTCACTTGGACTATGTGCAAGTAGGGCAGCATCCTGCTTCATGAATTAACCGAGCTCAGAACACTTTAAGCAAGCCTCGGACCTATGGGAGTAATGGAGTCCCACTCCCATTTGACAGGCGAGGGACTCCTTGGAAACAACTTGGCGAACGAAATGGAATTCGATGGGGAGCTATCAATATTAATGGGGCTTATGGAAGAAAGAAAGTAGAACTGGCTGAGTCAGCAAAGAGGATGCATCTGGATGTGCTAGGAGTAAGTGATATTCGGGTAAGGGGAGATAACGAGAAAGAGATAGGAGATTATAAAGTGTACTTGACGGGTGTTAGAAAGGGAAGGGCAGAGTCTGGGGTAGGGCTCTTTATCAGGAATACCATTGCACGGAACATAGTTTCTGTTAGGCACGTAAATGAGCGAATGATGTGGGTAGATTTGTCAGTTGGAGGAATTAGGACTAGAATTGTGTCCGTGTATTCACCATGTGAGGGTGCAGATGAGGATGAAGTTGACAAGTTTTATGAAGCATTGAGTGACATCGTAGTCAGGGTAAACAGCAAGGGTAGAATAGTGCTAATGGGCGATTTCAATGCGAGAGTTGGGAATAGAACTGAAGGATACGAAAGGGTGATTGGTAAATGTGGGGAAGATATGGAAGCTAATGGGAATGGGAAGCGTTTGCTGGACTTCTGTGCTAGTACGGGTTTAGCTGTTACAAATACATTCTTCAAGCATAAGGCTATTCACCGCTACACGTGGGAGGCTAGGGGTACCAGATCCATAATAGACTATATCTTAACAGACTTCGAATTCAGGAAATCTGTTAGGAATGTACGAGTTTTCCGGGGATTTTTCGATGATACAGACCACTATCTGATCTGTAGTGAACTAAGTATCTCTAGGCCTAGGGTAGAGAAAGTGAAATCTGTCTGCAAACGAATAAGGGTAGAAAATCTCCAGGACGAGGAAATTAGACGGAAGTACATGGATGTGATTAGTGAGAAGTTTCGAACAGTAGACAATAAGCAGGTTCAGGATATAGAAAGTGAATGGGTGGCATATAGGGACGCTGTGGTAGAAACAGCCAGGGAATGCCTTGGAACAACTGTGTGTAAAGACGGGAAAAGACGAACATCTTGGTGGAATGATGAAGTGAGAGCAGCTTGTAAACGTAAAAAGAAGGCTTATCAGAAATGGCTCCAAACAAGGGCCGACGCAGATAGGGAGTTGTATGCAGATGAAAGAAACAGAGCGAAACAAATAATTGTTGAATCCAAAAAGAAGTCATGGGAAGATTTTGGTAACAACCTGGAAAGGCTAGGTCAAGCAGCAGGGAAACCTTTCTGGACAGTAATAAAGAATCTTAGGAAGGGAGGGAAAAAGGAAATGAACAGTGTTTTGAGTAATTCAGGTGAACTCATAATAGATCCCAGGGAATCACTGGAGAGGTGGAGGGAATATTTTGAACATCTTCTCAATGTAAAAGGAAATCATCCTGGTGGTGTTGTGAACAGCGAAGCTCAAGGGGAGGAGGAAAATGATGTTGGTGAAATTATGCTTGAGGAAGTGGAAAGGATGGTAAATAAACTCCATTGTCATAAAGCAGCAGGAATAGATGAAATTAGACCTGAAATGGTGAAGTATAGTGGGAAGGCAGGGATGAAATGGTTTTCATAGAGTAGTAAAATTAGCGTGGAGTGTTGGTAAGGTACCTTCAGACTGGGCAAAAGCAGTAATTGCCCCTATCTATAAGCAAGGGAACAGGAAGGATTGCAACAACTATCGAGGTATCTCACTGATTAGTATACCAGGCAAAGTATTCACTGGCATCTTGGAAGGGAGGGTGCGATCAGTCGTTGAAAGGAAGTTGGATGAAAACCAGTGTGGTTTCAGACCACAGAGAGGCTGTCAGGATCAGATTTTCAGTATGCGCCAGGTAATTGAAAAATGCTACGAGAGGAATAGGCAGTTGTGTTTATGTTTCGTAGATCTAGAGAAAGCATATGACAGGGTACCGAGGGAAAAGATGTTCGCCATACTGGGGGACTATGGAATTAAAGGCAGATTATTAAAAGCAATCAAAGGCATTTATGTTGACAATTGGGCTTCAGTGAGAATTGATGGCAGAATGAGTTCTTGGTTCAGGGTACTTACAGGGGTTAGACAAGGCTGTAATCTTTCACCTTTGCTGTTTGTAGTTTACATGGATCATCTGCTGAAAGGTATAAAATGGCAGGGAGGGATTCAATTAGGTGGAAATGTAGTAAGCAGTCTGGCCTATGCTGACGACTTGGTCTTAATGGCAGATTGTGCAGAAAGCCTACAGTCTAATATCGTGGAACTTGAAAATAGGTGCAGTGAGTATGGTATGAAAATTAGCCTCTCGAAGACTAAATTGATGTCAGTAGGTAAGAAATTCAACAGAACTGAATGTCAGATTGGTGATACAAAGCTAGAACAGGTCGATAATTTCAAGTATTTAGGTTGTATGTTCTCCCAGGATGGTAATATAGTAAGTGAGATTGAATCAAGGTGCCGTAAAGCTAATGCAGTGAGCTCGCAGCTGCGATTGACTGTATTCTGTAAGAAGGAAGTCAGCTCCCAGACGAAACTATCTTTACATCGGTCTGTTTTCAGACCAACTTTGCTTTACGGGAGCGAAAGCTGGGTGGACTCAGGATATCTTATTCATAAGTTAGAAGTAACAGACATGAAAGTAGCAAGAATGATTGCTGGTACAAACAGGTGGGAACTATGGCAGGAGGGCACTCGGAATGAAGAAATAAAGGCTAATTTAGGAATGAACTCGATGGATGAAGCTGTACGCATAAACCGGCTTCGGTGGTGGGGTCATGTGAGGCGAATGGAGGAGGATAGGTTACCTAGGAGAATAATGGACTCTGCTATGGAGGGTAAGAGAAGTAGAGGTAGACCAAGACGACGATGGTTAGACTCGGTTTCTAACGATTTAAAGATAAGAGGTATAGAACTAAATGAGGCCACAACACTAGTTGCAAATCGAGGATTGTGGCGACGTTTAGTAAATTCACAGAGGCTTGCAGACTGAACGCTGAAAGGCATAACAGTCTATAATGATAATGTATGTATGTATGTATGGTAATATAATGTGTTGTGTACATGTAAAGAAGAGTGTACTGGGACAAACAAAATACATCCGGTTCCTGAGTCCGAGGAATTAAAGGGATGCTATAATAACCGATTCGGTCGGGAATCGATCCAGATCCCTCCGAACTGAAAGGCTTCGATGTTGACCACTCAGCCAAGGAGCCGGACATCTACTGTAAATATGTTATGTAGGCAATATATGCTCTCTACGATTAACGAGTATCTTTACCAACAACAAATATTAAAAGTCGCGGATTTGGAATATTTTCTCTGTTTAAAACTAATTGCATGCGTCGTGCCTTTAATGATAAAACACAAACGTCTAAATAACCTGTCTGGTACAACTCTTGAAGCATCAACGAAAGGCGCAATAGTCATCTATTTACGCTTCAAGTTGTTTACATCTACCTACTATCGATGACGATGCTTTTACTTGCTCTGACTGTGCGTGAAATACTTCAAAACTGGACTAGATCTGTTTGCAGGACGGTTCAATAATTGTTTCACTTGTGTGTGCTTCCCTAGTTTTACCTGAAATTCCTAGAAATCTAACACCAACCACTAAAGTAGAAATTCTCTTCTCTGTAACATGGTAATTCGGTTTCATTGAAAATTTATTAGTCCCCAAGGCTACAGCGCACTATTTCTATATTAGCGGCAGCCCATAACTTTGAATTCCCAACTACCAATTCCCTTCGGTGCACCGCGGATCCTGGAAAGAGAAGACACCATGGAGGTTCGAGGAGAGAAGAGAATTATGTTGCATGGGGAGGAGAAGAAGAAATTGGACCAATAAGGAGGCTCCATATTCAATTATTCCAGTTATCTTAAATAACGATTACCTCCTTCTTCGTTTTCGTATTCTTATTCTATATTATACGTATGGATATATCTACATCCGTTTATTCTCTAAACTGTATCCAGTACTGCCATCTTCCTGCTTGCTGATTATAGAGACGGAAGCCTGTTCTCGATACTGCTAACAATTCTCATTCAAATATAATAATAATAATAATAATAATAATAATAATAATAATAATAATAATAATAATAATAATAATAAAATAATAATAATAATAATAATAATAATAATAATAATAATAATTCAACCATAAGAATGGCATTGTATTTTGATAGTGTGATTTTCCTGTGATAAGCAAAGTTGTAATTTACCGGTACTTCATTCTTATAATGTATGTCTGTTATGTTTGTTTAAACAAAATCCCAGAGGTTAAGCGATTTATCAAAAAGTACTTCGGTACCAAATGTAATAAGCAAACTCCAGTTATCAACAAGAGTGCTACAGTGAGGCATAGTAAACAATTTGATCTCGCGAAACAGAAAATAAATATCGGGTACCAGGAATATTAGCTCATTGCATAACGTAATTTAATTTATTCTTGAAATAAAATTGTAATTGTATTCTAGCAATTGATATAGGTCTACATTGCATGGGAGCAGAAACGAGAAGAAATTAAGCTATAATGAAGAAATCGGTTTTTTTTTTCACTTTTACTGCAACAAAACCTGTAGCATTACCAGTGCTGGATGAGGCAATTCCTTACCTCTCCAGTATTTCCATAGACATCAAATTTATCCTGCTGTGGCTGTTTATAACATTAAACACAGGTATTCATATGCCCGTATAAGGCGTCTTTTCAGAAAATGAAAATATATACTGTACCTTCTCTTAGCGATTGTATTTTGAAGAACCTAACCTATTGTAAAGTAAGTGGTAAATTATTTGATATGTAAAATGTCAATAACTAAAATAAGAATTGTGGGGAAATATCATTTTGAAAGTTCCAAGGTATCAAATTTACTCTAGTAGTCACTTACTGACTCCACAAAACAAATCACAAAATGAAGTAATTCTAATTTTGCATATTAGTCTACTTGTTGAAAACGTAATTTGTAATTGTAACTGAGTAAGTTATTTCTCGAATAAATGTAATTCAGCCTGAAGACTTTTCTCTTGTAGTTTTCTCATCACTATTCATACATGACATTGCTAACTCTTGTAATCGATGGTACACCACTTCTAAAACGCATGTTCTTGTCTCCAAGCCTAAGACCAGTTTCCAGCTTGTATGAAAATTGATTTACCTAATGTGGAAGCATATGCAAGCAAATCGCCAAACATGATCAAAAGTGATTTGAAAGTGTTCCTTGCGAAATATTCATGGTAAATTTCAAAACTGAAACACTGATAATATCATCCAACCTTAATGCGTAGCGTATTTGTGTGTTCAGCACTCCTTCATTATCGGCATTCATGTTTTCTGCTCTAAAACATACAGCGGATAAGTGCTACCTTTACATTCCGTACAATCTCTCCAACTCACTATATAGGGATTGGAATCGTGCGACATCACACGAGACACCGTCCTTGTCGTCCATGCAGCCGGACAATTCATTTCTTGTCGCTTGTTCTCTGCTTAATTCAA
This sequence comes from Anabrus simplex, assembly GCF_040414725.1. Lineage (NCBI taxonomy): Eukaryota > Metazoa > Arthropoda > Insecta > Orthoptera > Tettigoniidae > Anabrus > Anabrus simplex. The sequence goes on from NC_090266.1 coordinate 280,692,202, forward strand.
GAAGATCGTAAATTTCATAACTGATACACTAATTTTATCACCCATCTAATGTGTGGCATAACCCCTAGGGCTAATTTTCTTCACTTTATATTCATTTGTACATTTAGAGTTTAGCCGTGCGCGTAGAGGCGCGCGGCTGTGAGCTTGCATCCGGGAGATAGTAGGTTCGAATCCCACTATCGGCAGCCCTGAAAATGGTTTTCCGTGGTTTCCCATTTTCACACCAGGCAAATGCTGGGGCTGTACCTTAATTAAGGCCACGGCCGCTTCCTTCCAACTCCTAGGCCTTTCCTATCCCATCGTCGCCATAAGACCTATCTGTGTCGGCGCGACGTAAAGCCCATAGCAAAAAAACATTTAGAGTTTTCGACCTTGATTCAAAAACATGATCCGATTTTCTGTTTGTTCTTTCAAATGCGGATGTTCCCATGAGTATCCAGAGCCTTTTCAAACAAGTTCAGATTATTGTTTTTACGACCCACCAACTACATTTGAAGGTTTTCGGATACGCCGGGGTGCTGGAATTTTGACTTGCAGGAATTCTTTTAAGTGCCATTAAATCTACGGACACGAGGCTGACGTATTTTAGCATATTCAAATACCACCGATCCGAGCCAGGATCGAACCTGCAAAGTTGGTGTCACAAGGCCAGCACCCCAACCGTCTGAGCCACTCTGCCCTGTAATTATTTATTTAAAAGTGGACTTTGTAAGAGTGTTCAAGGAAAGGATGTGGCTAACTTCTCTTCATCCGATATGCTTATTGCGAGAAATGTTTGCGTGTTGACTAATCTTTCATTACCAACCTCCATGCCTTCTGCTCTTAGTCCTGAATTGGTATCACGTATCTATGAGACGGCTCCCATACTTCCCTACAGTCATCCTCTCTCCTTCAGGGCTCCTGCAGAATTTATAGTTATTTACATGAACGTTTCCGTCCTTTGGTAAGGAAAGTTGTGCACTCTAACCTACATGGATTTTGAATTTTTAAAAGTGTAAATGTATTCTTTAACTTTGCCCGTAATATTGCTTTTATATAACTGATTCTGGCGGAAAGGCTGCTCTTGTCAACCGGTTAATGCTGTGGAGCCAAGCTATGCATTCGGGAGACGCGTGGATATGAATCGCACCGTTGGCTGTCCCGAGAATGTTTTTTTCTGGTTTCCCATCTTCACTTCCAGGCAAATTCCAGAACACTTCTTAATCATATGCCACAGCTGATTGCTTCCACCTGCTTGCCCATTCTCATTCACCATCAACATATATTTCTGCTTCAGTAGCTCCTCAAATGAGATTGGCGTCAGGAAGGGCAACCGCCCGTAAAAGTTACATGTCATATAAATTCGCCTCACCTCATCCCATCCCCCTAACGATAAACGGGACTAAAGTTTAGACATACATACATACATACATACATACATACATACATACATACATACATACATACATACATACATACATACATACATACATCTTAGATTCTCAATAAAAGACCGACAAATTATTTTTTTCTTCTTCTAGAATTTTGAACAAAATAGGAGGGTCAACTTTTCTGAAGCTTCTTAAGCTTTCCTCTGGGTTTGTATCCTTCCTTTTAAGTTTGGCTGTGACGTAACTGAAAACATTTTTAAAGGAATTAAGTTCAAAAAACAAAAATAATTTAATAAAACATTGTTTAATCTTTAATCTTTGTTTAATCATTGTTTACTCTCCAAGGTTGGTTTTTCCCTCGGACTCAGCGAGGGATCCCACCTCTACCGCCTGAAGGGCAGTGTCCTTGAGCTTCAGACTCTGGGTCGGGGACACAATTGGGGAGGATGACCAGAACCTCGCCCAGGTGGCCTCACCTGCCATGCTGAACAGGGGCCTAGCGGGGGGATGGGAAGATTGGAAGGGATGGACAAGGAAGAGGTAAGGAAGCGGCCGTGGCCTTAAGTTAGGTATCATCTCAGCATTTGCCTGGAGGAGAAGTGGGGAAACCACGCAAAACCACTTCCAGGACGGCTGAGGTGGGAATCGAACCCACCTCTACTCAGTTGACCTCCCGAGACTGAGTGGACCCTGTTCCAGCCCTCGTACCACTTTTTCGAATTTCGTGGCAGAGCCAGGAATCGAACCCGGACCTCCGGGGGTTGCAGCTAGTCACACTCACCACTACACCACAAAGGCGGTCCGGTGGGATGCCTGACAGCATAAAACGTCAGGCGCGGCTGACTCACCCGGTATTTATGAAGTTGTGAAGAACATAGGTGCAGCTGTAGGATGCGAAGTCAAGGGGACTGGTCATAAAATTGTGCACAAGATCTAATCTGTCAACTAGAATCTTCCTCATCCAATCATCGTCAAATTCGTGAACAAGTGGAAAATGCACGAACTAATGATGGCCAAGAACTAAATTTAGACAACAGCAGTCATGAGCAGTTGGAATAAATACTGCTAGCCACACAGCCTACATAAATAATCACCTCACACCTACGGCTAAAGGGCTACTAAAGAGAGTTAAATATCAAAAGATAAAGGCGTATAAATATGTATGGTTACTGGATGAGAGAATATGTGTGGGGAAAGATGCAAACAATTGATTATATTGTCTGATTAGAATCATGAATTGTACAGTAGTTAGGTTACTGTTTACCCATTTGGAACATAACTTACCATCATAATCATCATCATCAATAGATAGATCAGAAGATCAATTAAATAGCTTAGGAGAAGTTAAACATACAGGGAACACAATTAGAATAAAATACGGTACATTAACGCTCAGAGTGTATGTAACAAATGGATAACATTATCAACCCTCGTTCTTATAGTTATTACAGAAACTTGGCTGAATCCAGATCAAGAAAAATATTATAACTTATCAAACTATGATAGTTATTTTTGTGCAATATCATTAAAAAGTGTCGTGGGATTGTTATTTACGCAAAGCAGTGCTATAAAGCTAAGGTCCTAACAACTGCAAAATCTAAAAATCTGCCGTTTAATATATTATTAGTCAAAATTTCTGGTTCTGCTAGAGGGTTTCTTGATTTAGCTTTCTATAATCCAAATTTTAAATATACTAATTCATTCATTACTTTTCTTGAAAAGGTGTGGGGTGAATATAACAGAAAGGTCCGTGTTACTATTGGAAATTTTTATGTAGACAAACTGGAACTAAACCAGCAGTCAGAGGAATTTAACAGGTTAAATGTATGTTATGATCAAATATCTAGTAACAATGTTTTGCCGACTAGAGTTACTAACAGTAGTGTAACCTTGATAGAGCATGTATTGCACATAGACTATATGCCGAATTAAGACAAAATAGATTATTACTTTAATCAATATCTGGTCGCTGATGTAGCCAGCACACACAAAATTTCACCCAGGCGGCATGCAACTTCAAATAAAAATTCTTAGGACCGAGCCCAAATCTCGGCAAAAAACGCTAAGGCACGAAACAGGATGTCTTGCACTTGCTAACAGCCCTCTAATAAACTTGGGATACCAGCGACCGCATATTTCTGTCGCAGTGTTTCTCACGGGGAAAGGAAGCCAAATGTCATAAAACCACACCTAGTTCCGAAACAATAGGGCCAGTGAAAGACTGAGAAGAGACATTCGTATAGAAGGATAGAATGATACCAAACACACCTTGACAACTAATGGTTGAGTCCAACCAGAAGTATGTCACGTACACTCAAGCAATATTCAGCCCATGGGAACGCTTTAAACTACGCATTTGAAACCAGCGCCTCAAATAATTTAGTCCATCTTGAATATATGGACAGTGTAAAAGCAGAAACAGGGTGATCCCGACAGCAGGAGAAAATAACGAATTGTCTGGGTTATTTCTGTAATTAATTAATTAATTATGTTATAAGTTTATACACGGAAGTGCATCGTTAGGACACAGGTTCCGCGCTCAAAAACACGTGTTGGCAATTCACGCCCACCTACAGTGAATCGTCTACAGAAGTTAGTGCCACCCACGCTTACCGAATAATTAGCAAGTATACGATCGATTTTCGATGTAACGTTCGTCAATGTAGCAGCAGCAATATTGTGACTTCAGCTACACATGCGAAAATAATTATACGACGTGAATGATAAAATTCTTTCTGCTAATGCCAGCCACCCCCAAAAGCGGATGGATACAAGTGCGCAAAAACCCCGAGGGCAGGACGCCATGTCATTTGGTCTCCAAGAACACATAAAACAAACCCGCCTACCGCATTCATCCTCAGTGTCCTTCAACCCTCAGTGTTTGCCAGTTGATCATCAGTCACAGTGTGGCGCAGTGACGCTCTAACTCTAAATGTTATATGAGTCGCTAAGTGTCTGTTTGACGGCCGGGGCCTAACGAGGAACTCTCCCGGCATTCGCCTTAGTGCAAGGGAATGGAAAACCACGAAAAAACATTATCAGGAGAGCCAACGGTGGGGACCAGTCCCACTTCGTCTCCAGAATACAGAGGCGTATAGCCGTCACTACCCCGCCTACGTTCGGTTGGTCGGACAGAATGCACAGCTGTCGCACAACGCACCAGCCGTGGCCATTTGTAGGCCCGAAACCTACTCTGCATCCACCGAAGGACTTTAATTATGATACAGCAACAGTACTTGCCTGGTGTGAAAGCAGGAAAGCGCAGAAACCATATTCAGGCCTACCCGAATATCAGCTCACAGCTACGTGAACCGACCAGCGCAACCAATTCGCTAGCTGTTTCTGAAAAATAAATCGAGAAGATGGTTGGAATGAAGTGAATGTGGCTTTGACAAAGCAAAGGCAACATCGCTACATTTTCTTGAAGTAGAAATCCAATTCAAGAATGACCTCTGACATAAATTTTACGGATCAGAGTAACTATCTGAAATAGCATTTTTACGTATATTTCATCACACTAGCAAAGGTTCTTCAAAATGTACGATCTTATGAAAATCCTGTCTTATTTTCCAGACGTGTAGTAAATGTGTACATTTTACGTACTAGATATGTAACTGCAGCTTACGTATTCATGTATACAATGAGCATTAGTTCTCCAAAACCAACCAGTATTCTGAGAGTTTGTACGTTAGCTTTCCAACTTTAATATGGAGAATATAAATCCTGTTTGAGGTTTGTATAAGTGTATGTTTAAAAGACAACTGGGAAGAGGTGAGCATTTGAACTCCACTCTCGAACATCTTAGAAGTGTTCTCCAGTACTTTTCTACTTTTTCTCGCAATAAAACTCGTAACAATAATTTACCTAACATATCGGTTATGTCCGCTTCCTTCACAATCTTACCACACATGAATTACTTTCAGCTTACGAGTCAGTTCCTCCACCACAGTCACACGAGTTAGCAAAGAGTCTTCATAATCACTGTATTGTTGCTACGATATCCCAGGTTTCTACAAATGACGCAACAGCATCAAAATAATACGTAATTAACCAGTTAATTACATTTTTATATAACCTCTAAATCAGTACAAAAATACTTTTCCAATTAATTTGGCGAGAAAATAATGAATTCAGAATAATTCATTTATTTCTGTTTGAGAAGTAGAGTCTATACACGTAGTGAAATACGTGCCAAGTTACATCCCCAAAATTAATGGGAACGAAACCATACTTGTTTATAATGTATGTGTAATTATTATCGTAGGTGGTTATTTTGTACATGTTAATTATTATTATTATTATTATTATTATTATTATTATTATTATTATTATTATTATTATTATTATTATTATTATTATTATTATTATTGTTCCGGGGTAACTGTGGAACGCAGAGGTGAAGGAGGGTGCCGGGGTGAATGGGTCTAACTACAATGTCAAAAATTGAATTTAAAACTTAAACTGAAGGTTATATTTTCAGAACTTCAAATTTAACAATTTTTCATCATAATAATGAAACATCAGGTCCAGTGATAATCATAAAACAAGTCTAGGAAAAGACAAGATTAGTGGTCATAAGAAATCCTGGGCTTCAAGCCCCTCGCTTTACATTTCCTGAGCTCCTAGCTCAAATTTACAAAATAACACAAATTATTCAAGGGCAGAAATCCCCTAATTCAAGAGCACTTGCTCTCCAAAATACAAAAATCTAGCCTTCCAGAGCCACTCTTTATTATTACAACACTTGAAACAGGCTCTCAGTTTTCCAAGCCTACTCAAGGCAACATCAACTTACAATTACTGGCCTCTCAAGGCACAACTTACAATTTGAAAATAATTTATACAGGGGTATTTAATATCCAACCTACGGGGCCTTCATGCAAAATAACAAGTTAAATAACTGGCCAAACCACAAAAGGAATGGGGGCGTACCTTGCACTCCAAGATAATAAACTCTAAAAACCCAAAGGGCTCTAGGCCGATGAAACAGGGGCTATTCCGAAACTACTGGGGTGACTCGTATAGGATTTACTTTAACACATTACGGAAGGAAAAACAGTTACAACGTAGTCACCTCAAACCAAGATGAAGGGGAGCTGGAGAGGGTACATCACTCTCTATCCCCGACTTAAAGTCAAAGCTTTATGAAATGTTTACATTAGCCGAAGAAGATTTACATTTTAGAAAAGTTTGTTACGTAACAAAAGAGTCGGATCTTTCCCTCGGGATAAACTGCGGAGGTAGCAAGAAAGAAGGAAATGATGTGGCCATGACCTTGTAGATGTTCTGTTGACCGATGAAAGAGGCCGCTCGCCTCCTGCTTTGACACACACACTCAGGAAGATGACGATCAATTGGCCAAGAAACGTGAAAAGCCGCAGTTTATAAACCCTTAGGGAAGGTTCGAGATCATTCAAGACTATACAAGCCACACCCTCTCAATTTTATTGGTAGATTTCAAAAGCAACACTCAGAACCGAACAAGAAGCCTGTGATAGGTGGAAAATTAATTACAGAAATCAGCGATTGGCTAGATTAAATTCTGGCGGAAATAAAAAGGAAATACTGCCAACCCAAAAATAAATGAACATCAATCAGGTACCAAAACCTAGAAATACAAAACTTCTTTAAATTATAAGTTCCTTCAATTCGCATCAGGGTGCATGATGATAGTTTTTAGTGGAGTCCTCCGTCGAAAAATGTCCACACCTCTTGATGAATGGCAAACAAAACAAGTAGAAATTCACTCAGGTTAGGCAACTGCACAATAACAAAATTACATAATATTTCGGTGGTGACATCTTCTGATTAAAGTTCCAAATTGGTGTCGTTTCAGTTTCACTGTTTTACCAATAGCGGAGTTCATTTAGGCGCTAGATTTGAATGCGCGGCGTTGAGGTGTACCTCCCGGTAGAGACCTCCCCCCCCCCCCAAATGTCCTTCCTTGGGGTGACACAGAAGAATTTTGAGAAAACATTTTCAGTTGAAGAGAAAAAAATTTCAAAGTTTTTTTGAAGTTGATAGGTAGAAACTAGTTTAACTCCAGCTTTACAGTGTCCTTGTTATTGTAGAATAATAAATACATGATGATAGATTTGACGGCCTGGCCTGCCGCCGCTTGCCGATACCCAGTTGAGGTCGCCCTTACCCCCCGAGTACTCTGAGATATCCCTGTCCCGGTACTATTAGAGGGGTAGTCGTGGTGATGGTCGCCGCAGAATAGAAGTATACGTACAGTCCCCAAATGAGTTGGCGGTAGGGACACCGCACTTCAGCCTTTGCCGGGAGATGGACTCCGGCGCGCCGTTCACAGGGAGTCTTCACGGGAGTGGAGTGGGCCCGTACCCCACTTCAGTTGCAGTACAGCGGCGAACGGCTGAAGGCACTGAAACAGTAAGATCTGGATGACAGAGAAGTGTTGTTGCAGACTTGAGAATACGATATTTATTCGTGATACAGAGGGGTGGGCGGCGTGGAAGGTTCTTGTGTGCCAATAGTGCAGAGATGCAGGAGACGGGGGCTTGGTAATGGCCACTAAGGAATTGACAGCAGGAAAACCAGAGGGGAAGATCGTACATAACAGGTCATATAGGTACATAATTCCATAAAATAATAGTGCATAAGGCCTCAAATAAAAAATAAATAAATAAATAAATATAACCTTCAAATTGCTGCTAAACGTTGATGGCTAAAGTTAACAATGACATTACACAGGTTTCACCTGGGAGAGGTGCACTCTAAAGAGCCTCTCTGTGGCTGGATTGCTTACTATAAGGTAACTGGTGTCAAAAAATCCAATATAATGCACGGCCCATGAAATCTGGGGGCAAGCTTGCCCGCGGGAACAAAGTTTCTAACCATGACTTGATCTCCGACTTTTAAATTGATGGGCCTCCGTCCACGATCATATCTTTCCCTAATATTTTCATGGGACACTTTAAGATTGGCCTTAGCCTTCTTCCATAGATCTCTAATATTATCGGGATCTATTGTCTCTGGTAATACATCATTAAGTCACCAAAGGTTAGAGAGCGGCGTGTTAGGAACATATTTAAACATCAGAGAAGCTGGAGTGAACTTGTGAGACTCATGAACCGCCGAATTTAAAGCAAAGGACAACCAATGCAGGGACATATCCCACCTAGAATGATCTTCATGATGAAACGCAATTAGAGCAGATCTAATATTACGATTGACCCGCTCAGCCAGAGATGGTTGAGGATAATACGCCAAAGTAATTACATGTGATATAGACAGATCAAAACAGAATTTACGGAAGAGGTTGGATGTAAAGGCCTTATCATAATCAGAAACTATATATTGACAAGGACCAAAATAAGCAAATATAGTGTTTAAACAAGAAATGGTGGACTGAACGGTAGCCAGCTTAGTCGGAAATAACCAGGAAAATCTAGTGAAACCATCTACACACACAAGAATGAATTTATTGGTGTGCCCCCTTTGATTGGGGGAAAGGTCCGACGTAGTCTATATAGAGACGTCCCATGGGGCGCGATGCTTGGTGGGAAGATAATAGACCTAGCTTAGTGGACAAGGTGGGCTTACTAAGCAAGCAACATTTACAAGCTTTCACCAATTCACGAATTTCGCTGTCCATACCTTTCCAAACGAACATCTCTCGGATCTTTTCCCGAGTTCTGAAGATGCCTAAATGCCCCCCCAGTGGGGTCTCATGATAGTACTTGAAGATCATAGGCACAAGGACAGCTGGAACCACTACTTTCAACTTTTGATCATGCCTCGACGGGCAACACAAAACCCCGTTCCTCAACACATAACGGAAGACATGTTCCCCAGAAGAAAGGGTCTCAATAATAGGGGCCAGCACAGGGTCTTCACACTGATATTTTTCAATATCCCTAAACAACATGGCGGCATCAGTTAGAATGGCATTTACACCTGAAGGTATGGGCACGGGAAGAGAAGAACTATCATCCTGTTCGGTGGTCTCCACATCATGAGAAAACATGCCTCTTAGTCCATCCGCAACAACATTTTCAGATTCTCTGATATGTCTAACATCAAACTGGAAGGCAGAAATCCTGATGGCCCAACGGGCTATACGATCAATACGCCGCGGCCTAGCTAAGACCCAACTTAAGGCTTGATTGTCAGTTTCCTGGTCGAACTTGATATGTTCCAGATAGAGTCGGAACTTCTCTAGTGCAAATAAAACTTCCAAACCCACGAGTTCATAGATGGAATATTTGACCTCTTGGGCCGATAATGTCCTAGATGCGCAGGCGATGGATCGCCTTCCGAGTTCAGTTTCCTGAAGAAGCACAGCAGCCACCGCCGATGACGAGGCGTCGGTTTGAACGATGAATTTCTTCGAAAAATCAGGCATAGCAAGGACAGGGGCGTTGCAAAGAGCTAATTTCAGATCTTCTAAAGCGGCTTGTTGAGACGGCCCCCACTCAAATTTGACGCCTTTCCTACGAAGTAAGTTCAAGGGCGCCGCTCTGTTAGCGAAGTTAGGGATATATTTTCTGAAGAAATTCATCATGCCGATGAACCTGGCAATACCTTTGATACCCTTAGTGGGTTTGAAATCACGGATGGCCTGTGTTCTAGAGTGATCAATAGAAACACCATAGGGCGACACAATACGCCGTAGGAATGACATGGAAGGCTTAGCAAAGGTTACCTTGGATAACTTGACAGTCAGCCCAGCTTTACGAAGGCGATTGAGTACTTCCTTTAGATGATCTAGGTGTTCTTCAGAAAATACGACGACATCATCAATATAATGATACAAGTATTCAAACATGGTGTCGGAGAAGACCCTATCTAGCAGTCTCGTGAGCACAGCTGCCCCCGTGGGGAGCCCGTAAGGCACGCGGTTGTACTCATACAAGTTCCAATTCGTAGCCAAAGCTGTTAGATGTTTCGATTCTTCAGCTAGAGGGATCTCGTTGTACGCCTGATTAAGGTCTGAGATGGTGAAGAACTTAGCTTTCCGAAACCATGAAAAACATGAGTGAAGGTCGGGAAGAGGCACAGATTGTAACATCACCTTCCGATTTAACGCCCTATAGTCAATCACAGGCCTGAAGCCGCCTTGGAGTTTCGGCACCAGGATAAAGGGCGATGTATACGCCGACTTAGAGGGTCGAATGATACCATCTTTTAGCATTTGGTCGATGATCCCTTTTAGAGCATTTTAGGTGGAGACAGCCTATAAGGTTGAAACCTAACTGGGATCGAATCCGTAACCTCAATCTTGTACTCGATAAGGTCAGTAACGCCAAGAGTATCGGAAAATACATCGGGAAATGACTGACACAATTTACGAATAATTTCAGCCTGCTCCTGAGGTAGATGTCTAAGGTCTAACAACATCTCATCCTGGAAACAGATGGACATGACACAGAATTACATTTTAGCAAAGGAATTTCACAGTTGTTGGCAAATTTGAAGGTGCACGACTTGCTGTGAATGTCGAGCACAGGACCGGTATAAGACATGAAATCTGCTCCTAATATTACGGGGCAAGAGAAGTGCTTAGCCACAAACAGTTTTATTTTCCAAGTAAATTTAGAAATACGAATTTTGGCAAGGATGAACCCTAAAATTTCTAGTGGAGAGGAATTAGCCGAAACGCATTAGACCGAAGACGAACAATACTGAGGAAACTTACAGACAGACTTTAATTTGGAATACCAATCAGCCGAAATTATCGAACACACGCTCCCAGAGTCTAATAGAGCCGTGACCGGTTCATTGTTCAACTCAATTTTAAGGAAAGGTACAAGTGCGGGGATCTCCGCCGCAATCCTGAGGTATTCTTTAGGGCATTCAAATGCGGGGTTAGAAGAACTTCTACCCTGTTCTGAGCTTTCGGTGTGTTTAACGGGGGCTGAGCCTTGGGAAGATGAACTTGTCGACTCAGCCGATGACACTAGTCACTTTCGATTATTTGAGTTCGTGGAGGTTGCTCCAGAAGTTGAGCAGAAGGGGGTGCCATTGGCATTAGGGCAGTTCTTGGCGAGGTGATTAAAGGAGCCACACTTGAAACATCCTTGTGATGACCTTTCTCCATTCGTTGTCCCACTCGATTTCATCACGGGGCACTTGTTCCGTAGATGATCCGTAGACCCACAAGCATAGCATTTGTGGGTGGTGAAAGTTTGGCGAGGTGAGGCCGAAATATATTAGAAGATGGAGGGGGCTCCTTAGCGACTCGTAAGGTGTCGGCATACCTAACTCCTTCGGCTGAGACCGCCATAGCCTCTAATTCTGAAAAAGTTTGAGGACGCGACGCGAAACACAGATACGACATATAGGGCGGGGAAATGCCTTCAACCAACGTCTGCACAGTTTGACCTTCAGGGAAATGAAGAGCGAATACCCTGGTGTAAAACTTAATATCTTGGATGAAGTATGCCAGATTTTCATCCAGTCGCTGTACTCTGAAGTAGTACTTTTGAATTAATGATGACACGGCTCGAGCCGAAATGAAGTTAGCTAACAGATGGGCATGGAAGTCTTCTATGGAAGATTGTTCAGCTATTGCTTTGGCTATTTTGTCCGAGAAGACACCTATGGAGTAAGGGTAAATAATTTGAAGGATTTGGGAATGAGAGAGAGAAAACACCAGCGCGTGATCTTGAAATTCAACTAAAAACCTTAGAAATGAAGTGACCTCGTTAGTAGAATTTACAGAAAACTTTTAAATTCCGCTAAGCAACATAGCCAATGGATGAGGCAAACTACTACCCAGGTGACATAATAGGTAACGGCCTAGAAGGTTGAGAAGCTTCAGACACAGTATTATTTAAAAAGAAAGATGGAATTGATGTACGACGATCAGACTCGTTTTCTAATGGGGCAGAAGTTTGTTGAGTCGTCACAGATTTTCTACCTTCTACACCCTTGGAAGAATTCTCCTCAATTACAATATTTATCCCAGGGGCTTGGTCGGTTTTGGGAGTAGCTGCCCAAGTCAACAATTTAATAACTTTATTTGACATTTCCGAAAGGTGTTCAACAAGGTTACTAGCCTCCTTAGCATGGTCTTCTTTTAACTTGAGAGACAATAGGTCACTAATCCTATTATAAAATGGAACAATCTAGCTTGTACTCTCTTAAGTTGATTAGGAGATGGATCACTCACTTCAAGAAAAATCACTACCGATGCTAGTTCAGTGTTGTTATCAGTGATAGTGGAGAGAGCCTCATCAATTTCCTTCTCTCCCAAAGTTGAGATACTAATTGGTAATTCAAAGGATTCCTTAAGTTTGGTTGTATCTGTCGCAACCGTGCCTCCAGATTGAACATTCCTAATAAGTAATTCATAAATTAATTCCTCCTTGCGCAAGTAGCCGGGATGGAGGACTTCGCGAGGGCAGGACATGGTGAAAGGAAATTTACAAACTTAGAAAAAAAAATCCAGCGACCGAGAAAATTCTTAGAGTTTGGTTCGGATTCTATGTTTAGCCATCAAAAGGGCTTAATTGAGACTAATTCAACCACGCTCTGCTACCACCTGTTCCGGGGTATCTGTGGAACGCAGAAGTGAAAGAATGTGCCGGGGTGAATGGGTCTAACTACAATGTCAAAGATTGAATTTAAAACTTAAACTGAAGGTTATATTTTCAGAACTTCAAACTTAACAATTTTTCATCATAATAATGAAACATCAGGTCCAGTGATAATCATAAAACAAGTCTAGGAATATACAGGATTAGTGTTCATAACAAATGCTGGGCTTCAAGCCCCTCGCTTTACATTTTCTGAGCTCCTAGCTCAAATTTACAAAAGAACACAAATTATTCAAGGGCAGAAATCCCCTAATTCAAGAGCACTTGCTCTCCAGAATACAAAAATCTAGCCTTCCAAACGCACTCATTATTACAACACTTGAAACAGGCCCTCAGTTTTCCAAGCCTACTCAAGGCAACATCAACTTACAATTACTGGCCTCTCAAGGCACAACTTACAATTTGAAAATACTTTATACAGGGATATTTAATACCCAACTTACGGGGCCTTCATGGAAAAGAACACGTTACATAACTGGCCAAACCACAAAAGGAACGGAGGCGTACCTTGCACTCCAAGATAATAAACTCTAAAAACCTAAAGGGCTCTAGGCCGATGAAACAGGGGCTACTCCCAAACTGCTGAAGTGACTCTTATAGGATTTACTTTAACACATTACGGAAGGAAAAACAGTTACAACGTAGTCACCTCAAACCAAGATGAAGGGGAGCTCGAGAGGGTACATCACTCTCTATCCCCGATTTAAAGTCAAAGCTTTATGAAATTTTTACATTAGCCGAAGAATATTTACATTTTAGAATAGCTTGTTACGTAACAAAAGAGTCGGACCTTTCCCACGGGTTAAACTGCGGAGGTAGCAAGAAAGAAGGAAGTTATGTGGCCATTACCTTGTAGATGTTCTGTTTACCGGTGATAGAGGCCGCCCGCTTCCTGCTTTGACACACACACTCAGGAAGATTACGATCAATTGGCCAAGAAACGTGAAAAGCCGCAGTTTATAAACCCTCAGGGAAGGTTCGAGAACATTCAAGACTAAACAAGCCACGCCCTCTCAATTTTATTGGTAGATTTCAAAAGTAACACTCAGAACCGAACAAGAAGCCTGTGATAGGTGGAAAATTAATTACAGAAATTAATGATTGGCTAGATTAAAAACTGGCGGAAATAAAAAGGAAATACTGCCAACCCAAAAATAAATGAACACCAATCAGGTACCAAAACCTAGAAATACAAAACTTCTTTAAATTATAAGTTCCTTCACTTCGCACCAGGGTGCACGATGATAGTTTTTAGTGGAGTCCTCCGTGGAAAAATGTCCAAACTTCTTGATGAATGGCAAACAAAACAAGTAGAAATTCACTCAGGTTAGGCAACTGCACAATAACAAGATTACATAATATTTCGGTGGTGACATCTTCTGATTAAAGTTCCAAATTGGTGTCGTTTCAGTTTCACTGTTTTACCAATAGAGGAGTTCATCTTGGCGCTAGTTTTGAATGCACGGCGTTGAGGTGTACCTCCAGGTACAATTATTATTATTATTATTATTATTATTATTATTATTATTATTATTATTATTATTATTATTATTATTATTATTATTATTATTCTTTCTTTCTTTCTTCGTTTCGGCCTGCTGTGGACCACGTTATTTCAACCGTTTGCATCCTTGAGCTTTAATTCTTCCCCGGTACTCACGCATTCTCGTTCTGTGAGCCTCCTTTCTTTCATCAGTCCACTTCTTGCCTGTTTTCAACTTTGGCCTTTCTTGGAACCTCTTGTATCCCTGGATCTTTTTCTGGAGAGGAGCACGTTTCTAGATGTCTTCGAGAGTGATTCCTATATCTTCAAGGTCTTTTTCAACTTCGATAAACCAGGGTCCCTTGGTTTTCTTGTTAAGAAAGTAGGAAAAGATCCTATTGGTCTGTCTCTGTGTGCTCATGCGTGCTATATGGCCATAAAAATTAATCCTCCTTTTCCGAATCGTGTCCGTTATCCTCTCCATATGCTGGTACAGATCGCTGTTGTGTCGTCTCCTGTACTCACCATTTTCTTTGACTGGTCCAAGAATCTTTCTCAGGATTTTTCTTTCTTTAGCTTTATTATTATTATTATTATTATTATTATTATTATTATTATTATTATTATTATTATTATTATTATTATTATTATATCCGCAATGGCCTCCATATTATAGGTCTAGAACTAACTTTGCTCAGCTGGATAAATTCTTCGGAAATATTAACCAAACTCTCCCTTCCATGTTAGCCTAATGAGGAGCCCTCCCCCGCTCTCGAACTAAAAGGTCTTGTAGATATGCATCAGCACGATAATGAGTGGCGGGTATGTGCTAGCAGGACTAAAGGATACGCTGTGTCTCCTTCCTGACTCACCCCCACAATTACACTCCAACCCTTGGTACTGAGCTCTGTCGTCCACAACAGAAGTTACAGTATGCCCATATTAAGAGACGGAATACATTACTGGTTCAGTAATGAGGATGTAAGGTTATTGTAGTTGCTTAGTTATGCCTTTGCCATAAACCTACAATTCTGAATGCTGGCGACCTGGCCAGTGTCCCGCAGCTATTACAGGAAAAATCCTGATTCGGAGTTTAATTGTAGCAGGATGGTTAGTTCATTTCCGCTCCTCCTCAAGTCAGCACGTAGGTTACCCATCCAAGTGGTTAACTGACCCAATGTTGGTTAACTTCAGAGATCTCACAGAATCCAGTGTCGACTGGCATTCAAGAGCAGTTAAATTCAAGAGACCCGAGTCAGTAGACTTGCTGGCAGGTTAAAGAATTTCTTTTCAGGACAAAATTATTATATTTTGGGGTTGGAAAGGAGACGAAAGGGGATTAAATGCCAAACAATATAAACTAAACTGAAGAAAATATTTTATTACAATGCTGACAGAATGTAGAATAATGTAAGAAAAGTAACGCCGCCAATTCTAATTGTTAGCAATATTCTGCAAGAAATAAGTGTCTTCTTTCATTTTTATATAGAGCAGCAATACTACCAGATTTGAATTGAATTGAATTGAATTGAATTGAATTGAATTGAATTGAATTGAATTGAATTGAATTGAATTGAATTGAATTGAATTGAATTGAATTGAATTGAATTGAATTGAATTGAATTGAATTGAATTGAATTCGATTTAATTGAAATGGATTTAGTTAGTTACCACTTGTTACTGAGGCATATCAAGGTTTACTGAAAGTTATAATTGTCTATTGAAATGAGTATGTGTTGTACCTTATGTAAGAATCAGTTTGACAACGTTACTTCTTCGATCGTCAATTCTTGGATTGTCGAATAATTACATTTTTATTTATTCCAAACATCCTCTTGAGTTTCATTATCATTTTGCAGTAGGTTTCTGTTTTCGCATTCTCAATTACAATTTTAATTGAAGTCTTCCTTGACCACTCTCTGTGTTTCTTTCTTTCTAGCCCTCATTCTACAAAGGCAACCACTTACTTATTATGCCGAGTTAAGTGTTCAATCTACTTTTTTCGTCACTTATTTAAATCGTTCCACAGGCTCGGATCCCCATCTATTTTCTTCAATATATTGTTACGTGTCCATTAAATATCAGCCCTCTCGTAGCACCCTTCGGTACTTCCTGGAAGGAATGGGTCAGGCCGGGAAATGCCCGGCCGGGTCGAGGGCATGTGACGGCCCTTGCCTCTATTTTCGTCTGGTGTTTCCGTGGATATACTGGAAGGCGAGACGAGAATACTCTTTCTCTGGCCACACGCCGAAGATTCCAGTACTTCGCCACCAGGGATATACACTGACTGACAGAGCAAATGCAACACCAAGAAGGAGTGGTCAGAACTTTATGCCAATTGCAGGGTAGACTGACGTCACTGAGGTATGCTCATGATGTGAAATGCGCCGCTGTGCTGCGCACGTAGCGAACGATAAATGGGACACGGCGTTGGCGAATGGCCCACTTCGTACCGTGATTTCTCAGCCGACAGTCATTGTAGAACGTGTTGTCGTGTGCCACAGGACACGTGTATAGCTAAGAATGCCAGGCCGCCGTCAACGGAGGCATTTCCAGCAGACAGACGACTTTACGAGGGGTATGGTGATCGGACTGAGAAGGGCAGGTTGGTCGCTTCGTCAAATCGCAGCCGATACCCATAGGGATGTGTCCACGGTGCAGCGCCTGTGGCGAAGATGGTTGGCGCAGGGACATGTGGCACGTGCGAGGGGTCCAGGCGCAGCCCGAGTGACGTCAGCACGCGAGGATCGGCGCATCCGCCGCCAAGCGGTGGCAGCCCCGCACGCCACGTCAACCGCCATTCTTCAGCATGTGCAAGACACCCTGGCTGTTCCAATATCGACCAGAACAATTTCCCGTCGATTGGTTGAAGGAGGCCTGCACTCCCGGCGTCCGCTCAGAAGACTACCATTGACTCCACAGCATAGACGTGCACGCCTGGCATGGTGCCGGGCTAGAGCGACTTGGATGAGGGAATGGCGGAACGTAGTGTTCTCCGATGAGTCACGCTTCTGTTCTGTCAGTGATAGTCACCGCAGACGAGTGTGGCGTCGGCGTGGAGAAAGGTCAAATCCGGCAGTAACTGTGGAGCGCCCTACCGCTAGACAACGCGGCATCATGGTTTGGGGCGCTATTGCGTATGATTCCACGTCACCTCTAGTGCGTATTCAAGGCACGTTAAATGCCCACCGCTACGTGCAGCATGTGCCGCGGCCGGTGGCACTCCCGTACCTTCAGGGGCTGCCCAATGCTCTGTTTCAGCAGGATAATGCCCGCCCACACACTGCTCGCATCTCCCAACAGACTCTACGAGGTGTACAGATGCTTCCGTGGCCAGCGTACTCTCCGGATCTCTCACCAATCGAACACGTGTGGGATCTCATTGGACGCCGTTTGCAAACTCTGCCCCAGCCTCGTACGGACGACCAACAGTGGCAAATGGTTGACAGAGAATGGAGAACCATCCCTCAGGACACCATCCGCACTCTTATTGACTCTGTACCTCGACGTGTTTCTGCGTGCATCGCCGCTCGCGGTGGTCCTACATCCTACTGAGTCGATGCCGTGCGCATTGTGTAACCTGCATATCGGTTTGAAATAAACATCAATTATTCGTCCGTGCCGTCTCTGTTTTTTCCCCAACTTTCATCCCTTTCGAACCACTCCTCCTTGGTGTTGCATTGCCACTGTCAGTCAGTGTAAAAGGAGGGTCACCGTGAACAGGAACAGTCAATGTAGAGTTGTTGAAGCAGAGATATGAGTGTTGAGAGAGTGTCGTCGTGGCGAAGTGTTGGAGCAGTTGTTTCTTGCGTAGTTGTTGTTTTCGTTGTTGTTGCTGTTGTTGTTGTCGTCGTCGTCGTTTTTAGACTCAGTGTCAATAAATGCTGAAGAGATTGCCTTCGTTACGTGTATTGGAGAAGTGTGTCGGAGAGTAATGTTGAAGTGTTGACGTTATTGTTATATTTGGTCGTGCTGTGTTATTGTCGAGCGATACCTGTTGAGCAGTTCATTGTGTGCAGCAGTCACGTTGATTTTGAGTTAATTGTGTTGAATTGATTGTGTGGGTTATCGGCCTTGTCTGGAGTCGAGCCGAGTATACAACAGTCGTGTGACTGTATGATTTATCGGACTTGACAGGAGTCGAGTCATGTGGACAGCAGTCAAGTGTTGCAATAGTCAACAGACTTGTGTTCGAACCCAACTGCAGAGAACTTCTGAGTGAGATATTGGTGCGTGCAGAGCGAAGTCAAATTGCGTCCTGTCTATCACGATTATGGAAGTGTTGCCCGTTCCAGTTAAAGACTGGCAAGATAAGGACCTGCTCTGAGGACAAGAGACTTTGTACCTGAAAATAGTCACTAATTAGTGAACCGTAGTCATTTATGTTCAAGTATAAGTGTGTGTGTGTGTGTGTGTGTGTGTGTGTGTGTGTGTGCAGACAGTGGTTTTATTCGTAACAGCATCTTCACTTCTAACATTCTATGAACATTTCTGCAGCTTTCATTAACACCAAATCTAAATACTTCAAGTCGGCGGTTTTCTCTCTTTTCAGTCGACATGTCTCGGATCAGTGCCAGGCCACGTTACACAAATTTCTTCCTTTTTGTTAGGCTTAAGTTATTCATGTGAGAAACTGTTTTCTTTGTCTTGAAATCATTTTCCTTCTGAGCTATTCTACTTTTTATATCCTCTGTGCTACTTCGAATTTGTAACTTAAGTAAGCAACCATTCTCAGCTTACGTTTACAACATTAAATAATAATTTCCTGACGAAAGAAAAACGGCCGTAGCCGTGTTGAAACACCGGATCCGGTGAGATCTCCGAAGTTAAGCAACATTGGGCGTGGTCAAGATTAGAATGGTTTGCCACGCGCTGTTGGTGGGGGTTAAGAGAATGGAGGAGCGGAAAGTAACTGGCCACCCTACTGTACGTAAACTCCGATTCAGGCACACCTCTGCGGAGGTTTGGACCTGCCTTCGGGCAGAATACACTCTTACCTTAATGAGAAAAGGGAAACTGGGGCATGTTCAGCCATGTTTGCGAGCTTTTAGTATTTATTTCACTATCATCAGGTTCTGATATATGGAACTATGTTAGCAAAAATAAACGTAGTTTAGTTTATGAGCATATAGGCTACAGTTAAGTGCAGAAAATCTGGTCCATACCCACATATCGCAATAGTGTGAAAAGTGGGTCAGAATCATACTCTCTTAATGAAATTTGCTGTCATTAGAGAAATGAAGGAGAGTTGAGGCTAATCCAAAGTAATATGATCAGAGACTCGACATCGTAGAGGGATGTTTTGTGGGGATGTAACTTGTCAATCATGTTGCTAGAAGCATGCAAGAGAAAAACGGGGGTTGACACTGGAGAAGACGGGGCTGTTAGACGTGTCACTACTTTCGTAAATCGCTGTTCCTATCTGGACCAGATATTTTTCTTGCAATTGTAAAAACCATTTCATAATTTAAACTGAGGGAACATATACAACACTTGTACGTATTATAATGGACACCGGTTTTGAATGGGTTAATGAGGTAGAAATTGAAAGTAAGTGATATAATTCTAATTTCTTTTCAGCACAGAGTATCAGCGTCGTTCTATTTAATAGCTTGTATTTTAGCTACCTGGAAATGGAAGTAAGTGACATACTTATCTCGTTAGAACTTCGAGATTCTTTTCAATACACAGATCCATTGTGTTCTATTTCGTCACCGATATTTATTGTTCCTTAGCAATCGATAGGACATTGTGCAGCTGGAACAGAACATTTCACACGCCAGTAAATGGCACACATGCATTGTGTTTAGAGAACTGTAGAGAACGTTAACAGAATACACCATGGTCCAGTTCTTATTACTTCCAGTACAATATTGAGGTATAACTACAGAAATGTAACACACTGTATCAGACTGGATTTTTAAAAGCCATAATGAAAGCTTCGTTTTGTGGTTTTATATTAAGGAATAAATATTATAATCATTATAAAATAGCAAAGCCATTTCTTATTAACAGTACTGATGTAGTTATTTTGTTATTATTATTATTATATACAGTCGTATCAGCACACACTTTATTAAAACATAACCAGTTTTCGGACACTAAGGTCCATCATCAGTGGTAAAATTTAAATTTAATTTCACATAAATTGGATAAAATGAGTTTAAAATGTAGCCCTGTTGACATCAACTGTAAAAATAAGAAAAAGAAAAGACAAGTGTAAAAGTATGAAAATAATACATATAAACTTACAATGTTCTTGTGAAAGGTATGTTCACACCATAGGAAGGGCTGGCTTTTCCTCGTGCTCAGGCTGTTGGTCGAGTACTGACAAATGTTCAGCTTTAAGTACGGAACCGCGCTGCAAGCACATGATTTTACGTCACCTCAAAGTTTCGTTGGAAGCACCTGATGTTACGTCAACTCAAGATTGTAAACAAAATGTTGCTTGCAACTGTTTCATTTAAAATTTTATCTGGATCCCTTGTCTGCGCCAAAAATATCTCAATGTGTTCATGTGTATTTAATTCAAATCCATAATTACCCTTAAAAATTAACTTCATGTCCTTTTCGATCCCTAATAAGCTGTGGTAATTGTAAATGTGTTCCGCAAAAGCCGAATATCTGTTGTACTTTATTGCCTTGAAATGTTCTTGATATCTTTGATTTAAGGTTCGCCCAGTTCTTCCTATATAAAACATTTTACAGTCGTCACAAGTGAGCCTGTATACTGCCGAATTGGTATATATATCGTTTTATTGTCACTATGTGCATTATATATATGTTCTGATATTTTATTTCTGGTTTGAAAAGCTGTTTTAAGTTGAAATTTCTTAAATATATTCGCGATTTTTAAAACCTGACTTATAAAATATGTAAATATTACAAACTGATTACGTTCACGGATTTTCTTTCTTTTCTCATGGTTTTTCTTTCTTTCTCCGTTTTCTTTCTTACGTATAATATTGTCTATCATTTCTGGGTTGTATCCATTTGCTTTAGCAATTTGTTTTATTATTCTAATTTCTTTCAGTTTGTTTTCATTACTCAGGGGAAGTTTTAATAATCTATTAATATAGGTGTTGTAAGCTGCTTGTTTGTGAGTTCCTGGGTGGTTGGAGATTTTATTGGTGGTGGTGATGGCCTGTGTGTGTTTCCTAAAAATATCGAAATATATCCTATTGTTGGTTTTTGTTAATGTGAGGTCCAATAAATTTAACTTTCTATCGATTTCTTTCTCCATAGTGAATTTAATGTTGGTGTCAAGCAAATTCAAACAACCAGAAATGTTTCGGGAGTAATGAGGTCTCCATTTAAAAATACTACCGTGTCGTCAACAAAACGTACCCATAATTTTATTTCATTCTGATATGTGTTCAATATGGTTTTCTCAAGATTATTTAAATAAATATTTGCTAGGAAACCTGATAATGGACCCCCCATTGTTAAACCTGTGTTTTGCTGGTAGTACTTCCCGTTGAATGTAAAGTAATTATTTTCTAATATTAGAGTTAATAAGTTCATCATTTCGGTAATTTCTATGTGACTTAGTCTGTCTTGGTTCTTTAAATTTTCTTCTGTTAAGTGTATAGTCTCTTTGATTGGAATGTTGGAATACATGTTGTTCACGTCATATGATACCATTATAGTTTCTTCGTTTATTTCTGTTGATTGTATTTTGGAAATAGCTTCCAAAGAATTCGATATTGATTTGCTATTTTCTAATTTTAACACTGATGATGGACCTTAGTGTCCGAAAACCGGTTATGTTTTAATAAAGTGCGTGCTGATATTATTGTATATAATTAATAATAAAAAGAAATAAATATATCATCGTCATTATCACCGTATACATGTAAAAGAATTAACATCATTTAGAGGCTGCTCCAGGTGGGGGATGATATCCATACGTGGATGAGTGTAGCACTTTAAACCGATGAAGATACTTGGCATTCGTGTTCGAGTCTCATACGTGTTAGTGATGTAATTTGGCATCTGGTAACATTTGTGCTGGTCACCCATCGTTTAGTTGGAATATTGGCTGGGTGCATAATGGAAACTTTTACCGCTCACAGAGGAACAGGAAGCGCTTGGGTTGCTTGGCGGATAGGGAATCACTTACAGCAAAACTTTACTTGAACAGAATTGCACATTTTACTTTTGGAAATGTTACTTACTTCCTTTCTTTCAGAGGGAGTAATTAATGACATGACATGGAACAGTTGAAAAATGGCTGAAAAGTAGCTTGGGCATATTTACATTAACAATAAGCTCGTCAGTGCCATCAATGCATTGGACTTAGAAATCCTTAATCAGGTACAAAATTAATTGGGAGAACTCACAGTCGTTAACTTACATATGGAAGAGCTTAATTGCTCCTGACACGTACAATGTTATAAAAGAGCATAGTTGCTCCGAGCACGTACATTATTATATGAGTATCAGCTCCAAGATACAATAGAGGCCAGACTTAATCAACCAATCAGTTGTTGTTTACAATCTCAGTTAACACTCAGTAACTCCTAGAAAACAGTAGCCACAAGAAAACATCCTACTAAACCCATCCGTGACCTCGAATGTGTCGCACCTCGAATTGGAAGGCGGAAATTTGAATTGTTCAGCCAGCAATTCGACCAGTATGCCGAGGCCTAGCAAATACCCAGCTTAGAGCCTGATTGTCGGTCTCTAGCTCGTACTTGACATGCTCTAAATACAGGCGGAATTCTTCCCATGCAAAAATGCACAACTAGTCCCAACAATTCATACACTGGATATTTACCCTCATGAGGTGAGTAGGTATGAGATGTATAGGCGATGGGCCTCCTTCAGAGTTCAGATTCTTGTAGAAGAACAGATGCGATGGCAGATGAAGAAGCGCCGGTCTTCACTAAAAATTGCTGGAAAAATCTGGCATAGCCAAGACAGGGGCAATACGGAGGGCTAATTTGAGATCCTCGAAAGAGGCTTGTTGAGAAGGAACCCATTCGAATTTTTGACACCTCTCCAACGAAGAGGATTCAGGGGTGCCGCCCGGTTAGTGAAGTTTGAAATAAACTTTCTGAAAATTTGACCATACCGATGAATCTAGCAACAACCTTAACATCCTTAGGAAGCTTGAAATCAAGTATTGCTTGAGTTCTAGATTGATCCACAGAAATTCCATCGTGAGAAACAATATGCCCCAAGAAATAAATCGATAGTTTTGCAAAAGATACCTTCGACAACTTGACAGTCAAGCCTGCTTTACGAAGGCGTTTGAGTACTTCCTCTAGATGAGCTAGATGTTCTTCGAATGTCTCTGAAAATCACATAATCTGAATAGTAGTGAAGATAGTCGAACTTAATTTCGGAGAAGACCCTATCCATCAATCTAGTGAGAACAGCCGCTCCTGTGGGGATCCCGAAGGGCACACGGTTGTATTCGCATAGATTCCAGTCTGTAGCCAAAGCAGTCAGATGTTTCTATTCCTCCGCAAGAAGTATCTAATTATAGGCTTTCTTCAGATATACGTTAGTGAAAAATTTAGCCTTACGAAACCAAGAAATGGATGAATGTAAGTCAGGAAGGGGTACTGACTGGAGAACAATCTTACAATTCAACGCCCTATAATCAAATACTGGCCTGAAGCCACTTTATGATTTTGACACAAGAAAAATGGGTGACGAATATGCCGAAGTAGGGGGACGAATGGCACCGTCACTCAACATCTTATCAATGATTTCCTTGAAGGCCTTCATCGTAGGATGTGACTATCTATAAGGAGGAAATCTGACGTAGATCGAATCCGTAACTTCAATCTTGTATTCGATCATGTCAGTCATACCTAGATTTTCCGAAAATATGTCGGAAAATGACTGACATAATGACCGAATATTTGTGACCCGATTCTCAGGTAAATTACTAAGATCTAACGTCATCTCACTCTGAGATGGCGAAACACGCGAACCTGATGCAAAATTACAAGACAAAATTGGAATATAGAACTTATAATCAAACTTTAAAGTGTATGATTTCCTTTGAAGATCAAACACAAAACTCGAAAGAGACATGAAATCTGCCCCCAATATCGTAGGACATGATAAATGTTTAGCAACATGCAACTTAAGTTTACATGTAAACTTAGAAATACGAATCTTACCATAGATGAATCCTAGAAGTTCTGAACTATAAGAGTTGGCCGAAACACAGTTTTCACTGGGGGAAACATATTCAGAGAATTTAGGACAGGTCTTTAACTTAAAATACCATTCTTCTGATAGAACGGATAAGATACTTCTAGAATCTAAGAGAGCCGTGACAGCTTCATTTCTTATTTCAATTTTGAGGAATGGCACAAATCCTACAGAATCAGAAACAATTTTCAAACATTCTATAGGACCTTAAAAGATAACCTTAGAGGGTCTTTCTTCCCCAACACATGAAATTGTATAATCTGATTTAAATGTGGCTAAGCCTGGAGACACTGGCCGAGAAGAGGGCTCAGCCGGGCACTCTATTCAAATTTTGTTACTATTATTTATGGAAGTTGAAAAGAAATCGTAGTATTCGAAGAATTACAGTTCTTTGCAAATTGCATAAATGACCCACACTTAAAACAGCTTGAAGAGGCAAAAGAGCCATTTAAAAATATGTGGGATTCAACACATGGCATAAGTGATCCGCAGATCCACAAGCATAACACTTACGAAGAGAGACAGTTCTACGTGGGGTGTGGCTGAGAAACACAAGAAGAAAGTGTTGGATCACGCGCAGTTCTTGGAGGTCGTCATATTTCACTCCCTCCGTAGAAACAGACATGGCTTCTACTTCCCTATATGTTTTAGGACGGGAAGCAAAGCACAAATAAGGGCGACAAGATGGAGAAATGCCTTCTGTTATGGTCTGTACTATCTGACATTCTGAATAGTGCAAGGCAAAAACTTTGGTGTAGAACTGAATGTCCTGAACAAAATCAGCTAGATTTTCATCTAGCCTCTGAACTCTGAAATAGTATTTCTGAACTAATGAAGGCTAGGCTCTAGAAGGAATAAAGTTAGCCAACAGGTGTGCATGGAATGTCTCAATGGAGCTGCTTTCTGATATAGATGTAATGATCTTTTCTGTCAAGACACCGACGGTGTAAAGATATATGATTTACAAAATTTGAGAGTCTGACAGAGCAAACACCAAAGCATAATCTTGTAATTCTAATAGGAAACTTATTAAATGAAATTACGTCATTCGTGGAGTTGACCGCAAATCCCTTTAAGCAACATGGCTAAATGTTGTGGTAAACTGCTAAAGCCTGGGTGAGGCTACCGGTGCGTTAGGTGTTTCGAAAGCGGCATTGCTAATGAAAAACGGGGAAGTTGTTGTGGGTTGCCCACGGTATTAGCTGTGTGTTCATATGGTGCAGACACATGCTGTTGTTCAACAGATTCTCCACTACTCGAAGATTTATTATAATCCTCGTCCACATTCATAGTAAATGGGGCAACATAACCACTCTTCCCACTAACAAACCCAGAAAACAATAGATTCACCTTATTAGAAATCTCAGAGTTACGTTGACATACTGAATTAGCCATACTAGAATGTTCTTCGCTCAGCTTAAGAGACAATAAATTCCACACTCTGCTATGAAAATGAAACAGCCTTGCCTGAACACGTTTAAGTTGGTTACCGGAGGGTTCACCTCCTTCAAAAAACTAACAACAGAAGCGAGATCCGAAATATGAGTGATGATTGTCGACAAAGCATGAATAGAAATAGGTAAATATAAAGAATCATTTAATTTGATGCGCATGTTGCAACTGTGCCACCAGACTGAACCCTTCAAATTGCCAGCTCGTAAATGATCTCCTATTTACGTAAATATCAAGGAGTAAAATATCTCTGGCGCCACACATGATGAATAGTAACTTTGACAAAATTTAGAAAATTTGGAAAACTGAAAAATTTCTAGTGTTCGAATACCAAATTTGGAGTAAATAGTCAAATGGGCCTTTGTACAGACCCACTCAACCACGCTCTGCTACCACATGTTCCCGCGATTCCGTGGCTCACATACGAATAGGAAGCGCCTGGGTTGAATGGTTGGGCAGGACATAGAGCAAACATTTACTTTAGCAAAACTGGAAATTTAATTTTTGGAATTTTTATTTCTTTCCTTTCTTAAAATTCAGAGAAAGTAATTTAACGACATAACAAGGAACAGCTGAAATATATCTTGGGCATATTTACATTAACAACTAGCTCGTCAGCTTTCAACAATGCATTAATCGGCTACAAAATTTATTGGGAGAACTCCCAGTCGTTAACTTACATATGAAAGAGCATAATTGCTCCTGACACGTACAATGTTAAAAAAGATCATAGTTGCTCCGAGTACGTACATCATTATAGGAGCCTCAGCTCCAAGATACAATAGAGGCTAGCCTCAATCAAGCCATCATTTACTGTTTACAATCTCAATTACACTCAGTAACCCCTAGGGTGATCCCACTCCATAGTGTTCAAGCACCAATTGCCTCATGGTGGGTTTACCTACTAAAAAGTTACACAGTCAGTTTTAAGTACTCTTCCTTGAAGGAACCAAAATGTACACACGGTTACCCGAATAAACATAAAGAATATAGAGGGGCATAATTACCCATACTACAATGCTTTAAGAGTAAAAAGGAAAGAATATACAACGAACATTCGGGAAGAGACAAGAAACTAAGTGGGCTTATGACCCATGATGCAGAGGCTAATCCCATACTAAAATGTGTGACTAAAGGGGGTGGAATGTAAAGGCCGAGACAAGATTTTTAAAATTTTGAGCTTGAAAACTTTAGTCACCCGTCGCCAAGTTGAAGGGGAGAGATCCGAAGGTCACCACTCGGTGTTCCCTTATATTAAATGTTTTTCCAGTGGGGAATATAAACAGAGTCCGAAGACAGCGAAGAAGGTCCTACATTTCATCCCAAAAAGAAAAGATTACATATTAGATTTTTTGAAAACTGCTGAAACATTCCCCTCGAAATACCCGCCGGCTCAATCACATGTTTGGTAACTTCTTCCTTTACCTTATAGGGCTAGATCTTCTTCAAGCCAACCGCACCCTAGCTACTGCCCCTCTCTAGCCTCCGTCAAGTCGCACTGTCAGTAATCGGAGCAAATCAGACAAGACGGCCCTATAGTGCCCTCCTTAAATAGGTCCGAGGGGGAAAGTTCTAGATTAAATTAAAATACGGAGCACTGATAGGCAAAATTTGCATACACACCCCCAGATTTGATTGGCTGGAGAACATCGTTACAGGCATGTGATAAGCGGATAACATTAGGGGAGGAACCAGGTGAAGTCTTGACAACTTCGGTACATAAAAAACAGTCATCTGAAAAAAGTGTTACCAACTACAACAACAAAAATATCTTCAGCAATTAGTTCGTGTTTATCCATTAGAGGTCGCTAGAAAATAGATGGCAAAGCCATCTAACCGTCAGGGAAGAAAGTTTTTGAAAATTTTTAAAAGTTCGTGTTCACTGACATAGATGGTCATAGAGAAGGTGCACATTTTAAGCAGCCGGGGAAGGTGTACGCCGGTACAGAAACCATTAACATTTATATCGTAAATAATGTGTTTATATATCTTACTCGAAAAGTTTCAAAGTAATTGCGATAAATGGCGCCGATGACTTTAGATGTTAGGCCCATTTAAACAACAGGGGTCATCACCATCAATTACGATAAATCCTACTCAGATTCGATGCAATCGATACATTCATTTTCATTTGTAATATTCTGTCTGAATCCCAGGAAACGTAACGAATTCTAAAGCAATACATGTTTTATAAGAGTCGTTGCTCACACTTTATTCACTGACTCGTAAAAAAGGAAATAATAGTTGAGGAACGTGAACTACTCTAGTATATGTGTTTGTTGAATTAATATCATATCTTTCTACGAAGTACAAATATTCCTATGGAATTTTGTTTTTTGTGTCTCTAAGCATATTCTCACTGATATTCAGTGCAGATTTTCAGCCAGTAACTGCGGTAGCGGACACACATCATCACGATTACAAATCAAGCGGATCGATCTCTCTATAATGGACTGGTCAATACTCCACAACGCAACCTTCTTTTAGATCGGCGGGTGACTCCACATCTTTACCTAGCACCTCGCCGAATTAACTACGCATACTGGCTGACACCAAGCTGGAAGTCGGCTTCTCCATCTTGTATAGCTGCATCATTGTCGACGTTAATCCTGCCTACTCAGACCATGATATCCTCAGCAAAATCCATGCAGAGGGCGTCCCAGCTCGCAGTGTGTCCAGGATAATGAACGGCTCTGACCCAACACATCTGGTCAGTCTACAGCTCCACACCGAAGGAGACGTCCTGAACCTTGTCAGCAACGGCGCGTATTTATACAGACACCAACCCACAGTGGAATCTAGTCCGTGGTATACTCCATCACCACCACCTGATGACAAGTCTGCTTCACTCGCTGCAGCCACACCATCACCGTAGCAACAGTCTTCGTCCACCTTCTGCACTACCACCACCACCACCACCACCACCACGATATCTGCCCCTAACCTTTCCCGCATTCCTATCACTACTGTCGTAACATTACATCCTTCACCAATTAATAACTTCATCTCTCCCTCTACTTCCAACCCCAGGACAACCTAGTCCTTGGTGCATATTACCCCCGCAACCTGATGCAGCATCTGCCACGCTCGCAGCAACCGTCTCGCCACCGCCATCTTCTCGAGCCGAAGCCGAAGCATCTGTCACGCCTGCCACACCCTCTGAAGCAGCCGCATCATCGCAGCCAACACCGTCTTCTCACGCCCAGTACAGCTGTGTCATCCGCGGCGTTGACCCTTCAATCACCGATAAAGAAGTACATCGGGAACTCCATAAAGACGGCGTCCCAGCACGTCGAATCTTCAGAATCCAGAACAGCAACGGACCAACTTATCTCGTCCGCCTACATCTCCCCACCGCAAAGGATATGCAGCGCCTCGTCCAACACGGTGCCTCTATATACCGCCACCTCCAGAAAGTAAAGACCTCTCGTTCCCCAACTAAACCTTCTACTAGACATCCCCCAACAACACGCGTCCTCGCCCCCGGCCGGCCCCAGCCCCTCCTCCATCTCCCCCTCGTCAACCCGTCAGTCCACCCCTTCTCCCAACTAGATTCTTCTTCCAACCACCTCCGCCATTCGATCTCATCCGACTCCTCACCACCTCACTGTACAATATCTCCGCAACCTTACACCACCTAACCCTTCACCTCCACTCTAGTAACCTCCTCTGAATTTTCAGTCCTTACACACATCCCTGGTATTCAAATCATCCCCGCGCACACCTCCTTATTTATTACTTCAAAGTGCTCTTCTCCTGACATTATTACTCCTTCCCAAAGAAGCCGAAATTCCTGGCCAGGGTGAAGGCGTAACCTTCAAGGTGGCCCGCCCCTCCCCTTCAGGGAGGGGAATGAAAACTTCCGAAAAAACTGTGGTAGCTAATTACTTGATTTTCTTTGTTGTTAGTGACCTGCAAATCACAAATACGTGTATGGTAGCTCAGTTTTACCCTGTTGGTCACAAGTTGTATTCCATGTGATATGTGAGCTGAGGGGCCGACAACCTTAGATGTTATGCCCATTTAAACAACAAGCATCATCATCACCAACATCATATGTGAGCTGTGATTTCACACAGTGGCTGGAACAACTTCCAGTCAAAACCCAAGAAAATCAGTGTGTCCCCAGTACTTCAGAAATAACTGACGAAAGTAGAAGCAACTTGTCGCTGACCGTATGTCTAAAACATTCCATCCTGACTAGCACACGCAAATCTCAGAGGAAGAGGGCAGGTGTTGAATAATTTTGTAACGAATTTTTTAAAGGAATATTACACTATATTCCAAGAGGTAAGGGAATGAAGGAATTCAGCTGCACAATATTTACATTAACTAATATTTAGAAGCCTTCGGTAATGTGTCTTATCACACTGAATTACATGTTCACGGTTCGTGTAAATGCCTAAAATGCTTTCTGTTAAAACATTAAAGTACGGTATTTTACCATTTCTATCGCTTGATTCCGTTAAAATAAAACAATTTCCTCTCCCCACCTTCGGCGTACGTCACAGCCTTGCTCCTCAATAATCCGCACGATAATCTGGCATCAAGCTCGTGATATATAACAATGATAAATCGGCAGCAGCCAAAACGCGTACGTCGAGTAATTGAGAAGAATCTGAACAATTGTAACGGTTCAAATCCCGTTACAAGATGATATCTGTATTTTTATTATTTTATCTGTATTATTATTATTATTATTATTATTATTATTATTATTATTATTATTATTATTATTATTATTATTATTATTATTATTATTATTATTATGTTATCTGTGATATTGTTACTATTATTGTAATTATAAGTCTCATTTAATTCGATTTTGCAATTGCCTGTTGCTTGCAAGATTGTACTTAGATGTATGCATATATACGTATGTGTAGAATAACACTCAATACCTGTACAGTGAGAATTGTTGTATAAATCAGAGATTGGGTGTGACGTTGGGACATTGTGCAAGATTAGTGGCGATTCTGCCAAGTCATCGCCGCGAGATGGCTATGTCATCGTATTTATTTAGAATATGCGCTCAGAGAGTCAGCCGCCTCCGGGGCTATTTCACCACTGGATGTAATATCTGTCGCGTAGGTGGGAGTATGTCATTGTTATTTCTGGAGATTACGTAGCTGTGTCAACTAACGTCTATAAAAGGTGGATGCACATTGTAGTGTCAGTTCATTAGTTATACGGATGCAGTACAGTGAAGAAGTCTACTAGATCAAGAGGCCTTAGTTGGTCAGCCAACGAGTGTGAACGAGAGATGGAGAAGACTCATTGAGCCATTAATTATTGGTCATTGAGAGAGTGAGGCCAAAAGTTAGTTGGTCCGTCACTTAGTGGAAGACACGGACGCAAGGGCTTACCATGAAGTCAGAGAGGGCAACCCTGGACCTGCCAAGAGGTCATACCATATTGACTTACAAAGAAGTCAGATGATATGGAGAAGAAGCAGTCACAAGGATGTATCACCAAGTTAGGCGTGACACATCTACAGTAAACACCAGATCAAAGGAATACGTCGTAATTACACTAAAAGTGTTGAAGGTACAGTCAAGTGAATCAGTGAGGGAAATATTTCGTATAAATTGTTAAATGTCCGGTCAAGAAGAATTCAAATTCATGCCTAGTTTCTTTCAGTTGCAATGTCATAATTTCATATTCTCATCTGTTTTATCGCAACAAGACTCACTATTTTTGATATATTATTTAAAGAATATATATTGTTCTATCAAACGAATTCATAGCTTTATTTCAATGAAAGTAAAATATCTTAACCTCAAAATTAATGGGGAAACCGAACGCCAATCTCCTTTTCCCAGAACTTATATGGTATGTTGTCAAAAGTAAGCTTATTACCCCACACCCTAGAGATAGTCAAGAGTCTCATTCTATTATTGCTGTACTGAGTGACAGCTGGCGCCCTTCAAATAACGTATGTGTAAGTAAGCAGGTAACAAGTAAGTGTGAGTACAAGGTTCGACGAGTGTGTATTTTATTTAATGAATGTTAATTTTTATAATTTCCATTTTAAATGCAGATATTCAGATTTTCAATTTAATCCAGATTTATATATGTTTCAAAAGTTAGTAAGAGAGTTAGGAGACTCTCACAAGGTTGAATGACATCATGTAAAACAAGTTATTGTTTATCTTGGCGAAGAAACTATACTTCAGATAGTCCTGACAAATTCTTCGTTTTTGCTTTTCCTTAGGAACTAGAAGGTCTAAAACATCTGTTATGTGTTTTTGTATGAACGTTAAATGATATTTTTACTAAGGGGATTTGCTCACAATCGGTTAGCATTAGTCATCTTACCGTCTATCCACATAAAGAAATGTACAAATGTGTCTCTACATTTCAAACTTTTTATCTCATACTTCCTTTTATGTCCCATTAAGTATAATAAGTAGAAAGTGGGTTCAATTCAACTGTTGTCTACCTGTCTCTCTCTGGCTGAAAATAATAATAATAATAATAATAATAATAATAATAATAATAATAATAATAATAATAATAATAATAATAATAATAATAATAATAGTAATAATAATAATAATAATAATAATAATTGTTCCGGGGTTTGTGTGGAACGCAGAGATGATGAAAGGAGGTGCGCGCTTGAATGGGTCTAACTACAACATCAAAAACTGAATTGAAACTTTAAAAGGTTATATTTCTTTTCCGAAAACAAACTTAACAATCTTTTTGACTGAGTGAACATAACAACATATCAGGTACAAAAGCAATCTTGAAACAAGACTAGGAAAATCCAAGACCAGTGAACTTTACAGATTCTGGGCTTCAAGCCCGTAATTTTACAATTCCAGAGATACCGGATCCAGTTTACAAAATTTTAATTAAAAAATAAGGAACCATTAAGTCAAGGGCAGAAATCTCCTAAATCAAGAGCACTTGCTCCCTCAATTACAATCCAGAGGCACCCTTCACAATTATAAAACTTCAAAAGAGCTAACCAGCTCTCCGTTTCTTCCAGCCTACTCGAGGCAACATCAAAAATCTTACACTCTCTGGCCTTCCGTGCCCCTACTTACAAATTGAAACAGGGGTATCTCGTACCCAACCTATAGGGCCTTTGCGGAAAAGAACAGGTTAAGTAAACGGCCCGAAACACAAACTGAATGGAAGCGTACCCCGCACTCCAGATAATGAAATATTAAACCCTACAGAGCTCTCAGCCGATGAAACAGGGTCTATTCCCAAACTACTGAGGTGGCTCGCATGGAAATTACTTTAACACATTACAGAAGGAAAAACAGTTACAAAACGTAGTCACCTCAAACCAAGATGAAGGAGAGCTCGAGAGGGTAACTCACGCTCTATCCCCGATTTATAATTAAAGATTTTATGAACCCAAAGGAAAAGTTACATTTTAGAAAAGTAGGTTACATAGTAAAGATTCGGACCTTCCCCTCGGAATAATTTGCGGAGGTAACAAGGAGGAATGAAGTTATGTGGCCATTACCTTGTAGATATTCTAGCTGCCGACGAAAGAGGCCGCCCCCTCCCGCTTAAACAGACACACTCAGAAAGACGACGATCAATTGGCCAAGAAACCCGCAGTTTATAAACCCTCAAAGAAGGTTCGAGATCATTCAAGATTAATCAGGACACACCCTCTTAAATTTTATTGGCAGATACAAAGTGAACAAGAAATGCGGGATTGGTTGAAAATTAATTACAAAAATTAGTGATTGGCTAGATTCAAAACTGGCTGAAAGAAAAGGAAGTAATGCCAACCCAAAGAAATGAACATAGATCAGTTATGGACAACCTAGAAATACAAAACTTCTTCAAATTATACGTTCTTTCACCTTGCACCAGGGTGCAAGATCATAGGTTTTAGTAGTGTCATCTGTAGAAAACTGTTCAAACTTCTTGATGTATAGCCAACAAAACAAGGAGAAATTCAGTGAGTTTGGGAAACTGCACAATAACAAAATTACTTAATATTTCAGTGAAGACATCTTCTAATTAAGGTTCCAACTTGTTGTGTTATTAGTTTCACTTTTTGATCGATAGATTAGTTCATTAAGGCGCTTATTTTGAATGCGCGGCGTTGAGGTGTACCCCCGGTATAATAATAATAATAATAATAATAATAATAATAATAATAATAATAATTGTAATATAGTCGAACGTAAGTTCAGTTCAATTGTCTGTCTGTCTGTCTGTCTGTCTGTCTGTCTGTCTGTCTGTCTGTCTGTCTGTCTGTCTGTCTGTCTGTCTGTCTGTCTGTCTGTCTGTCTATCTATCTGTCTGCTTGTTTACATGTCTGCTTTTTTAGTGAACATCATGGGAAAAGTAATTCACAGAATGTCTTGAAACTCGGTATTGAAGTTCTGGGGTATCTGGGTAATGCATTAGGCTATAATTTGATTACTAGGGTTCGTATATTCTGGAAATGTCATATTTGTTTCCCGTCTTCCCTTTTGACTATTTGTTGGAATTAAGTACGAATCGGACGTTTCTGTGCATATTTATCCTTACGTTATAAGGGGGGGGGGGGGAATTATCCGTGCACTTTTGGCCGAAAAGTGTCTAGAAGCATATTCCGAAATTTTTCTTGGAGATTAATACTATCTGTACAAAAACACCGACCATGATACAGTAAATATTTTGGCAAAATATAACGTCACCATGTACTTGTCTACTACAGCAACATTGCTGGTTGTATGAGTAGGGTCTACATCATAGAGTGATATACCATAGCATTATCTGAATGCGCACATGTGTTTTGTCTAGGTGCAGATAGTATATCAGGATATAATGTTATCCCAAACACCAAAGATAATCCCGTATATTCGGTACTACATGATATTTTTGCAGATGGAACTTGTCATGTTTAACTCTTCAACCAAACTGTAGTACTTCAAATTTAGTACAGGAAGAGCCAAAGTACGTTCTCACAACTCTCTTACCTCTGCCATAGAACCATGCAAGTAACACACTTACAAACCTATACTTTTTATAGGATTGAAAATTGAATTTCCGTTATTGCACTTTTAAAATTAATTCTTCTTTGAAATTGACATGAATTGACAATCATATGTCTTCACTCTTTCTAGCTGTGTTCTTCCTACAACTCGATTGAAGTACCGCCATCGGATACCAATGATAGACCTACTGATACAGTATCCAACTCTGTACATGATCTCTCTAGAACATTGAATGACTGCTTCCAGATGGGTGATGGGCTTATTGAGCATACATTGGAAGATAGACCTACCAAGGAACAAATTCCAATAGCACTGAAGGTAAAAGTTTTCAATAAATGAGTGTACTATTAAAGTTGTATGTTAATTCCGTTTCGAATACAATTCATGAGAGTATTGTAAACGATATTTTTTTTCATTCATTTCATTTTTAATACAAGTGGAAACATCAATACTATCTGAGGGGGACCACTCTGAGGAAGATCCCACATTTTTGCCAGATGAACATGCAGTAGAGGATGTTTCGATTGAGGAAGGAGAGGATGAATCACAGGAAAAAGAAGATGAACTCCCAGCCATCAAAATGGCAAACTGCAAGGACCAAGTACATGCGATCCCAATGTTTGCCTTGCAAAATTAAACGAGGTGTGCAACCAGCCAAAGCTCCCAGACCAACTGACTGTAGCAGCTGTCGATTCATCGCACAAGTTAACTTCACTGAAGATGACAGGAAAGAAATGTGTAGGACCTATTGAACTTTAGGCCACTATTGAAGACAAAAGGACTTCATTTTGAACCATGTGAAATATGTGTTGCCCAATCGCCGGGAAGTAGACCTTGTAAATCCTTGTAAATCCGGATAAAGTTCGTGCTGTGCCCAGAGTGCATTCTCTGATAAAACGCAGAGATATCCATATGATTAGTGAAAATTTATTTTGTTAGAAAACCCCTTGAACCTCCAATGGGCCCACAAATTTTACTTTTGCAGGTGTGAGTCTTTCTAGTTGTTTTGCATCTGAGGATAGAACCGGGAAATAAGACCAGAAATACGGGCTTTTTACTTGTCAAATGACATATAGAGAGTTTTCCATGCATGAAGGGTCTCTATATCAGGAAGTCCAACAGCAGAAAGAATCTCGTTAGTTGAATTTCCGACCTGTAAATGTACTGTTTGTATAAAGATTTCTGCAAATAACAGAACCAAGTTCCAGTAAGCAGCAGTACACAGAGACACATATTTTGCACTAGCTATATTTTGTCATTTTTCAAATCAATGAAGGATCAATGTGTCCTCTGTATCAGTATTTATCATGAAAATAAATTACAGTTGCAGATAGCTTTCGATGCACATTTAAAAAGGAAGAAAAACTTTCATGAGGCAAAAGAATCACAAAGACACGGGCTCAGACTGATGCCTCATTACTAACTGTAACATTTGAGCTATAAATTGTTCTTCAGGTGCCATTTTTCGAGGTATCTCAAATGTATTATAGCAGGAAATTGTGTAGCCTACTGCTACTGTTGAAATGAACTACATGGAAAAAGGGAAAGTTCGGAGATCGGAACAATTCTCTTGAGGTACATTCACAAGGTCCCTGAAACTGTGACCGAATTGTCTTCATTCTCGGACACATGCAGTGGTCTAAACCGAAACCAGCACGCAGCAGCTGTTCTTCCGTATGCCGTATCAACGACACACCTGTCCGGCTCCATGGCTAAATGGTTAGCGTGCTGGCCTTTGGTCACAGGGGTCCCGGGTTCGATTCCCGTTAGGGTCGGGAATTTTAACCATGATCGGTTAATTTCGCCACCACGGGGGCTGTGTTTATGTGTCGTCTTCATCATCATTTCATCCTCATCACGACACGCAGGTCGCCTACGGACATCAAATCAAAAGACCTGCTCCTGGCGAGCCGGGGATGTCTTCGGACACTCCCGGCACTAAAAGCCATTTCATTTCAACGACACACCTGTGCAGTTATTGAACAGAAGTTCCTTGAATCAGGGCACACATATGCTGAGTGCGGTCCAATGCATTCAACAATTGAAAATGCCAAGAATAACAGCCATGTGTACATGATGAACGACTGGAAAGAGATATTCAAGAAAGCAAGATTAAGGCGAGGAGAGAATAAGACAAGAGATCATTATGAAGGTTGAGGTAGTGTGACTCCTACAATTTACACACTCGAAGTTTTTCTATGATTCGTAATAGAAACATAGATGAAAATGGGGATATAGTAAAGTGGCTCTCAGTAAAATGCATTTGATACGACAAGGAATACCCTGGTGGGGTATTCTACAGGTATCACCACAGTGAAAAGTATAGGAAGCTTTGTACACAGGTGCGAGAGAGGCTCCGTAAAGAGCCATTTCAGCTTCCTCCGGCGTACACTTATCCATTACCAATCAATGAAGTAACAATGAAGTGCACAACTGAAGTAATTCCAGAGGAACAACATAATCGGTGCAAGAATTTTCCAACTGACAATGGTTTAATAGACAAAGCACAAGAGCCCGAAAAGGATATACGACATTTGCCTTGTGTGAAAATGGGAAACCACGTAAAACCATCTTCACGGCTGCCGACAGTGGGATTCGAACCCACTGTCTCCCGGATGAAAGCTCACAGCCGCGTACTCCTAATCGCATTCGCCCGGTTAACAGATTGTACCAAGTGAAAATCATTAAGAGTTTTTTTTTTCAGTAAAAATTATACGCCGGAGTTTTAAAGCGATGAATACATTGTCGAAGGAAGCCCAATAAAATTCTTGATAGAAACGTTGTCAAAGTGGCACAATTATTGGAATATTAGTATCGTAATTCATTAAAGTCCACTTATCTCAAGACATGAAAACGTCACTTAGTCACGTAAACGTCTAAACCAACGAAATACATATTTTATCATTTTTATTGCTTTGACCATATTTTGGTTATATTTTGCACGGAAAAACGTACTGCAATTTGAATGTGATGGTCGATGTTGCTTGTTTAAATGTGGCGTTTTGTCGACACTTGAAGCTCGGGCCTCAAAGCTGAATAATTCACACTTATGGTACCTCGTCTGAGTTTACATTACTAGTATTAGAATAACTTCCTTTAGTGTAAGACTTGCAGTGCGGGTATTTACGCCCACCGGAACTTCACCCTTGTTAAGAGGCAAGGAAATACTACACGCGCTTATCTTCTTATCTGTATTAGCACTTGTGGCTCGTGTCTACTTCACGTAGCGCCTAAATGACCTCTCTTAAACATTTCAACGGAGACAATTTTCAAGGCTTTATAATTACATTAACAGTGATGTCCCCTAAGGATACCTAAATAAAATGTAACGTAGTGAAGGTTTAAAATTAAGAAACCGTGTTAAAGAGTTCGGGGAGGAATTTTTCTCTACCGAAGGAAAAATCCTCCTCTTCTGCAAAGTGTTCGAAGTTAAAGTAAGTGCTGTCTAGCGAATCTGCTTGACACAAAAATGCTAATATGAATGGAAATGAGATGTAAAGTTCGGACGGCGAACGAATCCTCAGGCGGCAGCTTCTACTCCCAAAACGTGGCCCGCCCTAGTGATAATGAGGGTTGTCAGTCGTTTTCTTCTTCTTGACACAAGGGGCGTGTGTCGTTTAAAAAGCAAGTGAGCGCTGTCAAGAGCATGGTTGTCATATTTTGCGGCGATTATTTAAACATGTTAGCAATTCATTTATTCTGAAATGAAATGGCATATGGCTTTTTGTGCCGGGAGTGTCCGAAGACATGTTCGGCTCGCCAGGTG
The DNA here is from genome assembly GCF_040414725.1 of Anabrus simplex. Taxonomy (NCBI): domain Eukaryota; kingdom Metazoa; phylum Arthropoda; class Insecta; order Orthoptera; family Tettigoniidae; genus Anabrus; species Anabrus simplex. Next base: position 280,730,970 of record NC_090266.1, read on the forward strand.
CAGGTCTTTCGATTTGACGCCCGTAGGCGATCTGCGCTTCATGATGAGGATGAAGTGATGATGAATACGGCACATACACCCAGCCCCGTGCCAGATAAATTAACCAATGATGGTTAAAATTCTCGACCCTCCCGGGAATCGAACTCGGGACCCCTGTGACCAAAGGCCAGCATGCTAACCATTTAGCCATGGAGCCGGTCATAATAATAATAATAATAATAATAATAATAATAATAATAATAATAATAATAATAATAATAATAATAATAAATGTCGAAATGTGAAGTTCGGACATAAAATAGCCAACAAACTTAGCTACTTTCAAAGATAAAATGCAGTATTTACCACACCTCTATTCGTCGTCCTAGTCATTGTCTGCTAGATGAATCACAATTCTACCTTGGTTACCATCCGTGACGCGTTTGATGCACATCTCTTCTATCTAACAGATGCATGGACAACAGGGCTGTGAGGATTTCTGTTGGGGAATGAGCACTTAAAGCCTACTATTGCCATAAATTACCCCCTGCTGAGCAAGCGAGGGGAAAGGAGATCAAACGTATGCCGTTTTCTTTTCTGCCGGCCGAGTATCGGTTGGCCTTCCCAACTTTATGTATTTTTCTTTTTCTGTATTTTACTTCAATTAAGTATTTTGTGCCCGCACTGAATGTCTGAGCATTCTTAATTCTGATAACATTTTATATCGCTATTTCTTCATAAAATATTGATTCATCAGTACCTTTATCAGTATCTCATATGTTTATGTGTCTAGTTGAACTAAGTGATCCTCTGAACCGTAATTCACCACGAAACCGATTGCTTATCGAACTCGGGTGCAGTGATTAATTAACACCTTAAAAACAAAAGATAACTGCTTTAGAGTATATGCTACACAATATTTCGTAATAACGTATTAACACCCTACAGGCTGCCACATACTTGTTATAAATACGTCTTACATATGCATTTCCTGCATAACTACTGTACGTCATTCTTGTGTTAGCATGCTAGGGTTAATTTCTTAATCTTGCTGACACTTCCGCCCAGCACTCAGTTAAGTGGACGCCTTTGACATTTTCGATGTATGTTTTGCGATCGTTCAAGTTTGCATTAATCTCTTTGCTTCTTTTACTCGGAAATAGAACCGGTATTGTATGCAATCGAAAAATAATTTTGGAACCAAGTCCTGAGCAATTTCAGTACTTAAACCCTTCAACCACTTGAAGAACAGGGTTGGATCTATCGGTCGTGGAAAGAAACTTCGTTATTCATTCGACTCTTCATCATTACCCGATTTGCAACAGTTAATATGAATGTGAGCGAACGAAATGAGTAGTTTTCAGACCTCTACTCGGGACATAATTCAAAAGCAGGAAGACAGATGTCTCCAGATGTCATATAGTAGAAGGGATTGTAGGTGTACATGCACAATAACTGAGGTAAAAATCTCCGAAACGTACCAGTACGTTTATAGGCAGAGTGACACGTGCGGAAAAGAACGTGCCGGTACGTGCGTAGTAATATCATTTAATTAAAAGGTTAAGTCAAAATGAAAATCTACAGCCTGTTCGATTGGGTCAGGAATGGAATGAATGAAGCCCCATCTAGAGGTGAGGATAGGAACTGTGCCGCCTGCCGAAGCCTGTCACAATCCTCTGAGGCAGTGATTAATGACTGACGGATGAAATGAAATGTCACTGAAGGGTGTTGCTGGAATGAAATATGACAGGGAAAACCGGATTACACGGAGAAAACTTGTCCCGCCTCCGCTTTGTCCAGCACAAATCGCACATGGAGTGACCGGAATTTGAACCGCGGTATCCAGAGGTGAGAGGCCAGCGCGCTGCCGCCTGAGCCATGGAGGTTCCAATGAAATAGCAAAATTAATTTCAATTATCTAGATTGCTACATTACAAATAAAGATTTATTTCTGTCGCTACTACGAGTTTTAGAGAAAGGTTGCTAGATCTCCATTTTTGAACGAGAGAACGAAGAATACCTTGTCGTTAGAATATATAATAATCGTCAGATATAGTGAAAATACTGTTATATTGGTAACGCTGGATGTTGTCTACTTTGTGCTTGCCATAATCTGCACTCTAGTGGTTCAAAAATAAATCAGCTTTGACTTGTGCCTTGTCTGTCCATGCTTATACTTGTTGCATGTGGGATTCTAGTGGATCAAATTGAAGCATTGCGTCACGCGGCCACTGGCACTCCCTCAGCCCTTAACAACACATACAAACCCCAGCCAAACAGTCTCTTGTGCAGTATCATACGTTTGGTAGTGGTGCCCGTGAGATATGGCGCGCGTACCCAAACATGCACCGCCAGAACTCAAGTCGGTTTGTGCGCTCGTCCAGATGAAGCCAGAATAAGATATGCATACAGTTTCATGAAATTTGAATGTAATATAAATTGTTCTTTGGAAGGGAAGAATCGCATGTTGGTTTTTTTTTATTACATTGAGATGCCATGGAATACCGGCACTAGCTCATGAGCCGCCCCTGGGTGATGCAGTCTGTTACCTCAACAGGAGGGGTATAGACACAAAAGCAGAGAACTGTTTTAGGAAGTGTATCGTCGATGTGAACTGGCGTCATAGGTCACTTGTTTCTTCTTTATTACTTCTGTGTTCATTATCGTAATTGTACCTCTTTATATAATGGAAACGCCTCAAAAATTCACGTGAAGTGGACTGTTCTCAGAGTAGTAAGATCGGAAATTCCGTCAGGGAGATAGAGAGGGAAATCTCAGCATTTCATTACAGAAACTATGAAAAGGACTGCTTAGACCGTAGGCAGAAGTGAGAAGACAGTGGGTAATATTGCTAGACATTTTGAAAAAGAGAAGTCAGAAAAGAGTTCAGAAGTTAAATCCGAACTCCAGGTAAACATCGACCACGTGCGAAGAAGGCAAAACTCGACGATGTTGAAAAAAGTGCTGTAGGCCGAATTTTCTTGGAGTGTTGTGAAGTATAGAAATAAAGTCCTATTTTAAGCAAACTACTTGGCGCTCTTAAAGAAAATATATCATTTACCAAGGAGGCATGAGTTCATATCCATTACACGGTGATGAAATGCTGCTAACATGAGGAAGTTCCTGGAGTTATGGTTATGGTTAAGCATCTGGCAGGCGCACCTTTAATTGTTACGAGAGCTGGCGCGCGTTGCACTTTGTGACACATCTACCATCCGAATTTGAATAACGGTAAATGCAGCCAGAAACTCTTTTATTGCCTCCAGAGGACACATACAAATCCTTACATATTATTTAAAAATAATTAACGCAAGTTATGGCACAATTTGAATGCCTTCTGCACGTGAAATGTACATTAAAAACTCTTAGAAAGGATTTACAAACAATAAACGCAAGTTTGAACGATTTTTGCACGTGAAATGTCTAGTAGAATCACAAACTCTCAAAAATGATTTACAAACCAATTAACGCAACTTATGATATGACTTGAATCTGCGTCCTTGAAAATACCTCTGCTTGGAACAGACCCATTAGATACAATTACACCGAGTTCGATAGCTGCAGTCGCTTACGTGCGACCAGTATCCAGTATTCAGGAGATCGTGGGTTCGAACCCCACTGTCGGCAGCCCTGAAGATGTTTTTCCATGGTTTCCCATTTTCACACCAGGCAAATGCTGGGGCTGTACCTTAATTAAGGTCACGGCCGCTTCCTTCCCATTCCTAGCCCCTTCCTGCCTCATCGTCGCCATAAGACTTATCAGTGTCGGTACGACGTAAAGCAAATAAGAAAAAGATACGATTACGGGAACTATTGCAGGAAATAGCCACATTTATATCTAAATAATGATTACAACAATGTTTTTAACAGTGGACACTCTTATTACATTCACACTGAGCAATAAAATCTAAGCGTCATGAAAAAAAAGGTGAGACAAATATTACTCACATGACCAGGCGCGCGTGAACACACAATGTATCTATTGAGAAGAAGGCTCCGGTAAAAATGCCAGACGCGACAAAATTTATGGATTTATCGTCATCTGGTGGACGATCCCTTTTGCTATATATACTATGACGGAAACACTTTCCCGCCAATTATAACACGAGATATTATAAAAATGGTGAAGCTGTTGCAATTTATACCCATGCGCGCCTGCCGGAGTGTTAACCAAGGTGCAGAACAGAGGGGTAACATGGCACATGTTGGAGGCTGAAATGAAATTCATTCAGGGAGGAGCAGATTTATGACTCCAGGGATCCTTCTACAGCGCAACGGTTAGCGCTATTTTCTGCCATCTTCGGAGGCCTGTGTTCTATTCCCGGTACCGCCGGAAATTTAAGGAAAGCTGGAGGTCAAGTGCAGCTCACCTCCACTAGGTGTGCGTCTGGAGAGGCTGCACCACCTCCGGATGAGAATAACGGTTCACACACGCACATCGCACAAGTCGAGATCTACCTCACTGGAACTCCAGACTCTCCTCGTATTTTTTGCTTTTGCTTTTTGGGAGGCACATCAGCTTTACTACCAGCTCCCAGCCGATACCAATAAAGCAAGCGGCCGACACCAGCACTTGGAAGTCAGCCTCCCCGATATATATACCCTCCACTTCCATCATGACCACCTTCACCACCACTACTACCACCACGAACTCCGCCCTCACTCTCCCCTACAATACGTTCCCTACGCTCGTATATTCCCATCCTTCACCAGTAATGTCCTCCTCCCTCCCTACGCAACCCACCTCTGAACGCCCCAGTCTTCTACATATTCTACCCCGCTACTTCAATCGCCAGCAAATCGACGACGCACCTGCTACAACTACAAAAGCCGCCGCACCGCCATCATCGTCACAACCGCTACCATCGTCTCAACCCTCGATGTTTAGTTGCGTCATTCGCGGCGTTGCCAAGACCATCACTGAACGCGAAGTCCTATATGAACATCACGCACAAGGCGTCCCAGCACGGCGGGCGTTCCGCATTATGAACTCCTCTGGTGCGACCTCATTAGTACGCCTCCATCTACCGACGGAAGACGCAGTACATCGCTTCATCTCCAGTGGAGCGCACATCTACAGACGCCATCACAAAGTGGAACATTCTCGCACTCCTCTTCAACCTTTCCCTACACATCACCCCGCCGCTACACGTCGTCGCACCCGAACAGCTCATCCACCCTGTCAACCTCGTTCCCACACAGTTGGTCGGTAGATGCAGAGTGGGTCTCGGCCCATAGGTGGTCACGGCTGGTCCGTGGTCCAACAGCTCTGTACTCTGACCAGCCAACCGAGCAGAGAATGGGTGGCCACGGTTCTACCGTGACTCTACGCCTCTGCACTCGGGAGACGGGACAGGTATGGGCCTCACGGCTGGCTCCAACCGTTGGCTGTCATGAAAATGGTTTTTCGTGGTTTTCCATTCTCCTGCACTAAGGCGAATGCCGGGATAGTTCCTATTATAGACCACGGCCGCGAACCTTCTCACCTTTTCCGATCATCTCCTTCACCGTAACAAATCTCCCGGCCTGAGAGACGGCGTCACCGTCTAAGAGACCCACCTCCCCCTTCAGGGGAGGAATGAAAGCATTTTAGCAGTAGTAGATAACAGTTTACTTTTAATCACAGGATTATTAAGATACAATTTGTACCGGGCGGTACACCTCCACGACGCAAGTTCAAATCTTGCGCCAATGGAAACTTCTCTACTGGAGAAACTTGGAACTTTAACTACTGAACTAATTCCACGGTTATTCAGAAGATGTCACTGAGTGTTTTTGAACGATTAAGGAGTGTGGACAATCTCTAACAGATGTCTCTATCAAAAACTATGATAACGCACCCTGGTGTAAAGGAATGTACTCTCCTGAAGAAATATTGTGTTCCTAAGTTTTGTTTTTACTAAATTTTGTTCTGTGGTTTGTGGGTTGGCAACAGTTATCCTTCCTTTCCGCCTGTTTTGAATTTAACCAATCACTAATTTTTGTAATTAATTTCTGACCAATAGTGTCTTTCTTTTTCGATGTTGATGTGTATCTTTTAGCTATCCAATAAAATTGAGGGGGTGTGTCTATTCATTCCTGAAAGGTCTCGAATTTTCCACAAGGGTATAAAAACTGCTGATTTTCTTGTCTCCGTGCCACTACTATAACATCTAACTCAGTGTGTGAATATGTAGCAGGGGGCGGGAAGCGCCTCTTTCTTAAAGCAGCAGTTCTTCAACGAGGTAATGGCCTGTTAACATCTTTATTTCTTGCAAGCTCAGCAGTTTAACTCTCGGAGAAGGTTCGAATCCTTTAATATGTAACCCATCTTTTTAAAATGTAAATTCCTTTTCTGTCTATGTAAAATCTACAAATATATTTTACTGTAAAGCGGGGATAGAGAGTGCTTCACCCGCTCGAACTCCCCTTCATTTTGAAATGGAGGTGACTACGTTTTCATAACCGTTCTTCTCTTCTTTAATGTAGTAAAGTTTTCTCATACGGGTCACCTCCCTAGCTTGCGATTAGCCCCTGTATTATCGGCCTAGCGCCACATAGGTTTTAAGACAAAAACTATGTGTAGGAGTGCAAGTTATCGCCTCCATTCAACTTTGTATTTTGGGCCATTTACTTCACCCGTTTGTTTTCCTTCCTGCGAAGGCCCAGTAGATTGGGTACGAGGTACCCCTGTACCATTATATGTGTGCCTTGAGGGCAATTAGAAGTGAAATTCGTTGTGGCCTTTGATAGGCTTGAAATTTTAGAGCGAGTCTGCTCTTTCCTATATTTGATTTCTGTGTGCCTCTAGGAGGCTTAACATGGTAATTGGGAGCAAGTGCTCCTTGGCATGATTGGGGTTTTCTGCCCCTTTGTTTGAACTTGGTACATTGGTAAAGTTGGGCTCATAGCTCAAGGATTGTGAGTGTGGGGCTCGAAGCCCAAATCTTGTAACGAACTGTAATTTGTAATTTTTTAATTTGTTGATCTGCTACTTGGTACCTGTTATACTTTGTTATTGATTGATTTTGAAAAGAAAATATAACCTTTGTTGCACTACAGTAAGTGGGCACAGGAGCAACTCATTGCTTACCTTGGGCGTTGTTGTCCTTGACAATGTATCTCATGCAATAAATGCAATAAAAACTTTCCAGTCTGTCAGACACACAGTAATTACAATATAAATTATAACACTATAAACATACCTGTAAAATAAACACTAATATACAAAGAATGACATGTTTCGTTCTACAAGAACATTCTCAGATTCTGTCAAATCACTTAAAACATGCTTGTATATGTACAGTATTGTTTACAATGTTCGCCATCTTTCACTCTCAGCATTGGAAGAACTGACCCATGGCTGCATTACTGAAGTGACCAGAGAATGCAAATGTGCACCCAATATATGTACAGTATTGTTTACGTTGTGTACATATACAAGCATGTTTTAAGTGATTTGATAGAATCTGAGGATGTTCTTGTAGAACGAAACATGTCATTCTTTGTATATTAGTGTGTATTTTACAGGTATGTTGATAGTGTTATAATTTATATTGTAATTGCTGTGTGTTTGACAGACTGGAAAGTTCTTTTATTGCATTTAACTAAGTCGACACTGGAAAATACGGCTTCATTCTTAACAACAAAAATGTATCTCATGACGAAGTGTAAGAAAACAGAACTCTACCGGGCGAGTTGGCCGTGCGCGTTGAGGCGCGCGGCTGTGAGCTTGCATCCGGGAGATAGTAGGTTCGAATCCCACTATCGGCAGCCCTGAAGATGGTTTTCCGTGGTTTCCCATTTTCACACCAGGCAAATGCTGGGGCTGTACCTTAATTAAGGCCACGGCCGCTTCCTTCCAACTCCTAGGCCTTTCCTATCCCATCGTCATCATAAGACCTATCTGTGTCGGAGCGACGTAAAGCCCCTAGCAAGAAAACAGAACTCTACACTTGAGCCGCACCCTCCCTAACTAAAGGACACACATAGTGAATCACGACCATCGTAGGGAAACAAATTTGCCGTGGATCCCCGATCAGGAAGGGCGAAAGACAGCCCTGAGCTGAAAACGTTATTCTCCTCAAACAATTAAAGCTAACAACTAACACTACTACGAGTAAAAATCCGTATAAATGATAGATGAGAATTTATTGTAATGTAACGTAAAGAAAAGGGATTAATTAGATGAAATAACCAGTAATAATAACAAGGTAATACATACATATTCGGCGTGAGCCCAAAAGATAATCGTACCAAGGTCTCGTGACCTCATCTTTTCTTACATGCATAGGGCACAGTTACTCTTGAGACGAAAGCATTTATTCCACCACTGACCTCGCTACTAAAAACTGCGAGCTGAATAACATTAACTCAATCTTTATTCAATCTTTCCTTCGGCGAGGAATAGAAACGCAATTTCAAGCGTGGGAGTCCTTTTCCATATCCCCCCTTTTTTTAACAATACCCCTCTCATATCGATTCCCACACACCAAGGAGCAGATAAAATAATAAAGTGGTTAAATCAGAAAACTGCCGGACCAAGGAAATTATCCACGAGGGGCAAAGACAATGCTCCATGGAGCAATGAACGCAAAGCAAAACAATAACAGAAAACATGGACCTGCCCACGGCCATGAAAGAAATAAACCAACATGGCGAGCTCCAGGTCGTAAACAACTAGGATGCACACCATACAAAATAAAGACTTCACACCCAGGAGAAAAGAGGCGCGATAGGGAACAAATAGGCATAAATTCAACAGACCGATACGTCATCTTGGCACTCAGCTCATTCATCTACACATTCATTCAATCACGCGATCCTTTTGCCCCCAAAGGCAAATAATTCCGGCAGATTGGTGCGAGTAAATAAAATCAAGGCAACTCGTGGAGTGCAGTTCAACATTTCATCAATAAGGTCTCACATCAGTAGTAGATATATAGCCCACCAAGTGCAAATGACAGTAGGACGTTTTTTGACCCCACGGTCACGCGTAGATCCATCACCTACATACTACGTACGGATAGAATAAACCTGGCCGACACACAGACCATACCTCCAAATAATGGCAAAATGTTTCATCGAGAAATTCATTTAAAATAATCAGAGACCAGATTTTGACGAACCACAATCACTTACACAACTCATACACATGCCATTCTCGCTTCGAGTACCGAGATGGACTTCGGTCGGCCATAATAAAAAGAAAGATAATACATCAAATAAATTTAAAACGTTACATTACCGTCAATATCATTCATCGAAGCATGCAAATGATGCAGCAGTTTTGCATAGTTTTAAACTTATAAAACCACCATAACAAAAGCAAAAACGCCGCTCCTGTGTGTGTGTGACACATCTCTTCTTTCCCCAGCATAAACAGCCCAACATTACTTCAAGGAGAAGATATTAAATAGGTCTCGCCGAGAAAAGATCCTTCACGCTCGCGACAGAGGGAGCTGCCCTCTGTCGACAGAAGGTTGAAATACAATAACTATAGGAACAGCCAGATATCTACTCTTGGAGACATCGGTATAATCACATTAGAAACCATGCTAAATTAGCATGTTTCATCATCACACCGCTCTGCCTTTAAAATGTGTCCGATCTTGATGATCAGTCAAGGAGACACATTTTAAAGTGAGGTCCCAACGCTAAATATGATTACTTATGTGTATAGTGCGCACTATATAACTAAAATTAACTAACCTAATTAATCAGAGTAACAACAAATAACATTGATTATCACCAAAAGCCACAAGGGAGCATAGATTGGCGGAATACACATTGCTTAAAGTTCAATACTTTAAAAGGAAGGAAAGGCGTTGAATTTAATCAGTCTTTTTCCTATCATTAATACGACACTTTCACGAATCGGTTGCAGGCAGGTAAAGGATAACAGTAGTAATGCAATGTTCGTGTCCTATCAATAGGTCTGTTGTTTATTTTATATTATCCTTGTCCTTCGATACTGAAATATCCTTTGACTCTTCTTTACTTTCCCTCTCTTTCCTTTTTTCCTGAAAAGAAAAAGACTTTAAAACAACGATTCTAAGAGTGATAAATTAATCAAATCACGTTACCACCAGGTACTAATAGCTACTAGATCAATTATTTCTGGCCCCGTGAATGGTAGGGCTTCAACAAACTCACGTGAGCTCTGGATTCCCTCTTATTTATTTCATCCTCCAACAACACGGTAACAGGTCCCAAGAATTTCACAATACGGTTGGGACCAGACCATTTTAGGCAGAGTTTCGCTCCAATTTGGTCTGCTGCCGAGCTTGTCGGGAAACTTTTAATCATTACTAAGTCTCCAACCTTTAAGGTGACTTCTTTCCTCCCCTTGTTGAACCTTTTGGCTACACGATCTCTGGCTTTGATCAGTTGCTCGACCGCTTCATTCCTTTTTTCTTCGACGCTCTTGGTCCTTAACGGTTCGGACAAATATCCAAAATTCCATTTTAATTGTAACGGGTCAGCAACATTCCTGCCCAAGAACAACTCCGCCGGTGTGTGCCGATGCGACTCATGTTGAGCACTGTTGAAAGCTAGAACAAAGAAATTTAAGTTTTCGTCCCAACTGCGCTGATCAGCGCTGTGGAACGCGGTTAGGCAGGCCTTAAGGTTACGATGAAACCTCTCTACATGAGACGGTTTAGGGTAGTGAGGGCTGAGAAATATCTGGTTCACTCCCCACTCAAAACACAACTGACGAAAGTTACTACCGCTGAAAGTGGATGCATTGTCGGTTACCAGCATTTTTGGGGGGCCATAAATTGCAAAGATGTGACGAGACAAGAAGTGAACGGCGTTATTAGAGTTGATTTTGCGCACTGGGAACAACCAGACGAATTTTGAGAAACCATCACTGACAGATAGGATACCAACGTTGCCTTTACGGGACTTGACGAGAGGGCCGAAATAATCTACGAATAACCTTTCTCCGGGGTACGTTGCCACATCAGCGGAATGCAACCCAACTTGAGACGATTTGGCAGGTTTAGACTGTTGGCACACGTCGCAGCTTTTCACGTAGTCGAGCACTTCTTTTTTCATATTTGGCCAGTAGAAGTCACGAGAAACGCGATGTAATGTCTTGTACTGACCCAAAATGCGCCCCTAAATAAGAGTCATGGTAATAATGTAATACCATGCGTCTTATGTTATCTGGAATGTAAATCTTGTCCTTTCCCCTTTTACCACAACGACGAACTAACAATCCCGTTTAATACAAAATGATTTATCATGAAGTGACCCATCGGCGACACCTTTCATCAGTTTTTGACACTCGTCATCAGTATTCTGGTGCTCTGAAATATCAGAAAATGACCAAGGATATTTCTGCAAAATATTAACACATCCAGCACTATCAGATCTATGGTATTTCTCCGCGTCCTCGGCTTCACTCATGTTTATTCCGTCAAACATACGTGACAGACAATCAGCCACGACATTTTCCTTTCCGCGAACATGTACAATGGTGAACTTATACGCAGACAGTCGAAGAATCCACCTGGCTGTTCTTCCAAGTCGTTTGACGTTGGCACTCATCCACGACAGGGCCTGATTATCAGTGTGGACAAAGAAATGACGGTGTTCGAAGTAAGTTCTAAATTTTTCTACACCCAACACGACGGCCAAACATTCTTTTTTCGTAAATGGAGTAACGTAACTCGGCCCCGTGTAGTAACGTGCTGAAATATGTGATCGGGACTAGTTTTCCGTCCTCATCGGTTTGGTTTACCACAGCGGAAATCGCAATTTCACTGGAATCGCATTGGAGAACGAAATCGCGGGAGAAATCGGGGCTGTGGAGAACAGGGGCTCGACAAAGGGCATCTTTCAGCTGATTGAAGGCAAGGGTTTGGGCTTTACCCCAGACGAAACGACAATTCTTCCTTTTTAGAAGATTCAAAGGGGCCGAAATTTGAGAAAAATTCTCGATGAACCGACTGTAAAAACCCACCATACCCAAGAACCTTCTTACGCCGCGGACGTTCTTGGGCTGAGGAAACTCTTTAATACATTTAACCCTCTCAGGGTTTACAGCTATACCGGAATCCGAGATGACATGCCCCAAGAAATTCAATCGTTTGGAACAGAGAGAGACCTTTTTGGGGTTGATAGTGAACCCGTGTTTGCGCAGACGACTAAGTACCTCACGTAGGTGAGCCAGGTGTTCGTCAAAGCTTGCAGAGTATACAGTATGAGGAGATCATCCAGAAAATTAAATACATAGGAGAACTTTAGATCGCCAAAGATCGAATCCATGACCCGGCTAAGCGCTTGTCCCCCGATCGAGATGCCCATGGGTACTTTATAGAAATGAAAGAGACCAAAAGGGGTGACAAAGGCTGTACAAGGGAGACTCTTTGGGTCCAAAGGAATCTGGTAATACGCCGAGTTAAAGTCGAAGACAGTGAAAAACCTAGCACCATGAAAATGCTGAAAGGCGCTTTCGATGGTGGGCAATGGGAAGCTGTCAAACACAATGTTCCTATTTACCTTGCGGTAATCAACAATGAAACGAAAACTGCCGTCTTTTTTAGGGATTAGAAAGGCGGGGCTACCATAAGGTGACTTGGATGGACTGATGACCTTCTTTTCTAAATGTTCGTCTACACACTCTCTCATGGCGGACAGCTTCGGAGGCGAACATCCGAAAGGAGGGGACCTGACAGGGGTTTTATCTCTGAGCTCAATTGAATAAGAAAAGTTTTTCGCACAACCCAACTCAGGCGTCAAAACATCAGAAAATTCCTCCATTAAACTGTTTAGCATCAAATTCTGCCCGTCGGTTAGGTCACACGACGCACTTGGAGTCACAAAAGTAGAAAGAGGGCACACAATATTACGCAGAAAGGGGGTTTCGAAAGGATAATTTACGTCAGACCGGAAACGGAAGGCGAAACTTCGAGTAATGAAATCAATGGATAGACCCGTCGCTTGCATAAAGTCAGTCCCTAAAATGATCGGGACAGACAGATCTGTAACAAGATAAAATATCCAATTCCACGAAAGATTATGAATTTTGATGTGGCATACGACGCGGCCCACTGGACACACATGACGGCCTTCAGCAGACATAAACTTATCTATCTTCCCGCAATCCGAGAGATACTTTAAATGCATGGAAGACTCAAGGCTCAGATTCAAGAAGGAAACGCTGGAACCGGTATCCAGCAGGGCGTATAGCGTGCGGGACCCCATACAAACTTTGGCCCAGGGTGTCGACGAAGGAAGGCCCCAGATTCTTTTGTTAACACCGACATTTTGCGCCAACGAAGGGCCATTTCACCGGCGCGCGTTCAGTTTCCCTGCCCGCAACTACATCTAGGACATACACGCGCAGTGACACCAACGAGGCCACATTTAAAACACTTCAGTCGCGATTTTGACCAACAATTTTTAAAAATATGTCCCGCCTTACCGCAATTCCAGCACTTTATTGTAGCGGAACCACGTTCAACAGGCGACTCGGAGGGTTGGATGGCGTTAATACAGCGTCGAGCCGGAGACACAACGCTGGTCCTTCGCTCGGGACTACTCGAGGGGCGCGACGGCGAAGGGGGGCATCAAAGGATACTGACTTGACGGACGTGCGGCAGGCGACGTCGGGGAAAGAGCATCCGGACGGAGTCGGAGGGGGACGATATTGTTTATTTTGACATACGATCGATTCAAACTCGCGACCCAAGTTAATAACATCATCGACGCTCTGAACCTCGGATCTCTTAATGAATAATTTGTATTGAGGGGACAGGTTTCGGTAAAACTGGTCGAATATTTCACACTCAGGAACCTTCACACCCAATCGGTTATACAGGGTCAAAATACCAGTTGCATAGTCGTCAACACCTTCCCCAACGCCTTGGGTTCTTCTAAAGATCTCTTGTTTCAGGCGATAATCCATATCGGACAACCCGAAACGTTTTTTAATGCGATCAGCGAAATCCTCCCACGACCGGACATTTGCTTTAACCAACTTAAACCACCTTAACGCCGGCCCTTCGAGCATCCCCAGAATTACAGGAACAAAAAGGTTATGGGGTATCGAGCTGCATTCAGCGATGTCCTCGACCCTCTCAAGAAATTCAACCACATTAGAATTTTCCCCTTCCCCGGAGAAATTGAGCTTCCATTTCCTAACTATATCGAAAACGGGCTTAATATGAGGACTACGTTCACTACTGGGTCCATAACAGGGGGAAACCAAATCGACACGATTCTAATCGAGGGCACAATTTCTATCAACAACAGCATTGTTATTTCCTAAGCACATATTACTCTCACTACCTGATAGGGCAGAAGCACTATCCCGATTAATACGTCCACGCCTTTCTCTTTCGACATCGGAGACCTCTCCAGCAAATACATCACTCTCACCACTCATGTCAACAACATTATCACTTTCCATGTTTCAGCCAAGGTTTCGTCATCAATGAAAAACCCACACATACACAATGGTCATCGAAGGAGTTAATTAATAAACGACACACAAGATCAGAATTACTATAGCAAGTTTCAATAGGTTAAATCGAAAAGAAATAACGATTTTTCTTAACGCATCCGAAACAGAATACCATTCCCAGTTCTATCTCACCCGTGCACTTTTCCAGATGAGATGTCCTGATCGAGCACGTCTCTGCTACCATTTCTGAGCCACACCCTCCCTAACTAAAGGACACACATAGTGAATCACGACCATCGTAGGGAAACAAATTTGCCGTGGATCCCCGATCAGCTCAGGGCTATGTATTTCGCCCTTCCTGATCGGGGATCCACGGCAAATTTGTTTCCCTACGATGGTCGTGATTCACTATGTGTGTCCTTTAGTTAGGGAGGGTGTGGCTCACACTTCGATTCTCGCAAAGACAATATACTGACCTACTTGAAGGACAGTACTAGGACAGTGTCAGAGAACTTGACCAAGAGGGAAATGGTATAACTTGTGAAACAAAATAGACCTCAGCCTGTAAACATCTTAAAATAAAATGGATTTTCTCTTCTACGATTGCCTCCTTATCACTCCAACCTGAATCCTATTTAACTGATATTGAGTTTAGTGAAGCGAAAAAGTGCCGCAAACAATGTTAACCATCTTTCACTCTCAGCAGTGGAAGAACTGACCCATGGCTGCATTACTGAAGTGACCAGAGAATGAAAATGTGCACCCAAAACCAAACCAAATCCCATGGCGCAACAGCCCCGAAGAGGCATGACCTACCAAGCGACCGCTGCTCAGCCCGAAGGTCTGTAGATTACGAGTGTTCTCACCTTGAAAATAAAAAGGGGTACTGCAGGTGCTGGGACATATCAATAGAACAACTACTCGAAAGTATTGTGATAGAAGTTGGTCTGGAAAGTAGTGATTTTATGATGGAGAAACTGACATGAAGGATGTAGCAACCAATGATTTTCATGGTAGTACAACAGACAAGGCTGATGAGTCAACCGATACGACAGATGACGATCTTGACGCTGAATGTTCGGATGTTTATATTTCAGATGCTTCACATTAATGGACTTATAAGTGTGGGTAAAAATGAAATGAAATGGCGTATGGCTTTTAGTGCCGGGAGTGTTCGAGGACATGTTCGACTCGCCAAGTGCAGGTCTTTAGATTTGACTCTCGTAGGCGACCTGCGCGTCGTGATGAGGATGCAATGATGATGAAGACGACACACACACCCAGTCCCCGTGCCAGAGAAATTAACCAATTAAGGTTAAAATTCCCGATCTTGCCGGGAATCGAACCCGGGACCCCTGTGACCAAAGGCCAGCACGCTAACCATTTAGCCATGGAACCGGACTGGGTAAAAATGAAGTTGTATGTTTAGATTATAATATTCGTATCAGTAGTAACATCTGTCTACTGCATTCCCAGCCTGCTAATAGCCGCTAAATAGTTCTTTGAAGTGAGTGCACATGCGTGCCGCCTTGCTTAGAAAGCTGTTCCCACGCCTGCGTAACACATATCAACACACCTAAGCGCGCATTCTCGTTAACGGTAAAGACTGATCAGATACCGAATATACAGATTTAAATATTGTACCAAAATTATAAAAAAAATTTAAATTAAATCGTAAAAATTATAACATTTATTACCTAGATCAAACATCAAGGCCATTACTAAACTCCAAACTGTCCTTAATTCACGCCAGGCTATATTGATATGTTCTTCCCGTCTTGTTTTAGTTAATATTTAATATCTTAGAGTACGAAGACTCGGAGGGTTTAGTTTGCGACAAAGTGCGGTATATTTTCACTGTAACTGACTTTAAAATAAGAAAGCAATTTTCCCTCTAAAAATCTGAAGATGCAAAATATAACCTACATTTCTCTACAGAATGCATGTTCTCTATGAAATTTGGTGAAATAGAAGAGGTAGGGAAAAAGAAAGGAAAATGTTGAGGAAAATATGGGGACCATTGAACGCGAAGGAAGGAGAGTTTACACATAGGAGGAATAAAGATCTATACATGGATGAAGAAAATGAAAGGATGTTAGACACGATCAGAAAGAGGAGAATTACATTTTTTGGTCATATAATGAGGATGGATAAGAGTAGATTGACTAAACGAGTGTTTAACCATATTTCCAAGAGCAAGAGTGGCAACCAGTGGATCCAGGGAGTAAAAAAAGATATGACAGAGATTCGAATAACAGACGATTCAATACAAGACAGAACAACTTTCAGAAGATTGATACAAAATTTCAAGGGTTTCCAGGAGAAGGAAAAGAGAAAAGGTAATAATAACATCTTTACAAAAGTAAGGAGGAAACAGCAAAGTGAAAGGATGAAGAACTATTGGGAGTCAAGAAAAGAAGGATTAAGATGAATGCACAGGGTTACTTTCCGTCGTCTTTAGATGGGCAAAATCGAAGAAAGAAGAACCCACAGTTTTATTCGTGTCATAGAAATGGAGGTGAAGTTTCCAGCGTTTCCATCGGCACTTCGGCTGTTATACTGAGAGCACAAGTCACTCCGACTACCTGGAAGAGAAAATAACTGCCACGGTAGCGCACGTTCTATGCATAAAATAGAATCCTATATTGGAAATTAAACTTTTAACAATAGAATACATATAAATTTCTAGTAAGTTTCATATATATTGTACCGAGAACGCCGCTACGAGAGAAGTCCGAAGTATGTTTGTTGAATTTCGCGCGAGGTGGAAGGTAGGCAGCCCGCCGAACGCAGTGACGTACCCAGCGAATGACGTGGCCGCCGTAAGCCAGCTATACGCAACCATATATGGTAATGTTCCAGCTTACACTCAAAAGTGCATTTTGCGCTACTTTATCGCAATTTCGACACTGCCATCCTAAAAACCATTACAATGGACGTAATCTGTCAAGATTTCAAGAAAATCCACCGAGTATTATAGGAGTTATAAGGGTAGATAATACCCGGGTTCAAGACACTTCCACACGGACGGGTATAAAAGGAGGACCACCCGACCTACGAATTCAGTATCTGTCACTCTGCCGTCTCTGTGACACGGGTGACAAGAGGAGTATTGTGTGTGTCGAACTTCTAGTTGACAGTCTTCGAAATCCAAGTATTGGAACTTCGGTATTTTCTCTAAGTGTTGTGTCGGGACTTTATCATGTTCTTGAAGTGCCTGATTGGGACTTTATTATTTTCTGCGAGCATCGTGTTGGAACTTTGTCATATTGACACATTGGAACTTTGTTATTTTTCGTGTGTCGTGATTGGACTTTGATATTTTCTTAAAGTGCCATATAGGAACTTCGTTATTTTTCTGAAGGCACTCATTGGAACTTAGTTATTTTCGCCAAGTGTCGCGGTAAGACTTTATTATTTTCTTAAGGTGACATATTGGAACATTGTCATCGGAACTTTATTTTCTACGAGTGTCGTGTTGGGACTTTAATATTTTGACACATCGGAACTTTATTTTCTTCGAGTGTCGTGTTGGGACTTTAATATTTTGACACATTGGAACTTTGTTATTTCTACACATTGGAACTTTGTTATTTTTTTGAAGTGTCACATAGGAACTTAGTTATTCGACGACGATTGAAAGGACTTTGAATTTTCACGAGTGTTGTGTACCACATGGAACTTACGTTTCGAACTTATTCGAACTTGTATTTTGTGAATCAATTTCTGGAACATTGGAATTTTCCGAGCGTGTAGGATGAACTTGTGCCCTACCAACATAAACTTTCGTGTGAACGATATGACTTGTTTTCCCAAGTGCCTCATTGAATTTACGTCTTGTAAAGACTGTGAAACTTAGGGGACGTTCAACATTACGTTTAATTGTGAAATATGCAATACTTTCCAAGTGCTGCACTGGGAATTGTGTTTTGATTCTTATCCTCATCAAAGACTGTGACAATTCAGAATACGCATGTCGCGTTCCCAGAAAGCCTAGAACTTTCCAGTAGTTTGAGTGAATCCATAATTTATGAAGTCAGACTTTTTCTTTCAAATATAATTTTCTTTAATGGCTATTTACTTCGCCTATTGACGGAACAAGACAGTTTCCGAGTACTATTTATTCAGTTCATTGCCAATGTGTTTTAAATCTTCAGAAACTATGCATTTCAATTTACAGTAAGCTTGCATTATGAACTTGCATTTTTACCGGTACAAAGTCAAAATCATCTTGTTCTTCGAGTGATTATTCCAGAACGTTTTGATTTAATATCTAGAGTGCAGTAACCATAATTAAAAGGTCATATCAGTTCAGACAGTGCCATGAATGTGTGGAGTGCCGTGTAGAAAACTCAAGTGTGAATTACGTCTCAAATCGAACCCAGGAACGTGTGCCAATCTTCGAGACATTCCAGAACGTCGAGACATTCCAGAACCTTGAGATATTCCAGAACTCCTCATCCGAGCAGGTGTGGTCCCTGCCCAGGCGATGTCCAGCGCCATCCTAGGACTCGGAGGTACCAACCAGCCACGACACTTCCATGCTGCTGTACGAAGGCGATATGAACTTGCGTTTGATGATCAATAAACTCAATTTATCAAAAGAATCTCTAAAATTGATGACTATACCCCTCTCTGTACCAACTCCAATGATAAAGCCACTCCCTAGGATAAGATCCATGCTCGTTAATTTAATATCAAGCGCCTTAAAGATATGAACACTTTTTACGGGTACAATATATACAACACATCACCCAAGTGTGGAAGTGTACCCTGGCGACCCTGCGGACTTTCTGATGGCATTTTAAACTTGGACGTTTCCCTGTGACATATTCGTTGTATGTGTTTTCATGCTGTCTTTTGTTTGACTTTATATTACATTTGTAAAATCTTTTTGTAATATTATATCATACGATAAATAATGACAATGGCACAATAATTAGAAGATATCGTGTATTGGCCTTTTTAAACTCGGATTACACAGTCCCTTGAAACTACAGCTATCAACAAAACCGTTCTCCCAGACATACACAGCATTTAAAGTAAACTGCAACTCTCTGCAGCTTAGCTAAGTTATTTCTAGGGTCACTGAAACCACCCTGGCTCAAAATGGATTTTAAAAACAAAACGTTATTTTTTGAAGTCTCATTAACCACTTTAACTATTTCCAGAAACGAAGAAGTGCCGGAATTTTGTCTTGAAGAGTGCTTTAACGTGCCAGTAAATCTACCGACAAGAGGCTAGCATATTTCAACACCTTCAGATTCCACGGAATTGAGCTGGGATCGAACCCTCCAACTTAACACAGAATGCCAGTCTACCGTCTAAGCTACTCAGTCAAGCTGTTTGGGTTTAGCCAGAGCCGGGTACCCATGCTGATGCCACGTGAGTTTTTAATGAAAACTTCCAAAATCTCGAGGAATATCTTTTTCTACCTGTTTAACTAACGTCGCGGTAACACATCGAAGGTTTTCGATGACGTAGGATGGAAAAAGTAGCGGCCGTTGCCTTAATTAAGGTACAACCCCAGCATTTTACTGCTGTAAAAATGGGAAAGAGGAATACTTTACTTTCCTTATCGTTGTGATTGTTTCCCTTCAAATTTCCTTATCTGCATTAGTGAACATAAATTATTTCAGAAAAGAATTCCCACTCGACGATCCAGTGGGCCTAGCAATAAAGTCATATTAAACATATATTTCGTTTATTTTACTGTGATGTAACTTTTACCAGTAATTGCTAAAACATTTATATTTTAACAATCAGTTAAAATTTGAAGTTATTACTTTTCAATCAGTAAGTATTTTTCAAGTTTAATATTAATTTATTAGTCTTATTAACTTCCTAACTCTGATTTATACAGAGGCAGTGTACATGTTAATGCTTCTTCGTTTTGTGGGGAGAAATGCTGAAGAGAAGGGATTCTGCTTGAAGATATCTCGCACAGTAGTTACAAATCCTTACACATTTCATTTGGGATTAATTTAACATGGAGTGGGCTCGTTAGAGCGAGAATACCTGAAATACTGTGTGGATTTAGCTCTCAACTCTCGAATTTAATCCGGTGATATCTACTTAACTTGCCCTTTTTTTTCACGGGTTGTAATATAAGATGCATTTTTCATAAGAGATACTTCTGCATTCTGCAAAATCCAATAGGCCGTCTGCGCCAAGAAATTTAATGTTAAATGTTAAGATCTAATCCCTATGAGGACTGAGTTATTCATTCTGCTCGTTCACGTGTGTTACACTACAGTAAAAAAACTCTACACACCGTCGCGAGTGAAAGGAGTCTTGTGCTCTGTACTCGATAAATTGTGAAAACGTTGCTTAGGACAATACTTAGAATAATTCAGTACTATTTTGAAGCAAATTTCTTGGAGATCATTCTTCGTGTAGTTTTCCATTATTTATGCATATGTATTTCAGTCATCTCTACTGTAAAATTATGTGAAGTACGAATACATTAACCTGATCATGTAACAGTAAAAGTTAGCTATTACATTGTATTTAATAGTTGACCGAGGGGGTTGGCTATGTGCTCTGGTTCGTATAGCTGTAAGTTTACATTCAGAAGGTGGTGGATTCGAATCCTGCCATCTGCAGCCCTGAAGATGGATCTTTCATAGTTTCGCATTTTCACATCAGGCAAATTAAAGCCATGGACCCGGCCTTCTCAGACCAACCAGTTACTTTGCGCTTTGCTACTTTATAACAGCAGAGTAGATTACTACATAATATAATCATACGTATAGCACAGTCAGTAAAACTGCGGCGCCAAAAGTGTGCGGATTGTTTGGTTCAAGGAGTAAAGGAGAGAGACACAGAAAACTGCAACACTGTTACCGTAAGTGGACTAAACTGCAACACTGTTACCCGTAAGTGGACTAAACTGCAACACTGTTACCCCTAAGTGGGCTAAACTGCAACACTGTTACCGTAAGTGGACTAAACTGCAACACTGTTACCCGTAAGTGGACTAAACTGCAACACTGTTACCGTAAGTGGACTAAACTGCAACACTGTTACCCGTAAGTGGGCTAAACTGCAACACTGTTACCGTAAGTGGACTAAACTGCAACACTGTTACCGTAAGTGGACTAAACTGCAACACTGTTACCCGTAAGTGGACTAAACTAGAATGTACGTAGGCCTATATTTACCCCCGTAGTCCCGTTTCCTGACAGGGGTCGGGGAGGTGGACTTAAGTTGAATATCGTAGTGAATGGAAAAATATCGTATTTGACTATAGCCAAATGTCTCATCTTATGGGTTAAGTAACGCCTTCCATAAAGAGAGCTGTTATCGACAGTGGAGCATGGCCTTTTGAAGTGAAATATCTCCATCTAAGTTACAAAATGTCACACTTTTCTTACGATTTATATTTCTTCTCTTTCTGGTGCACTTGTAACGTATAACAGTAGCAGTGCGATATCGAGGATTCAGTGATTTGATTAGAATTTTCCCCTGGATGATCTGTGTGATGCCAAGGCAGTGAATGGTTTCTGAGCTCTCTCCCGAAATACAAAAAAGAAACGTACCAGTCACCTCTGATTCCGACGGATTATTTTCAAAAAGGACACCTGTACAACAAGAATTCAAATGAGTTCAGTGCTTCGCGGATATGTTTATCTAAATTGGTCCTCTCAAAATGAGTGACAAACTTGCACTATCGGCTCTGCCTGTTGAATGCCAGACATGTGCTATACACACGTTTCCTTTCTTTCAGTTTTTCATAATGATATTTATTATACATAAACTGAAAAACCACAAAATTAACTCAACGAATATTTTACAAATTAATTTTATTAAGAATAGTCTCAAGTCATATTTACTGTACATCACATAATATCGACAAAATAGGGATAGTGAATAAGCATAATATTTTTCTCGATGAACGCATTCTTTTGTTCATAAAGTTGTTTTTCGATAAATGGGAATAAAATGAAAGTAACTCAGCCTTTCTCCTGACCATCAGTTCAGCGCCACGATGTCCGCATGCATCAGATTACATGTTTAGATTTTAATTCGTGAATATTCAAAACAAATTTTCCCTTTCCTATTGATGAAGGCTAAATATTTCGTTGGACGACATAAAGCACTTCCTCTTTTCCTCCCTTTTGAAATTACTCTCTTCATTCAGCGTGTCGTTGGAAGTTAAATTACCACCGTCAATTAGAGGACACGATAAATATTTACTAACAATTCTACCATCATATCATGTTCTTACTGATATTACATTTACCTCACTTGAAGGTCACAGAATAATTTTATTGCTAGTGGTTTTACGTCGCACCGACACAGATAGGTCTTATGGCGACGATGAGATAGGAAAGGCCTAGGAGTTGGAAGGAAGCGGCGGTGGTCATAATCAAGGTACAGCCCCAGCATTTGCCTGGTGTGAAAATCGGAAACCACGGAAAACCATCTTCAGCGCTGGCGACAGTGGGATTCGAACCCACTATCTCCCGGATGCAAGCTCACAGCCGCGCGCCTCTAACCGCACGGCCAACTCGCCCGGTGGTTACAGAATTAAATTAAGTGATTGTTCACACTATGAAGTGATGAATTTAAGCACCGTCGAGCGCAATAAAATTAACCGGCAAAGATATATTTAGTTGTACACATTCTCGAAACACGAGAATATTCGTAATTTGTGGTTAGCCGGTGCTTGAAGATATATTTGAAATCCTACTAACTGCACTATCTTCATCCCATTTCGGACAAGAGTATTTTGAAAGAAAGCCATTGCAATGTGGTACACTTGTAGGGTGAAATATTATAGAGGACATTTTGACAATCAACTTTAATAGAATAATCTTTTAAAACGGATGCTCTAAATTCTCATTTCATAGACATAGTTTGGTTACCTTCACACATGTGTATATGGCCCTGAGGTTCACTCAGCCTTCACCATAAATGAGTACCAGGTTAATTCCTGGGGGCAAAGGCGCCCGGGCGTAGAGCTAACCACTCTACCCCATCACGGGCCGCGGTTAACAATGGTGGAAGCCTTTACCTTCCACTCCTCCAAGGGCCTTCATGGCCTGTACGGAGATGACTTCGTCTTTGTTTGTCACACATGTAACGAATAAGCGTGACAGACTTAGGCTGGTGACAGATTTCATTACTTGATATACCTAATAGACTATATAAAGTCTGAGAAAATATATTAGCCTCACTCGGAGATGTGCATTGCCCTCTGAAGGATTGTATAGTTTTATCTACAAATTAGATGATGTATTTCTTGCAGCTGACTTCGCAACTGACTCGAAGATTTAGTCACGCACAGATTATTGGGACCATGTATTCGCCCAATCAGAACACTTACGAAATGTTTCATGTTTTCAGTGGAAGACATGGGGTTGAGTGGAGAGTGATGCGATGGATGGAGAGAGGCTGTGAGGCGCGATCAATAGGGTATTGAGAACGCTGCTGCATCCCTGGGGATTGATTCCGAGCTCGAGGTGATTACGGTCTCTGTTGAAGGACTGAGGACGACAGACGAGGGAGACTTAGCCGCTAAGAAGAATCACAATTCCTACTTAGCAGAACAATACTCTTTCCATTTCACTCTGTACCTGAAATTTGTATCAAATATCCTTTTGCATTTCCTTGACTCAGAATTTCCTCGCCTACATCGCTCAGTTTACCATTATTAATAACAGTTATCATCTTTGTTAATCATCCTGGAACTTAAGCTCCTCGAGAGTTGACCCAGCCGCGAGACCAGAACGTGCACTAAGAATTCTATGCGTGGAATCCTGGTGTAATGTAGTCGTACAAACAATGATGTGTGAGTGCAAATTGAAACACTCACAATATGTATTTAGTGTTCTAACATCTAAAGTACCTGAAGACCACGCACTTCATTTCCAGGAATGACAGCGGACTGAGGAGTAAGAAACTGGCATCAAGTGATTAGCCACTCAGTGAAAATGATATAACGAATATATAACCAACTATTTTCTTTAACCAGTGTTTCTTGGTCAACTGTGTTGTAAATAAGTGAATCTAAAGTTAAAATTGTCTCCATCCTCCGGATACTCCTTAGATGCAATAAATCTCTATTTAGTTTGTACGTTGTACCTTGAATTCCACATAGAATTAGTTGCATTAAGTGAATTGCTTTCATTAAACAAATGAGGTGCAGATCGATGTCTAGAAATTGCTCACCACACACTACACTTACGCGTACATCATACAGTATGTCAAACGAACGATTATTCAGAGTTCAAAAGGACCGAAGTGGGCATTTTGTTGTGAATAAGAATTTAAAGGGAGGCTAAAAAATCAGCAATTCTTGGATGCAGGTCAGAACATGAAAATACATAATGAACCCTCAAGTTACGCAAGAGTATTGGTAAAACCTGGGCCGTAGCCAGGGGGGAATTACTAGGCGTTAGCTCCCGCCCCCCCCCCCCATGGAATTTTTACAAAAGGAAAATTAACAGAAACTGACAATAAATTAACAAACATTCAGAGACATAATTGTAAAACCAGGAGGTCTGTTGAATCTATTTTCTAAGAAGCCTCTAATATTGGATTTTATATTGTAAACTGAACATACAATTCGCTGTAAAACTGCTGACCTTGATCGTACTATTCTTGTTCTGTATTTTAATGTAAGATTTTGCAGTGTAGCAATCTAATTATCAACAAAATTCACTTGTATCAGTGTCCTAACATAGACTCCGCCGAGGCTTACGACAGTCTGAGGGAAAGGAGCCTATTTAAGGTGAGGTACAGCAACCATAACTGTAGTTGGTTTTTGTTGTCTGGACAGACTGATTTCCTCGGATCGAGTAGGGGTTCATTAATCACCTTGACATACTGTACATGTACATAAAGTACACTCAACGGCACGAAAATTGGCCGGCAAAGAAATATTTAATTGTGTACGTTCTCTAAACGCGACGATATTCGTAAACTGTGAATAGCGGGTGGCCGAAGAAGTGATACTTGGAATCCTACCACCTGCACAATATGTTCATCCTCTTTCAAACAAGGGATTTTGAAAGAAAGTCATGTTCTGCGACAGACAGTTTTCGCGCGGTTGAGTGTACATGAAACAACAGCATGATTCAACCCGGAAGAAAAACGAATAATAAAACAGACCGTGTAAGCTTCACGTCGAAGATTGTGATAACCTAATCATTCCACCACAGTGAGGAGATTCGTCAGTGCCCTGAGGAATAACTACCCAGTTAGCGCAGCGTTAGATTGACCGCGTATCACAGCACAAGGCTTGGAACTAATTTAACACTGAATAGAAAATACCTCAACATCAGAGGCAGCTCCAACAAACGACAGAGACAAGTTAGAAGAACTCCAGTGAAAAATTAACTTGCCCTTAAAGATCGCAGTAGGAAACCTCTGTAAGTATGATACACTGACTGACAGAGCAAATGCAACACCAAGAAGGAGTGGTCAGAACTTTATGCCAATTGCAGGGTAGACTGACGTCACTGAGGTATGCTCATGATGTGAAATGCGCCGCTGTGCTGCGCACGTAGCGAACGATAAATGGGACACGGCGTTGGCGAATGGCCCACTTCGTACCGTGATTTCTCAGCCGACAGTCATTGTAGAACGTGTTGTCGTGTGCCACAGGACACGTGTATAGCTAAGAATGCCAGGCCGCCGTCAACGGAGGCATTTCCAGCAGACAGACGACTTTACGAGGGGTATGGTGATCGGGCTGAGAAGGGCAGTTTGGTCGCTTCGTCAAATCGCAGCCGATACCCATAGGGATGTGTCCAAGGTTCAGCGCCTGTGGCGAAGATGGTTGGCGCAGGGACATGTGGCACGTGCGAGGGGTCCAGGCGCAGCCCGAGTGACGTCAGCACGCGAGGATCGGCGCATCCGCCGCCAAGCGGTGGCAGCCCCGCACGCCACGTCAACCGCCATTCTTCAGCATGTGCAAGACACCCTGGCTGTTCCAATATCGACCAGAACAATTTCCCGTCGATTGGTTGAAGGAGGCCTGCACTCCCGGCGTCCGCTCAGAAGACTACCATTGACTTCACAGCATAGACGTGCACGCCTGGCATGGTGCCGGGCTAGAGCGACTTGGATGAGGGAATGGCGGAACGTCGTGTTCTCCGATGAGTCACCCTTCTGTTCTCTCAGTGATAGTCACCGCAGACGAGTGTGGCGTCGGCGTGGAGAAAGGTCAAATCCGGCAGTAACTGTGGAGCGCCCTACCGCTAGACAACGCGGCATCATGGTTTGGGGCGCTATTGCGTATGATTCCACGTCACCTCTAGTTCGTATTCAAGGCACGTTAAATGCCCACCGCTACGTGCAGCATGTGCTGCGGCCGGTGGCACTCCCGTACCTTCAGGGGCTGCCCAATGCTCTGTTTCAGCAGGATAATGCCCGCCCACACACTGCTCGCATCTCCCAACAGGCTCTACGAGGTGTACAGATGCTTCCGTGGCCAGCGTACTCTCCGGATCTCTCACCAATCGAACACGTGTGGGATCTCATTGGACGCCGTTTGCAAACTCTGCCCCAGCCTCGTACGGACGACCAACTGTGGCAAATGGTTGACAGAGAATGGAGAACCATCCCTCAGGACACCATCCGCACTCTTATTGACTCTGTACCTCGACGTGTTTCTGCGTGCATCGCCGCTCGCGGTGGTCCTACATCCTACTGAGTCGATGCCGTGCGCATTGTGTAACCTGCATATCGGTTTGAAATAAACATCAATTATTCGTCCGTGCCGTCTCTGTTTTTTCCCCAACTTTCATCCCTTTCGAACCACTCCTTCTTGGTGTTGCATTTGCTCTGTCAGTCAGTGTATTTGCGGTAGATGGGTGACATTTGGTGTCTAGAATACAAAAATGTATTTCTTCACAAATGTATGATATAACCACTGCTTATGGTTTAAGAAGATCGATACACACGTTAGTATGTAAAGCAAACGAAGAATTCTTAAAGGGCAGTTTCCTTAAATACCATTAGCCTATTATACATTTCACGCATTAGGCTATAGTAGAAATGAGAGGACGTTTCTCACGTACCAGGTAATCTTAATGATATGATTTGAAATGTCCCTAAATTAAAATATATTTCAGTTTGAAGAACGTGTTAGCTAAATAGCATAGTCATTTTCTTCTCGCCACGGCGGCCTCGGGTCGAATCCCGGTCAGTGCTTGCGAGATTTTAAAAGAAATATCACGTCGCAGTGATTCGGATTCCATGTAAAGCTGAAGCTGCCGTGGCTATGATCATGATATCAACAGTCGCATGAAACTACAAGATTCCTTAATTGCTTTTTCATTTCGATTACAGTCACGTTTAGAGGGCTTCAGAAAACAAACATCGCACTCTTCAACATTTTAAATCTAAAACATTGATAATAATAATCTAAAGGTATCTTTCTCAACTGCTATCTAAGAAGTCTCACTAGAGATTAATCTCAAACGATATTCAAAACCATTTGCGGCTAGTTAATCTAGTGTCAAACATCTAAGCATTGACTTGCATAGACCAGCAACTTTCAGAACTGAAGTGTTTGTGAGGGTAAGTACGAGTAGATCCACTAAATGTACGACTGCATACTTATGCGCAAAATAAATCTTCCATTATAAATGTAAATGCTACTGAAAGTTGCTATTTTATATAAATGTATTGTACCTTACCCTGTCCTTATGCCTATGGCCTAGCTCAGCGGAGAAGCTGCATGCATCGTGCGGTATAAAAGCGGAAAAAATCTATTAAAAATTCACTTAAAACAAAATAGGACAGGTGCAAGACTACATATTTTAGTAAATGAAAAGTCACTGAAATAAGGGTTGGAACAAAATTTACTGTACAAAAAGCATGAGTAAATGCGATAACAAAACAAAACTCTTAAACAAGCTTACAAATTTACAAAGCGAAATACAAATCTCGACTTCACAGGAGTGAGTCGTCATGAGGGTCACGAACCTAGTCAATACAAAGTTGTAAGTGGTGAGTAACGAAGGTGAATATGCAATCTCGCGGACTCAATCAGATGAGCTGTCTATGAGTGGCATACAGCCATGAGTTACCTATACATTGCATTGATACACAATAAAAAGACTCGCGTCTCGCCCAAATATTTACAAGCGAATCCCGAAGTAGCACATACATAAGAAAAAGCACATTCATCCTTGGAACTGACACACTATCCCACAAAACGCACTGATTCTACTATCTCGGGTCCGCCCGGATACAATTGGACAGGTCAGAACCTGCGACCATAATACAGCGCGTGGTGTGATACACTTAAACGAAGTCGTATACAAAGACAAATGCAAAGACAAAGTCACCTCCGTACCGTCCGTGAAGGCCCTTGGAGGAGTGGAAGGTAAGGGCTTCCACCATTGTTAACCGCGGTACGTGATGGGGTAGAGTGGTTAGCTCTACGCCCGGCCGCCTTTGCCCCCAGGAATTAACCTGGTGCTCATTTTTGGTGTAGGCTGAGTGAACCTCAGGGCCATATGCACCTCCGGAAGTGGAAATCTCGTTTCTTAATTTTTTGGACTTCCTGAAGGGGGTTCGAACCCACGTCTTTCCGGAGAACCGAGCACGCCTTTACCGCCTCAGCCAGGCAGCCCCCTCGACGTCGTATATACAAATGCAAAAATAAGACAACCAAATAAACAAGAAAATAATATATACCAACAAATATAACAGACTGAGAATACAACCTGTAAAAGGAATACATGTAAATACCCTTCATATCACGTCATGATGTCCTGTCTGCACTCACAAAACATCATCACACGTGTCCGCCCCAAAAGTGGGCGAGTCCTGGGACGCCAATGGTGAAGGTTACAGCTGAGCGGAAAATGCAGTGAATGAGCAATGGACATAAACAAACTTTCACTGCAGACAGGCCGACCGAGTCTAGCTTACTATAATGACGGAAATTTCCGTACGCACCCCGGGGATCCTTCGGGTCGCCGACACTTCGAGTATCTGCTCCTGACACAATACATTTGCCCCAGTGGCTCGCACAAATACGTTTCAACCGCACAACAGGCAGGAAAATAAAACGCAAATTACCATTCCTTGCAATTCAACTTCTGCGTCAATAATATCGCCATCCAAGAGCGAAATAACAAGCCATATATCACACAAATCCATACATCGGCACTAATGGCTTATCATATCTAGAGTAACGCAGGTTCATATCACTGAGTTCGATAGCTGCAGTCGCTTAAGTGCGGTCAATGTCCAGTATTCGGGAGATAGTAGGTTCGAACCCCACTGTCGGCTGCCCTGGAAATGGTTCTCCGTGGTTTCCCATTTTCACACCAGGCAAATGTTGGGGCTGTACCTTAATTAAGGCCACGGCCGTTCCTTCCCACCCCTAACCCTTTCCTGACCCACCGTCGCCATAACACGTATCTGTGTCGGTGCGACGTAAAGCAACTAGCAAAAAAAAAGTTCATATCTCGGCTTACCTCGTGATTACCTCGTGATTAAATAAAGACAATGGCATCGTAACTTGCACCAAACGAAGGCTGCTCCCGAAACAAAGATAAATCAAGCACATAATCATTAAACTAAAATTCCCACAAACCTTCTAATCAAATCTATATATATAAAATAAGAGTTTTGTCTGTACATTGCTCAGAATTTGAAAAGAATGGTATTTCTGTATCGGTCATGTCCACAGTAACAAGGAAATGCACTTTTTACTTTTCCGTAATGTCTGTCTGTCTGTCTGTCTGTCTGTCTGTCTGTCTGTCTGTCTGTCTGTCTGTCTGTCTGTCTGTCTGTCTGTCTGTCTGTCTGTCTGTCTGTCTGTCTGTCTGTCTGTCTGTCTGTCTGTCTGTCTGTACACTAGAAAACGGCTAAAGAGAATTTAATGAAAATCGGTATACAAAGTCGGGAAATAAATCGCTGACAGAAATGGTAGTTTAGGGGAAGGCCTAAAAAAATTTAATGTTCTAATATATATGTTATTAGTAGACCTGTCGTAATGCAAAATGGTATTCGAAGCCGAGGGATGAGTCGCTACAATCTAGGCTATAAATAATTTTATTCACGCTGAGTGAAATGGTAGTTTAGGGGAAGGTCGTAAATGTAATTCTTAAATATTTACGTTATGAGTGGTCCTATCTTAACGAAAATTGGCATGCTTAGTCGGAGAATGAGCCATTATAATCTAGGCTATGAATCATTCTATTCACACTGAGTGAAATGGTAGTTTAGGCGAAGGCCTAAAATTTTATTCTCAAATATTTAAAATATTAGTGGTCGTATCGATAAATACTACATAACCAAAGTTATATAGAATTACATTTCCGACCATTTATGTCTTATACATTTTTACCGTACCGACTGTGATAACACAGACATTCATGAAATTGTAATTTTGTTGCTAAGTCCATATCAGTGCGGAGCCACGAGAAAATGGGTTAAAAGAATTTAATGAAAATCGTTATATAGAGTCGGGGAATGAGAAACAACAGTCTAAGCTATAAACAAATTTATTCACCCTGGATGGAATTGTAGTTTAGGGGAAGGCGCCTAAAATGTAATTTTTAAATACCTATGTTATTGGTGCTATCGAAAAGTATTACATAACAAAAGTTAAAGGGACTGCAATTTCCGATCATTTATGTTTTAATCAGTTTTACCGTACCGACTATGGTAAGAGTGGTATTTCAGAGTCGGAAGAAAACTAAATGTGAAGACCTACAATATCAAAAGCGCATAGCATTGATCAACAGTAACAATACATTGACCATTGTTTGATGTGATGTTCTTTGTCTCTGATGCTGCCTCTCAACTCCGATAGATGGGATTACTGCTGCGTACCGAGTATAACAGCCTGACTGAATATTAGCGGGAAATAGCTGGGGAGTTAGAAAACTTTCTTCTTTAGCATGTAATTCCTCTGGTTCATACATTTTCTGATACAGGTGGTACGTAACGCACAGGTTCATCATAGTATTCCAGCTATGCGATCCCTAATCTGACGCGCTGTTTCGAATGAGCAGAGTGCATACTTAAGGCAGAGACTCACTTAGTAGTAGTAGTTGTCACCACCCACCATTCTGCCTGGAAACCTCGGCGCGAGCACATCAAGAGCCTAAGCTGACGTCTGTCCGAGCTTGCACCCTGTTGACCGCCAGCTCACCGTCGTCGCCCGCCAAGAGCCAGCTTGCCCACTCGCTCTCGCCGTCGCCACGAGCCCTTGCCCGCACTCTCCGGCCAGCCAATCAGCGTCGAGCCTGCCAAGTTCCCAGCGCGGTCCGACTTCCTGGATATACTCTGGGTCCAGTCGTTCCGCGGTCTCTCATATTAGCACCAGCTCTTTGACAGGCCACATATCCAGCCAAGCCACCCAGCCCTAGGGCTGCCCTGTACTATCAAGCAAATTTGTCCAGTACTCTGTGGAACGCCTGCTCGTGTCTTGTCCCGGCGTGATCCGTTCAACTATACCTGACACGACAGGTGCCCACTGAGCGCGCTATATCTGGTCCTCTTCGGAGTTTGACCCACCCAGTACTCCATTCTCACCTCTCCCCCCCTGACCCCCCCACCTGTCAGGTCAATCCCGGTGGACTGAGTAGCTGGGACCCTGATTACCCCAGCCATGTCCCATCACGTAACCGCTAAGGCGCGTCCTCTTGTCCTGTCGGACCCGTCCACCCCTATATTCACCCCTGTCTCTGAAACGCCCTCCCGTAAATAATCTGCTTCCAAGTCTCCTCCTGTTACCAACTCACCCAATCCCAAAAAAACCAAAGACCACTACCGTAAGCTTCTTTTCCACTGTGCTCAGGATCTTGATACCCGGCTCCTACCACTGGTCCTCCCCTCCCCCCCCCCCCCCATGGTCGATTTCCTCTCTGCCAGTAAATTCCGCCAGCTCGTATCCACAGCCATATCTTCTATCTCCGAGCATATCCAGCTGATGCAGGAATTAGAGAACGGGTACGTAATAATATTTACGGGCAATGAGGAAAGTTTTCAAGCCCTTTGGAAGCAGCTTGCTCAACTCAAGCTGCTTCCATACACTTGCCGTCTCGAAGCCTCATCTGTGGACGCGAGCTCTCAATCTGATATCACCATCCCTCCTGACCATCACACATCCACACTCACTAACACTACTCCACCTACCGAACCCGGAAGTGAGGCCCCATTAGCCTCACAACCGGCCAAGGCCTCATACTCTCCACCACTTACCGAATCCGGGACTGAACCCGGAAGTGAGGCCTCATTAGCCTCACAACCGGCCAAGGTCACGGACTTCCCACCATCTACCGAGTCCGGAAGTGAGATCCCATTAGTCTCACAACCGGACAAGGCTACTCTCAACAAGTACACTCAAACTGGGAGCAGGCGTAACAAACCTGCCTCCCGGTTAAAACCCCCACCAACACCCAACACTCACAGTACACCTACACGCCCCCGCCCCTCCACACTCATTACACAGTGCTACAATTGCCTGCAATTGGGCCACTCTGCGGCTTCATGCTCAGAGGCTACTAGGTGCAACAGATGTGGTGGCGCTCACCGCCACACTGTCTGCACGATTCCTAAAGCCCAGGCGAGGTGCGCTAACTGCGAAGGCAGTCACGCAGCCTCCTACCCTGGCTGCCCCTACCTGAAGCGGGCAATTAAAGCACATCACAAACAGTCACAACACTTACATGCACACTCCTCACACCCACCTCAGCCTCATCACCGCTCGGTCTCCACCTCGAACCCTACTCCTCTGCCTACCCCAAACCCTGCCCTGCCAAGTTTCGACAACTCCACCCTCCTCAACCTACTCCTCATCCAATTACTCTCGTCCCTTAACCAGCCCATGCCAAGCCGCCAGCTAATTATTAGCTAATTCCCCCCCCCCCCCGTTCACACACACCGCCCTGTACCAAGTATTAACTCCTCATCTTACCCCCTGCTCCGCCTGCACTCTTTCGGACTTCCCTAACGTTCCTCCTAAAATTAGGCTCACTTCTCACAACCAGTTATGAAGCAACATTGGGAATAGTCACTCATTGGATGGGTGACCATCCACCTGATGCTGCTCCACTTTCTCCGTTGGCCTCTTGTACTAGAGCTCCAACGACCCCATCCAACCACTGCCCTATTAAGGGCACCCCCTCCGCCCCATCTGGGGCCCAGGCCATATCCTGGCCAGTTTGATCCCTTACTACAATCCACACCCATTCAACCCGTTATGCCACTACATCTTAATGACTTATGAAATAGCACTCAAGGCCTCAATAACGGTCGAAGGGCTATAATCACCACTGGTCCCCCGGGACCTATGGAAATGTGGCTCCAGTAGTAGTTGTAGTAAGGCCTGATATAAATAACAATTTAGGCCTATTCCAAGAGCCGTTTTTTAATTAAAGTTTCTTTCTCTTTACTTTTGTTAAATTCTACATTCATTTTATTCCAAACTAGCAGTGAAGAGTGGGTTTCTCCTCTTGGTTGGAGGAAAAATTTGTCTCTAAGTCAGATAGATTTTTCCGCCGCCAGTGTAGTGAATTAAGATTTTCCGTATCATCGGGTACTCCTAGGAAACAGATTAGTAGAAGGGCATAGTTTATGCCGTGGGAGTCTCTACCATTCGACCCCCTCCCTGCCGAAAAATTACGAAGGTTGTTCACGGATCATGGCTATCTGCGGCTTTGATCATTCCAGCTCTGGAACTTTGGATTGTTAGATCGGCAGCGTAGTCCTGTTCGTTAAAAGTGAGAAAATGTGCGGTTTTTCATTTGATCGAGTATATATTATACGATATCATTGCTTTTAATCGCTACTTTTCAACCGACGTTTTTGTAATGACCTATGTTGACTTCAGTTAGGAAAACCACAAGGTCAGTCTCTCTGAGAATCCAATCCCGTAGCAAAGCACGGGTACATCAGCTAGTCTAAATATAAAACACGCGTGTCGTCAGCCCAAAATCGAATTACTTTAAATAAAATGAAAAATTGTTTGGTTGAAGGAGCTACACCAAATGAATGGAGAATTGCTATAGTAGTCCCTGTGTATAAAGGAAAGGGTGATACACATAAAGCCGAAAATTACAGGCCAGTAAGTTTGACATGCGTTGCATGTAAGCTTTGGGAACGCATTTTTTCTGATTATATTAGGCATGTTTGCGAAATTGATAACTGTTTCGATAGAAGGCAGTTCGGTTTCAGGAAAGGTTATTCCACTGAAGCTTGTAGGATTCCAGCAAGATGTAGCAGATATCTTGGATTCAGGACGTCAAATGGACTGTATCGCGATTGACCTGACTAAAGCATTTGATAGGGTGGATCATGGGAGACTACTGGCAAAAATGAGTGCAATTGGACTAGACAAAAGAGTGACTGAATGGGTTGCTATATTTCTAGAAGATAGATCTCAGAGAATTAGAGTAGGCAAAGCGTTATCTGACCCTGTAATAATTAAGAGGGGAATTCCTCAACACAGTATTATTGGACCTTCATGTTTTCTTATATATAAAAATGATATGAGTAAACAAGTGGAATCAGAGGTAAGGCACTTTGCGGATGATTTTATTCGGTATAGAGTAATAAATAAGTTACAAGATCGTGAGCAACTGCAAAGTGACGTCGATAATGTTGTGAGATGGACAGCAGGCAATGGCATGTTCATAAACGGGGTTAAAAGTCAAGTTGTGAGTTTCACAAATAGGAAAAGTCCTCTTAGTTTTAATTACTGCGTTGATGGGGTGAAAGTTCCTTTCGGGGATCATTGTAAGTATCCGGATGTTAATATAAGGAAAGATCTTCATTGGGGTAATCACATAAATGGGATTGTAAATAAAGGGTGCAGATCTCTGCACACGGTTATGAGGGTGTTTACGGGTTGTAGTAAGGATGTAAAGGAGAGGGCATATAAGTCTCTGGTAAGACCCCAACTAGAGTATGGTTCCAGTACATGGAACCCTCAGCAGGATTACTTCATTCAAGAACTGGAAAAAATCCAAAGAAAAGCAGCTCGATTTGTTCTGGGTGATTTCCTACAAAAGAGTAGGGTTACAAAAATGTTGCAAAGTTTGGGCTGGGAAGAACTGAGAGTAAGAAGACGACCTGCTCGACTAAGTGGTATGTTCCGAGCTGTCAGCAGAGAGATGGCGTGGAATGACATTAGTAGACGAATAAGTTTGAGTGGCGTCTTTAAAAGTAGGAAATATCACAATATGAAGGTAAAGTTGACATTCAAGAGGACAAACTGGGGCAAATATTCATTTATAGGAAGGGGAGTTAGGGATTTGAATAACTTACCAACGGAGATGTTCAATAAATTTCCAGTTTCATTGAAATCATTTAAAAAAAGTCTAGGAAAACAACAGATAGGGAATCTGCCACCTGGGCGACTGCCCTAAATGCAGATCAGTGTTGATTGATTGATTGATTGATTGATTGATTGATTGATTGATTGATTGATTGATTGATTGATTGATTGATTGATTGATTGATTGATTGATTGATTGATTGATTGATTGATTGATTGATTGATTGATTGATTGATTGATTGATTGATTGATTCATATAAATAATGAAAATATGTAAAAGATTAATTAATTGAAAAGAACAGGGCATCGCGTGTCTCTATTGTATATTATGCTTAAAATATAGATTAACTCATCTGATTGTCATGCGGCATCGCCTCCAGCTCCCAGTTGGAACTCGTTGTTGGCTTAAGCCATCATACTGGCTTGGACGTTGATCGTGGAACACCGGCAATCGATCCCCTGGACTGCCATCTGCGTAGTCATCTGCGTCTTGCTTGAGCTAATATTTTTTGGAGTTTGTTGATGTAAACAGAACACCCTTCTTGTTATTTGCCTTGTAATAATCACGCCCGACACTGTTTACTAATGGACAAATCTCACTACTCTTAATTTAGTTCGTTAAAAGCAGCGCCTATTAGGTTGAAAAACCAGTCACAGACAAGTTCATAAGACATACTATTAGTGCGACCCGCATTCAATATATCCGCGAACTCGATTATCTTTATATAATACAAATACACAGTCTGAGCTCGGATAAGATATATACATCTGAATATACTG
Organism: Anabrus simplex; assembly: GCF_040414725.1. Taxonomy (NCBI): domain Eukaryota; kingdom Metazoa; phylum Arthropoda; class Insecta; order Orthoptera; family Tettigoniidae; genus Anabrus; species Anabrus simplex. The sequence continues at coordinate 280,767,384 of NC_090266.1, forward strand.
TTTATAATCCACTCAAATTCGTATGAACTAATTACTTTCTGTAGCAATTTGAAGTTTACATAGTTCTACCAGTTAGACAAAGGTATGCAGTCTTACAGTCGAAAGCAAGTGTTATGCACGGCGCACTGACAATCACAGACGGACAACGGCACTCAAGAAAATATTACGAATGAATGGGAGTGAGCTCGCCGGCCTCCTTCGCTTTATAGGTGCAGGCATTGTCCGTTACGGTCGGTGAATCTCCACCCGCTCTTGGTGACGTGGCAGTTGCTCTTCAACGGTCGTTTGAATTTGAACACACAAATGTAAAATCTGCCTGGATCTTGTCGTAATGATATGATAACCTTTCCATAAATTTAGCAAACCCCTAATATGGTCCGATGTCTCTTATAATTGTCGCTTACGTAGAAATTTCTAGAACAAGCGACGATCTGCCCAACCTGGAGTGCTCGTACTTGTCTGCGTGGACCTGGAACACTCAGCTCCACGTGACAAATTCAAAGTTTTCTGTTGCACTCCCACAACAGCTCTCTCTCTCTCTCTCGCTGACTGGCTTCAAATAAATTAGTACTAAACGTTCTTTGCGGCCGGGGTCTACATGAATACTCCCACGGTCCTGTAATCGCTCTAGGGGATGATTCCTCCCTAAAACACGGAGTTCAGGCTCCAGTTTGCGATGTATTTAAAATATGCTGGCTAAATAAATGATGAAAAATGACCATGCCATTGCTAATATGATGAGGAATCATTATGTCATTAATATACATGAAGATCCCATGAGGACGGGCTTGATGATTACTGCATCGTAAACAGGTGATACGGTTCAGTATGCATGTATTTTGATAGCCCCTATATTCGGTATTTTTTTAAACTGTGAAGTTCACATATTACCTGCTATTCACCTTTTTTAGATCGATGAGAAACATTTTACGAGTACAAACGTTACACTATTTTACACTATGTAAATATATAAGGATGAATCAAAGTAAAGTGAGCCAACAAATGTGTATAAGGAAAATACATCTCCCTGTCAGAAGTATAAACATCTCAATGTTCCATGTCGGTAGTAGTCCTCGGACTATCGGCACTTTTGTGTTCTCGAATAGTTCGTAATGAAAAATATGATTCCTTTACGCCAATATATGTGCCCAAATACCAGTCCGGTAGTGCATCTTCATGTCCTCAAATAGTTTGTAATGACGTATAAAATTCGGGCAATCGTTTATTGAAATGCAGCAAAATTTATATTCAAATATCCTAAGTTAGGTGTACTCACACAGTATCGTCATTCAAACAGCGTAGTAAGATGGTTTATAACCGATACATGTATCAGAAAGGTTATAGACAAATGGGCTGCAGATGAATTTGTTTCTGATGTTGGGTCTACTGTCAGTCGATTAGCTTAATTTGTAAATCATTGTATGCCTAATTGTAAGTCTATAAACATGTCATTATACATACTGAATCATAATTAGATGACCTACAGTACATTTACCAAAGTAGCTATTATAACATATCCAACATAAACATTTATTGAACTCTAAACAAAACATATAAATAATAACAAGTGAAATGCAAAATTTTTAAAATAAAAATAAATTAAGGAACAAATACAAATTAATGAGTGCGCGAATCTCACTTGTATATTGTTTTACGTGACTAGATTTCACGATCAACACTCACGGAGAGTGGTGGTGATTATTGTTTTAAGAGGAAGTACAACAGCATTCACGGGGAGGGATAGAGACTAGGAATTGTAAAGAGAAGGCGGTCGTAGTCTGTTTCGAAAGGCCCATCCCAACCTTTCCCTGGAGTTGAAATAGCAAACCGTGGAAAATCATCTCTACGATGGCCGACGGAGGATTCCAAGACGAGGACTGCGAAGTCGAGCACTTGGGCTTCAATATCGGTCTCAAGTAACATGCAAATGAGTGAATAAATTGGTATAGTAAATACTGCACGGATACGTAAGATATCGTGACGAATAACTTCTTGTAATGCGAGAAATTTTACGCAAAGGTTCAGTTGAACCATGGAATGATGGAATAGGGCATAATATAAGGTCTTATCACCACCGTATGTGTAATCAAATTATTATTATGATTGTTTATTTTTCACAAATTGCAGATACAATTCAGGTATGGTGAATGGAGAAAGGGCATAGCGCCACATACACGAATGTGCCTCCATCCCCACTTAAAATTACAGTATTAAAAAAATCACAGTTATAGTCTACAGAATGTGTTTATATACAGTTACCGTATTTACGTAAACGTATTATTTACAAAATATTCACAAGACCTGTTCAACATTCAAGTAATTCTACTCTCTCACACACACATATACTTCAGCTAGATCGGCTAATTCATACCCACATACAGTCTCACTCACTCATGATCACATAGACTTTCATCCATTCTCCCATGTATACTGAACATTCACACAGTAAAAAAAAATTATGTTATCTACAGATGGTTTCGTTATATACACATTATTTTTACCTCGTTACAAAAGTTTTCAGCAGGTAGTTCTTTTATCTGTGGCGAGTGTTCATTCCATAGCCGAGCAGAACGAATAAAGAAGCCACTTTGATATGATGCAGTTCTTTCAAGTGCGACTTATCTCGACCTATGAGAATAACTCATCTCTGATAGGATGTAGGCTACAATCCTCCACTAATTGACGATATGGCTCATTGTTTACATTTCCGGGCTGAGTAGCTCGGGTGGTAGAGAGCAGACCTCCTGAACTCAAGTTGACGGGCTCGATCCCTCCTCAGTCCGGCAGTATTTGAAGATGCTCAAATACGTCAGCCTCATGTCGGTAGATTTACCGGTACGTAAAGGAACTCCCGAGGGACGAAATTTCGGTGGTTCCCCGTCTCCGAAAACCGTTGAAGGAGTTAGTGGGACGTTAGGTCAATAACATTATTATTTTTTAAATTGTTTAAAACTTTCTGTACGTCGCGCCGACACAGATAGGTCTTGTACCGACGATGGGATAGGAAAGGCCCAGGATTGGGGATGAATCAGCCGTGGCCTTAATTTGCCTGGTGTGAAAATGGGAAAACACGGAAAACCATCTTCAGAGCTGCCGACAGTGGGGTTCGAACCCACTACCTCCTGGATGTAAGCTCACAGCTGTGCGCCCCTAAGCGCACGGCCAACTCTCACATGATTGCACATGGCCAGTTTCCTGTTATCTTCGTTAGGGGGGTCTGTAACTTCATGGAGACAACTCGCCCGGTATTATTATTATTATTATTATTATTATTATTATTATTATTATTATTATTATTATTATTATTATTATTTACATCTACGAGCCTTGCTAAGCGCTCTGGCTCTAGTCTTCACGCACGCGAGGTACAACAGTAGACTATGTTAAATGTTTACGCACTGCATCTATGACACAACAACTCTAAGTTAATCTCATTTTGATTATATTACTGCGGAGTATTGAGAATAATTTTGCTTACTAGATTTATATATAAAGGCAAGGAATGAGGCACTATTCATTTTATCAGCGATGAGTCGTCAAACGCTATAGAGTGCAACATTGAGCTACTACATTCGGTGTTCCGGCGGCTTCGAGAGAACCTTAATATCTGTCAGGCAATTATGAAGTGCAATGGAACTACTGCTGTTTCGTGAAATAACCTGCGATTGTTACATTTGAAGCAAGAAGGAATACAATTTCAGGTTTAGAGCCGCGAGGATGATCTTTGTCGAAAGATTTACCCGGAAAATCCAGTAGCCCATCAGTAAGTGCGACGTCTTTCCTCACCGTCGTCTGCTTGCAACCGTACATCCGTAATAGCCATGAAGCAGAGATTGAACTGAATTGATTCATCGAGCTCTAACACAAACGATCGCACAAGATCAATTTCCTGTTATCTTTGTTAAGGGGGAGGTTTCTGTAACTTCATGGAGACATAAGCCAAGATATAAGTCTCCCATTTTCCTAAACGGTATCTTCTCCCATATATTTAACAGATAAACGACGCTACTTGCAAGAAAATGTTGTGAGCTTTGAATTCGAAGATATGAATTTGTGGAGTTCTTTGACTATAGACTCATACGTCACGATAGACGCACACTGATTAGACCATAACTGGAAGAGGTAGCTTTTCACACTCTCAACAGTGGATACTGGTGAATGGGGTATTACTAACAAATTAAGCGGGATTTTTACGTTTTTGTTGTTGTTGCTTGTTGTTTAAAGGGGCCTAACATCGAAGGTCATCGGCCGAATTTTTACGGACAACGCCAGCGACATCACGAGGACAGCAAATGTTCCCCATCAAGGGCGTGGTGTTCGCTGTACTGCGTAAACTATACAGCTCATTGTCTATAAGCTTTTTAACGTAGCGGTTGGCAAAGACGTAATTGCTAAGGCATCAGTCACACATTTCAGACATTCAACTGTGGCAACTGCAGTACTGAAATATAATCGACGGCAGTTGAACCTTCCGCAAGTGAAACTTACTCAGCGATAAAACCGCCTTAATCTGTTAGTAATATTTGTTCAGAGACCGTGATAGAAACTGTGATAGATCACGTTTTCAAATGCTTGTGAACTGTGTATATAAAAACTGTGTTTTCTGCAGCATGGACTGTGAATGTTAATTTAACGCCGTAAAATCAGTGTAAGAATAGAACTGTGCATTACGACGGTGTGTGATACTAACATCCGTAATATTCTCAATAGTGCCAATTGCACTTTCCGTGTTCCGACATTACTTCCACGAACAACGGAAATCTTGGCAAAAGTGCTACGAGATCCTGCTACATTAAACGTCACTTCCAACGAGGGATTTACATGGTTTCTTCGGTTATGGTACCCATCAAGGGACGTCGACGAGGGAGATAAACGTGGTATCTTCACTGAACATCGCAGGTGCTGAGTTCGAGTCTTCGTCCGCACTCCGCGGAATGTTTCAGACACCGTACAGCACAACTCCAACATGTGTAAGCAGATCTTCTCGCAATCTGAGTGAGTAATCACAACTGACTGACTTTGTACTAAGCACTTTGTTCAGTATAGTGTTCTTACAAGTGCTGCGTGTGGATCTTAATTCATAATTTCATCGTCAGTTGAAAAGTTCATATTTTGCTATAAATTCCTTTCTAAAACATTAATTAGTTGAAGTGCTTTATTCACTTCATTCTTTCAATTTAAACAAACTGAAAGACATACTGCAAGAGTTCAAATATTTAATTTATCAAACTTTCCATGACAAGTGTGAGTTTATTTTGTGTTTCAAAATTTAGAAAGACTGTAGGTCAGCACCTTAAATGATGAAGTGATAATTTCCAAGGTGCTAGGCAATATTTGTGTGTGTTTGCATTTAAAATTAGAAAGACTGTAGGCTACTCGTGATCTATAGAAGAACAATAATTATTTTTGAAATTCTCAAGCGAACAGACGTCAAGAAAATCATAACATAAATCTTTTCTTCTTCATTTTTGTAAATATTAACTACCAAGTTAAGTTGCAATTGTAGGGTGATATATCTGTGGCTATTATTAATACATTTTATAGAAAAAAGAATTACCATCTATTATTCGCCCTGTGATATTATCCGTCTCTGTACCTGCTCCAAAAAACACCGGACACTACCTGAGATCCTTCCCATGCTCAAACCCCACAATCATTTCCCGGTACAGTATGTATGTATGTATGTATGTATGTATGTATGTATGTATGTATGTATGTATGTATGTATGTATGTATGTATGTATGTATGTATCGTCCCCGTAGCTAGGTCAACGATGAGCAAAAGACAACTCGGACGTGCTCACTAAGGATTGGTAATGATCAGAAATTGTAGTGAATCACAGGGAAAAATGATGAAGGATTTGGCGGCAAATAAGGGCGAATAACATTTAAAATGTAAGCATGAATTTTTTTAAAAACTGAGCTGAAAATTTTATAACATGCCTATCTGCGATGATGAGAAATGATCGTTACTCAAAAATTGTATGTCGACCTTGATCTTGAAGTTACTTGAAAATAAAGCAAACAAATGTGATGGTACAGTAAATTTTCACCCTAACTATTCTAACGAACTAGATTAGTACATTGAGCTTTGTTCTTGCTGATTAGGAATTTAGTTAACAAGTTTGTAATTTGATAGCGAAATGGTCCAGAGCGTAATTCAAGATCGAATAATCGATTATAATAAATTTTTCAATACAAAATCTATTTGAGAATAATGAATATTATTGAATTAAATTTCTTCCTAATGCGTTAATGATAATTTTACACTATTTCAATATTTCACGAACATTGCATTACGTTTTAAACATTAACAGAACTTGTGCTGTCGTATAACATCTGAACTGAATCGACACACGAACCATGCATCTGGTCGTAATTTATTAATGACTTCTTGTTCCATTAATTAATTAAATAATAAATCTTAGTAAAACTCCGAGTTATGTGGTCAACTACCCGAACTGAAAATACCATTAGCTCTCATGACACATAACCAAAAAAAATCCACAACGCTGAAATCTGGTAGCAACGTTAACATTTCTACATCGAGAAATGAATACAAAAGATTTGCCTGCGTGGCATATAAATAACTTGAATCGCATAAAAATAATCATGGTTACAAATTTGAAATAACTCAATATATACACCATTAACTATAGTCACAAATTCTACAAATGACTATCTACAGAAGAAATCTGTACATATTGACATAACGTGATAACACGCAAATCTAGCACTCACCCAATGTAGAGTTCCGCACATTAGACAACCGGGTGATACTTATTAATTCAACAGATGGTCAGAAATATAAGCCGTGAATGACTAAATATAGCTTTTCACAATAATTCAAGTTTACAGATTTTATTAATGAAAATATGCAAAACAATCTCAATAATCCTTAGTAACTATAATTAGGAAATGCTCGGGTACTATCGGATGTCTCCAGCTACCAATTAAGTGATATCACAAATGTGAAGACTAAAAATCACATCTTATCTTTCAACGACACGGGCTTAATAATTCATAAAGACTTCGAAAACACAATTACCTAACTTTAGAAGACGCAACTGTCTTCCAAAATATCACACATCAATGACCCTCTCGTCAATACCACGTCGCTAATTCTTCACATACGGGTTACACATTTCATTATGCGAAGAACACAATTGTAACATTTATATTCCGGCGATGAATTCCAATCATTGCACATCAGCCGAGACTCAAATATATTTAACTGCAATCCAAGGCAGTATCTCAAGAAACACGTGGTCAGAAAATTTACGAAGTATCACTAACACAACTACACTGGATTCCTTTGAATTCAATGTCGAGGATTCGACCTCGCACATAATTATATAACTATAAATTGGAAATTTTCATAAATGAACCTTATCATGTATCTACTTTAACATTCCGATGAAATTAACTCCATCACTATGAAGCTTATAAGTTCCTAAATTTACTGAAATACTATTTAAAAACAAAAATATTACGACAGGAAGTTCATTAAAATGCTCTCAATTCACAGATGAATTAAAATTCCTTAAAGGTTTAATGATGACGAAAATAACACACAGATATGACCCTGATGATCCGCCACTGTGACTACAGTTTAACCAACGGTATCCAATCTATCATCCTAAATCCAAATAAACTATATCCTAGAACTGAACACCACATTCTAATGATGCACATAGATGAATGCATACCGAAAGAACTACTGCACATGAAAATATAAGAGCCAATAAACTGCAAGACCACACCAAGAAAAAGGAAAAATAAATATTCGCCTCTTACAGAACAGACATACAGTGCAGTTTAATGTCGACTTAGCCTAGACCGGTGGTTTCATTTCGAAAGATGGGTTTTTGTCCTCAGATGATTTATCCTGACGCTTTTGACTGTGGTTCTACGATATTAGCACTACATGATGATGTAGAAGTTGCACATGATGAATTGCACCCTCACGACGTGATGTTGGCTGAGGTCCTCTTCCGCGACGTCCGTTCCTTGTAGAAATGTGCTGTTAATTGCACAAAATAATTCGTAGAAATTCTGGCGAAAATCTTCTCCACTATCGCAGAATAATACGTACTTTTTCAACATATAAGGCGATGTTTGATGTCTGTTGGATTACTGAGTTAAGTTTATCAGTGTTACACCTAGCAAAGTACCCTTTCAAATGAGAAAATCTTCCCTCTCTAACAGCTGTTAACGACAGGCTGTACTTGACTGTGCTTGAGTACCTCTTACCATACACCAACGGTAAGGCATTTTTAAATTCAAAGATTCATTATTACAGAAATTTTGCTCGTGAACAGATGAGATTTTCTTCTGAAGACGCGAAACCAAGTTCTCTGCGAAACATTAAGAATTTCACCTCGTTTTCTGACACGGCAAACGCCCAAAAGCTTCTTATCATGTCTAGGAAGATAGTTTGTGTCTCCAGGGTAGAGTCCGGTCTGCTATGAATGACTGCTTGGAGGAGCATCTCAGTATAATGGTAACGTAAAAAATAATTCCAATTCTTGTAAGACAAGTGTCACGGTGCCACTCATAGAAAATGCTCTCTGTCAAGCGTACAACGGGTTGGATTTTGTTGTCAATGGCAGCCTTCATTGCTGATTCTTTTCACTCAGCTGTTTTCCGTAAAATACACATTATGTCCTATTTTTTATGGTTTGTGGGTTCTGAATGCCCTGTTCGGAATATTTTTGCATGATAGTCGAATCAGACTCACATGCGTTCAAATCTTTTATTATGGTTATTGTTAACTATTCATTTCATTTTAATATTTTGGTGATCTTGTGAGATAATGTGTAGTTTTTCCATTCTTCGTTTGATATTTTATTCATCAAATTCAATTTACGTAGAACTCAGTATTTTTCTTTTCACTTTCCTGCACCCCAACAAGAATATGAGCAAGACCAAGACCCTTGATTTAAACAACACTACATTAACAACATAGAAAATGTCCTGCTGAATTAATTTATGCACTGGAAGGATTTAAAGAAAAGCAATGACCAAAAGGTACTCACAGAAGGATTAAATCATATCAGTGGCAGGAACGGGCGAGTATGGCCGTGAAAGCTACCATTGCAGAAAAAAGAAATGTACACAATATAGAATCCAATTAAAAGTTTAAATTGGAAAAGAACATTAATAACGAGTTCCACTGAATCGATCTCGACTAACCAGGCTTGAGATGGAACATTCTAATATAGGATGATGCTGATCCGTGCTTCCTTGCTTAACACATGGCCTCTCGTTGACTGGTTTAATCCATCTTAACAACAACACGAAGTTTGCAATCACCCCCACCCAACTTTCTTCGTAGTGAGCCTTACAGTTGTATAACAATAGGTTCTCGAGGAAAAGCGGCTATTGCATTCGTACAATTAACTAAACTGGAATGTATTGCTAGTCCTTAAAATCATATGAGACAGGATCCAAAACTGACAGGGATAGGCGTATATATCCTTACCGTAAATACTTTAAAATATCGATGTACAATCAATCTCCTTCAAGATAACAACTTCGAGCAACTATACCGTTTGGCCCGCGTTTGTAAAGTTCTTGCAAGTACTGCAAGAAGCCATCATTAGTAACATCCCGTCACGTCTTGTGCGAAGCTACTTATAATGGTATGATTTGCAGATGCAAAATAACGTCCCTTTAGGTGATTTCTCATAGTTAGAATAGGCCAAAGTCGCTGGGAATTATATCGCGTAAACAGGCAGGATGGTGAAACAAACAATTTCTATATTTGGCGAGAAACTTCGAAATCAGTACAGACCGATGTTAAGATCCTTAGTCAAAATGCGTTGGCAGTTTATCACTGATACCTCAGTCGTGTTAATGATATATTCGGTGAGTTGATGCTGATTCTCGCGAACACATTTCCATATGTGATTAACTATTTCATCTGGTCGATCAGAGGGCTCATTAATGGAAGAGGATTCTTGGCCCCCTTCAAAACGCCGATGCCCCTCCAACATTTTAATCTCCCCTTCGTACTTACCATAAACTGCCGTTAGGACTTTAAAAAGCTCCGAAGCTGTTTTCACCAACGCTGACAAAGTTCAATATCTTCACACTTCTCTTAAAAGCCCACTTATCTTACTTCACAACATAAAGATATATCAGTGGCCTTTCTAGACGTACCAGGAAAGTTGTGATTGGCCATCCATTCTTCAAGCAACACGTTGAAACCTATAGCTTTTGTGCCAGTAGTTTGGCACTCCCGGCTGCTTCAAAATTACCCCTAGTGCTACTGTACTGCATTGGATTCAGAAAAGACTGAGACTCTTAATGATTTGTGAATATTGGGCTAGATGTCTCTAGCGTCATGTTGTAGCGCTTCCTTGTGACTATCTGGGAGAAAATTGGTTTTTCATTGTTTGATAACCTGCTTTGGCATTCTGTTGTTTCTGAGTGGTAACGGTTCTTGTTTACATTTTTCCACCAATTGTGTCCGTCTTTACGAGTAACTTTGAGCCAGTAGGAAAAGACATTACGTAATTTTGTTCTGGAAGTACCCCAGCCCCTTATATCAACTTAGTGTTTCTTGAGTGTAAGTAAATCTATCAACGATGGATCGCTGAGTGTTGCAGCTGGGAGTTCTCCCTTCAGGAGAAATATTGGGGTGGTGGGGGGTTGAGGGGCTGGCGGACTGCTCGAGTACAGTGGCGATAATCAAGACGTACAACAGAAAAATGAACTTATGGACTTTGGTGTTTGTTTTGAGAAGATTACTACGACTCTTTTAGAATATAACTGTTCAGTCCTCGCCTTTCTAAAAATTTAACGTATTGTTTTCTTTGTTAACTTTATATTCATGTAGGTTCTGTCCTCCGTCTTCGGACTAGGTATGTTGCCCTGATGGGCTTTTCTAAAATATGGGGAAGCACGAGTGAGGGTACGTCTTGAACTTCCTAGCACCTTGAGGTTGGTGGCCAATTTTTTTCTTAACTTTAAATGTATTTCTCTCTTTCGGTATTTCACCATTTCTTTTATTTTAGTCACCACGTAGTATGGACTAGCTTTAGGTTTCGGGGCCGTTGCCCAGTTAGGGTCGTTTTGTTAAATTTATCAGGAGTGCTTTTTTTAGCCTCCTTTCTTGTCAGTCTCGACCTAAGTTTAATTATTCGTTTTCCATTTCTGTTTAATCCAACGGCCGTAGCCGTGTTGAAACACCGGATTTCGTGAGATCTCCGAAGTTAAGCAACATTGGGCGTGGTCAGGAGTTGGATCGGTTGCCACGCGCTGTTGGTGGGGAGTAAGGGAATGGAGGAGCGGAAAGGAACTGGCCACCCTACCGCACGTAAACTCCGGCTCAGGAACACCTCTGCGGAGGTTCGGACCTGCCTTCGGGCAGAATAACCCTTACCTATTTCTGTTTACGGTCTTGTAGTGTGGGCATTCCGCTCGTGTGTTTTGGATCTCTTGAGCCTTTTTTCTTGAATTAACGAGTGTACTTGCCGAAAGGTAAGGGAGTATGTAGCTCTTTCTGTGCTATGATCTCCTAGGTCTAATGAGTTACGGGGTTACGATTCGATCCGTGAAATATGTGAGGAGCTTCGACTCCTTTTCTCTGCGTTACTAGGAATTGATTATGATTGTAAAGGCTGGCCTAAACTATTACTCTGTATAAGGTCCTATGCTTATGGTACTTGGAGCTTCGCCCCTATTATTTTCTTGATGTTATTTTTACACCCAACATTTTGTAAGGGTAATTTATTATCTCCTACTGAGGTCATTCAGAGCTATTGAGCTTTTCTTTCGTGTAACTTATTCAGAGATAGGGTGTTCCCAATTACATGGTTGGTGCCTGAGCTATTTGCTCAACTTTTGTATTTTATTTTATTTTTTAATTTTTTTTTTATTTTTTTTTTTTTTTGCAATTAACATTGTGAATTTGTTATCTGCTGAAAAAAATACGTTTTTCAAAATGTTAATTTCTCTTAGCCCATGTTTGGCTTTGTCTACCCAATCAATCCAGGCACTTCCTATTCCTCTGCGAACCACGGAAACACGGTAACAGTTTTATAATGGCCATCATATTGCAAGGTAACATAGTATAATAAACACTTGTATAATGAAGCAGCAATGGGCCATCCAATAGTAATGTAACTCGGTATAAATAACGGTTTTACAGTGAAGTATCAGTGGATCATGCAGTTGTAAAGTAACGCGGTATAATCTACAGTTTTACAGTAAAGTGGCAGTGGGCCATCCAGTTTTAATTTTTTTTTTTTTTTTTTTTTTTTGCTAGTTGCTTTACGTCGCACCGACACAGATAGGTTTTATGATGACGATGGGACAGGAAAGGGCTAGGAGTGGGAAGGAAGCGGCCGTGGCCTTAATTAAGATACAGCCCCAGCATTTGTCTGGTGTGAAAATGGGAAACCACGGAAAACCATTTTCAGGGCTGCCGACAGTGGGGTTCGAACCTACTATCTCCCGAATACTGGATACTGGCTGCACTTAAGCGACTGCAGCTATCGAGCTCGGTAGTTTTAAAATAACACGGTATTATCCACAGTTTTATAGTGAAGAGGAATTACCTGCCGGCCGTAACTGACGAATTTCTGTTCCAAAGGAGCTATTTCCACCCTAAGAAAGTTGTGGGAGTACGCAAGGAAACGTATAATAAAAGGTACATGGAACGTACCCATGATCGAGTGTGGTACAACTTTCAAGGCATTATATTTTCTACTCTGGATTGCTCATAATAATCGATAGTTTTCAATTTCTGCAATGAATGTGGACGAAATATTGAAATGTTTAAAAGTTGAAGTAGAAATAGCACCTTTCGAACAGGCACTCCTCAGATGAGGCATTGAGATGGGAAAGGTAGTAAGTCATAAAACATGAATTTTACAGCAGAAAAAAAATCGTTTTTCAAACCTTCTGAAGCAGATGTTACTGAAAATAAATGATGTAAAATCAAGGAGCATTTAATTTATCTGTTTAACACACACAATTATGCTAATTATATTTTAGACACAAATTGTGCGATAAAATATATTGTACCGGGCGAGTTGGCCGTGCGTGTAGAGGCGCGCGGCTGTGAGCTTGCATCCGGGAGATAGTAGGTTCGAATCCCACTATCGGCAGCCCTGAAAATGGTTTTCCGTGGTTTCCCATTTTCACACCAGGCAAATGCTGGGGCTGTACCTTAATTAAGGCCACGGCCGCTTCCTTCCAACTCCTAGGCCTTTCCTATCCCATCGTCGCCATAAGACCTATCTGTGTCGGTGCGACGTAAAGCCCCTAGCAAAAAAAAAAAAAATATATATATATTGTGAAAATCTGATCAGTTTGTCAGCTGACGTGTAGGCTTCAAGAGGAAATTTCACGATAAAAGGCTGAAAATAACAACAAGCAAGGGATGCCAGAAACACCAGAGATCCCTTAATATTAAGACAAGAAAACATCCTACTACGGCACAAGTGTCCAATCAGGAGATAATCCCAAACTACGCTGCGACTAGGAAAAGAATGCTAGAATCGGAAACGTTTAACAAGGGTTTAAATGTTGGAAAAACTACCTGCAGAAAGAGAAAATAAGGGAGAATACGGAGGGTAAATCACTCGAACTCTATCACCGTACATGCTTATGTGAGCCTCGCATGGCGGAACCGCATAAGGAGAACCGACACTTGCCCGTGATTTGTTAAATATCTCAGAAATTACCCACGTAAAGCACAGAAAATAAGAAACCTAAAGGTCCAATTTCACTTTAAAACCAACAAAATAACTTCCTCACACAATACGATCTGAAAAAGCCTCTACATTTTGAATACTGCCCTTACATTGTCACCGGCCAACTCACGCAAAACATTTACATGCAGGGAAGACAGATACTGAAATAGAGAATCGCCCTTTCATAGGCAGCTATTCATTGGACACCGTTAGTGGCAACTTAACAGTTTAGAAAGGTGGTAAAAACCTCGAAAACTATATTTGTCATTGCTATATATGGTTTCAAGGGGTAGCAGTAGATGGCGCGCAGAAAGGTACAAAAAGGGCAGACAAACTACAGGAAGGGCCGTAGCTCCGCCTATTTCTTGGAGTTTCTGCTAGATACCACGCAGAATAAATTCAAGCAAGAAGTTGCTTTCCTGTAACAGTTATTATATTATTATTATTATTATTATTATTATTATTATTATTATTATTATTATTATTATTATTATTATTATTATTATTATTATTATTATTATTGTACCGCGAGGTACACCCGCCCCGTTCATTCAAATGAAGCGCTTTGAAGAATGCCATCTAATATATGAATTTTGCAACAACTAAAAAGAGTAGTTTGGACTTTTCTCTACAGATGTCTACTAAAAACTGATGTTATGCCTTCTGGTGTGAAGAGGAATTATTAAAATTTTAAGTATTTTTTTACTTTAAGGTTTACTACACTGAGTTGATTATTCTTTGCTTTTGGTATGTTAAAGTTGACAACACTTCGATCACTTCCCGCCAACTTAACATGTTGGCCAATAGAAAATGTTGTATATTTATTTTTCGGCCAATCAAACTATGTCAAGTATTTATTTAATTACCCAATAAGAATGGGGGGGGGGGTGTCGGGCTTTAGCTCAGAGTTCTCCAGAACCTTCCTCTCGGATATAAGAGCTGGCATATTTTTCGACCAGGTTGTGTTATTGATCGTCCAGTCTACTCAGTGTGTGTTAATAGAGGAGGCGGGGGCGGCTCGCCCATCATCGATTATTCCATCAGCTTAAGGTAATGGCAGCCATTATTTAACTAAGTGATAGCCTCTGAAAGATAGCTCGAGAGGAAGGTAACCATAAATTTCCAAAAATGTAAATTTCTACTTCTAAGGTAAATTTCAAACAAGCCGAAAAGCACTTCGCTGAAATTAGGGAATAGAAAGTGCGATACCCTTTCGTATTCCCTCTCAACTTGATTTTGAAGTGACTATGATATTTTAACCTTTGTAACTTAACTTTCCTCCATCTAGTCTCCTCAGTAGCATAGGATTAGCCTCTGTAACTTCGGGCCAAAAGCCCAGGTAGGGTTTTAATCCTTTAATTGCAAATTTCAAGGACTGCAAGTGTCCGCCTCCATATCATTTTGGGTTTCGGGCCAGTAATTTTAACCTGTTGTTTTCCACAAAGGCCCGATAGAATAGGTATACGACACCCCTGTAAAATTCAATTTCATTCTTTTATGTTAAGCGGTTAGACTGTTGAGTGTCTAAGACGGCAGTGAATACTGTTTGAATTGTAAAATGTAAGTTGTGCCTGTGTTGGGCCTGGACCCTTGTGGAACTAGGTTTCCAAGTGTCAAATTTTTAACAGAGCAAAGACGCTCCTGGTTAAATGGTGCCTGTGAAAGGCCGGTGTGGTACAGGGCTTGGAGAGTAGTCTGCTAGATAATTATGTGGAGCAAAAGGTGCTCTTGAGACATTGTATATTTTGAATACTCTGTGGAAGAAACTGGGAGGTTCGTCGCCTTGAAGGAGCCGCAGTGCTCATGGAGAATGTATAATTAGGGAGCTTCAAGCTCAAAGTGTTGTTATTCTGTATTCTAATACTGTTATCCTATCTTCTGAACTTTTGTACCTGAATTATCAAGTTTGTCTTTGAAAAAAATTAGAAAAGAAATATAACGCTAATTTTGAAGTTGTAATTAATCTTTGACTATCTTAGATAGTACCCAGTCATGCCCACGTCTTCTTTCACCTCTGTCCACCACGGTATCCCCGTAACAATAATAATAATCCAAGGTGCGCGATTTGTAGTTTGATGAGTCAGCATTTTTGAATTGTGCTGCGTCAGTAAGGCTAATGTCTGATGTCATCATGATGTCATAACCTAACCTACGGTACCCTAACCTAACTTTACAGGATCCATTGAGAAGCCCATCTGGCATGTTACTGGCTGGATTTGTGGGTGAAGAGTTCCCCCTGCACCGTCGCTCGGTTCACCAAAAAATTGCCGGTGCCCTTAGCTGTCCTCCTTAGGCTTGATGCCCAGGGTCGCTGAGCGAAGTGATGTAGTGTGCACAGTCGTTTTTATACTTAAGTCTAGCGTCTGACAATGTGAGGCCACACGGAGCAACTAGGCTAAGTTTAGTCCGTCACCTACGAAATACAATATGGCCATCAGATAAGCAGCTGACGGCTATCGGCAAACTAATTGTTTGACAATCACTCACCAGGTTCGCAGTTAAGCTCCCTACTTCCTCAACATTCAAATGCGCACAGTTCGAAGAAATTACAGCAAATATTTTCATGTTCATTCCCCTCATACCTCACAGCGATGTTTACAAATATTAATGTCTACACTACCTTCTTAAATCAAACATGCAACTCCAGTATGCCAAATTAGGTAAATAAATAGTTGCCACATCAAGGCATACGTTTCTTAGATAGAAATTAAAACGCTTTCTTGGTTTTGCCGTTAAGATTTCACTGAAGTTTTAAACCTTCATGTTGAGAGGTTTCCGACTGAGTTTTATTCATCGCTCGCACTTCTGTAAATGATTTGTGACAATTTTACTTAAAAGTGGCTTTAGAACTATTTCTAAAAAGAGCAGTGGGAGCCCATCATTACAAGTGTCACATTTTATTTATCTTGTGAATTTGTCTTTTATGAGATTGGAGCAGCTTAGTGATTCATTTCGAGGAAGCTGCAATATGAAAATCAGGAACAATTGTCAGAAGCAATACAAAAGATAACTAGGGTCCTTAAAAGGTAATAGTGACCTTTCGTTATCAGACGGATGGATTATTTCATGCTTCAAAATTACCACGTCCCTGGTAATTATCGGTTACTATTCGAAGAACTTGAAAACCACCGAGCGAGTTGGCCGTGCGGTTAAGGGCGCACAGCAGTAAGCTTGTATGCGGGAGACAGGGGGTTAGAACCCCACTGTCGGCAGCTCTGGTTCCCCATTTTTACACCAGTCCACGGCCGCTTCCTTCCCACTTCTAGCCCTTTCCTATCCCATCGTCGCCATAAAACCTATCTGTGTAGGTGCGACGTAAAAAGACTTGTAAAAACTTGAAACCCGTATTCTTCGACTGCTTTAATGGCATCTATTGTAAATTTTGCCAGCTGCTTTCCAGTTAGCGAATAAGTGAAATATAATGAAACCGGTAGACTATTCTAGAAAATATTGGCAAGCCCTTGAATAGAATAAACAGTAGTATGTCGGCCAGCTTGAATTCAACGCCCAGTGCATCTCTGTCGACATCTCTAATATCGAAACATGCTTCAAGTTTCTATCATAATTGTAGTAATATTTGAATACTGGTTTCCCATTGCTATTCGAAAGTTCAATATTACGAAAGCCGTAACAAATGTACTAGTTAGTAAGTGTAATGACGGTATTGTCTAATTCCATTACTATCTTAAGGCGCGCTAGTAGTACTTAGCGGACAGATCTCACCCGAGCACGGCCGAGTATAGATGGCCCCGGGGGGTTCGATTCCCAGCCACGTCGGTGATTTTAACCTTCATTGATTAATTCCGATGGCTCGGGGACTGGGTGTGTGTGCGCCGTCTTCATGATTATAATTCATCATAGTTAAGTCTATATCCTCATAGAAGCGCGGGTCGCATATACGGCGTCAACTTGAAAGATCTGCACCAAGCCTCTTCGGAGGCCACACGCCATGAATAGGTTTGTTAGTACAAAGCCTGCATCTAGATTTGACGGTACGATGCAACAAATGATAGACGTTATGTGCATTCGAGGGTTCATTTACAAGACCAATCAAGTAAAACAAAACTTACCCAAGAAGAGAAATTTTGAAGGGGCTAAAAGTATTTAGATTGTAAAATAAACTGGCAGCAAACGGCGCGTATGAATTACAGTATACCATGTAAAAATACACTTCTGTCCCAGGAACACGTGCGTATATATCTTCAGATTCCAGAAAACTTCCAATATTCTAAGAAGTGGGAACAAATATATAAATTGTTGATCAATTTTCAATTTTCATGTTCAAATTTGTTAACACACTGAGTGAAGCTGACTAGTATTAAAAATTTTGTAGCAAAATTGGAGACTGGAATCTCCGTATTCCATAAATAGATATCCAACTAGACATTAACAAACTAACCGATGATCTGGAAAATATAAAATACTGGACTAAAAATAATTCCCTTAAAGTCTATCCATTCAAACCGCAAGAAATCATAGTAGGATCCAAAAATAGTCATACCAAAATGAAAAGTGTTAAATTCCTCCAATCCTGTTCCACGCAATACCAATAAAAATAAATGAAACTCTAAAGAAACGTGGCCTCATGTTAACAAGTGTTTAAACTGGACAGAGCACACCATGAAAATTTGCCAAAGATTATTATTTTCTTTGCTCTTACCTTAAAAGTTTATGGGATCTCCGTCTACTAAATACGATGAAGTTACTGTTTCAGAACTTAATTCTACCCATCTTCGATTATGGTGACGTAATATACAAGAATCCAAACACCAGACTTAACGCTAAACTTTAGTGGGCTTATAATACATGCGTCCGTTTTGGATTAAACGAACTGTAGTAACCGTCGTTGACGGGTCAATCATGTAGCATGTGCAAAGTTGTCTAACTCGCCCAGCT
Source organism: Anabrus simplex (assembly GCF_040414725.1). Taxonomy (NCBI): domain Eukaryota; kingdom Metazoa; phylum Arthropoda; class Insecta; order Orthoptera; family Tettigoniidae; genus Anabrus; species Anabrus simplex. Next base: position 280,785,986 of record NC_090266.1, read on the forward strand.
ACTTTCCGACAATATTCAGGCACGATGTTTTACTGGGGACGCAGCTATCGAATATCAGTGGCAGCAGAAGGAACAAATCACATCACAACAAACAATGATCAATATAATGTTATTGTTGATCAGTTTTATGAGCTTTCAATACCATAGTCCTTCACATTTAGTTTTCTTCCGACTCGGTGATAATAGAGCATCTAGTGTAAAGGGAGTCCCTCCTGCTTTCATGACTCCATCGTTTCTTATTCTTCAAGCGATCGTACCTTTATGACTTTTTCTCATTTTTTTGTAATTATCTTCACGACTATGGACCGATGACCAGGCAGTTTTATACATGCATACATTTATTTCCAAAGAGTCTATACAGAGCTCACCTCCAACTGTTAGTAGTTAACAAATCAATCTAATATACAGTTATAAGTAATAAACATGCTGTGATAGGTATAGTGGCCCTCCACGCAGTGATCACTGCCCGGTGGAGCCTGGTGTTTACTATAAATTCGGCTATTGCCAGGAAATCGCGAGGAAATTCACGATAATACTAAGAGTTTGTAATAATATAGATAATAGCTCCCTCTTGCAGTGATAACTGCTGGATGGAGCCTGGCTATTAACAAAAGAATAAACTGTAATAGGGATAGTGGGCCCTCCACGCAATGATCACTGCGCGTGGGAGTCTGGTGGTTACCAGATATTCGGCGCTTGCCAGGAATCGCGAGGCTACTCACGATATTAAAGGGATTTTAGAATAATCGGAATAATACGCAATTTTATACTTTAAGAGAATCATGACAAAAACCATCGCCAGTTAACACGATTGAACACTATTTCCTTGTTACCAATGCTTAGCGCTGGTATGGACTAAGCAACATGACTATCATCATAGTCGGTACGGTAAAAATGTATAAGCTATAAATAATCTTAAATCGAATTCTACATAACTTTATTTTTGTAGTATCAATCTATAGGACCACTAATAACATTGATTAAATGTTAGGCCTTCCTCGAAACTACAACTTCACTCAGCGTGATTAAAATTATTCATAACGTAGATTGTAGTGCCTCACGCCTTGACTTTATATACCTATTTTCATTAAATTCTCTTCAGCCATTTTCTCGTGATGCGCATACATACATACATACACATTTACATACATAAACGCATACATACATATATACAGACAGACAGACAGACAGACAGACAGACAGACAGATAGAAGACAGAAAGTTACCGTGCACACGACCGATAACAGAAATGACATTATTTTCTGAGCATGTACGGACAGAACTCTTATTTTATATATTCTATAGATATGCGCAGATATTGCCATTATATCACCTTGTTTTGAACAGCTGTCTTGGTTATATTTGGCAGAGAGAAGAAACCTTCACTTTGTCTCGCTTGTCCACAACATCCTCCGTACAGACACACCAAGTTATTTGAGAACGGAACTCAAATACTTATCATCCCCAAACAATATACCCACAAGGTCAGAAACTCTTCTCTACTGAGCTTCCCAATTTACCACAGGACAAGTGTCGGCAACTCGTTCATACCTGCAACTATACGCTCCTGGAATTCCCTGATGGCTTAAATTGGGGAGTGTCTGTTCAAAAGGCGCTATTTCCATCTTAAGAACGTTGTGGAAAAACGCAAGGAAACGTATAATAAAAGGCACATGAACGTACCCATGATCGGGTATGGTACTACTTTTAGGTAATTACATCTTTCTGGTCTGGATTCTTCATGGTAATCGATAGTATTCAAATAATGCAATGCACGTAGAAGAAATATAAAAACAAAAATTGTCAGTGGAAACAGCACCTTTCGAATAGACAACTCCTCAACTGAGGCATTGGCATGGCAAATGTAGTAGGTCATGAAACGTGAATTTTACAGGAGGAGGAAAAGTTTTTCCAACATTCTGAGAATAAATCATGTAAAATCAAGGAGCAATTCATTTATCAGCTGAACACACACAATTATGCTCATTATGTTTTAGACACAAATTGTGTGGTAAAATAGGTTGTAAAAATCTAATAGTTTTTTCAGCTGACGCGTAGGCTTCAAGAGGAAATTTCACGACAAAACAAATTATTATTTCATCCGAGATATCCAGATTAGCCAATAAGTAGGGACCTGCGTTTTTCGTGTTTGCAATAACACCGATTTTTTTTAATATTCCCTAAAATGCTTGGGAAACAGTTACCTATACATAACGTTGTTAAAAATTCGAAAATTAGACAGATTAATTTCGCAAAATTAAACGAAACGAGACAATAACGCGAATATGTCAACTTTATCACTTGTATATGAATAATAATGCGAATTCACGGTGTCTGTCTTCTTATAAATATTTTTCCACCGCCAGAATAGACCGTCATCAGAGTCCTGCACAGCGGCCTAGCCCATGAGCTGCTTCGGCAATAGACGGTAATGGGCTTTAGAAATCTTGAACATACCGTAAGAAGCCCGTGACGTCATCACACAGGCCGGGCTGGACACTGCTATGTCGTTCGTACGCGGTGAGCCAAGGACAGCGCTGTGGTAGTGCTATGGACTGACCCCTTCAATGTGTACAGTGTATAGCGTGTCAACGGGGTGCGTTGCGTTGCGGTCGAGTGGAGACGATCACGTTCTTTCCTATTTGACTTCCCCGTCTATCCTCTTTCCGGAAACGAATGCGGACTGCGGCTTCAAAGGAAATGAAGCCTTGGTAAAAAAAAAAAAAGAGACGTTAAGTAAAGGAAGAACTGGAAAGCGGAAAATACAAGACTTCTGAACCGGATCCGAATATTAAAAGTCGTATTTGGCCGATATTCAAGCCCGTAAATGACAGCGATGGGAAAGACATTCATTTTGTGTACTGAACGATTTGAACAAGGCGTGTATGAATGACGAACATTCCATTCTTCCCACGAATATGCCGTAATTTTCCAAAGTAATGAATGTTGCTTCGTGGGCTGACGTTGAAGACGGTCCTATTCCAACACATGAGCTGAAAATATTATTTAAACCAAAATTGTGCAGTGAAAGAATACCGTATATAGCATCCTATTGGAGGACAAATGGACAAAACGATCCAAAACTTCACCAGATCGCCAAGAAAGTACTACCGTAGGTATGCAAACGTCAAGTTCAGCTTCAGAGATAAATTTCAGTTCAGTGGGCTTCATTCTCAACGCATGGTGGACTCTTCTGCACCCAGAGAAGATTGATGCTCTTCTTTTTATTCACAGCCACCATTAATCAATAACCAATAAACTACGCACATGAACTAAGTAAAATCCGTGTTCAGGTTGTTTCAAGTTGTTTTAGTTCGTATTTTAGTTCATATTGTTTTAAACATGAGGAGGCCCCTTGAATATGCACCCCCTATGGGTGGGGGCGGTAGGATAATAACCACGATATCACCTGCCTGTCGTAAGAGGCAGTGTGGATTTGCGACCATGAGGCCCGTAGCTGAGTCCCGGCATTGCTTCTACTTACTTGTGCCAGGCTCCTCACTTTCATCCATCCTAGCCGACCTCCCTTGGTCAACACTTTTTTCTTTTCCGACCCCGACGTTATTAGGGCATCCGAGGCCTAGGGAGCCTTTCATTTTTAGGCTCGTGGTAGCCCTTGCCTTTCTTTGGCCGATATCTTCATTTTTCGAAGTGTCGAATCCCTTCCATTTTTTCTCTTTGATTAGCGTTCATGAAGGATGGTTACTCAGTTGTACCTCCTCTTAAAAATAATTTAAACAATAATCACCACCACCACCACCACCACCACCACCACCACCACCACCACCACCACCACCTTGAATGTGCTCCGTGTTATTTAGATTCATGTCTGTTAACTTGATGCCAATTGCAGATGAATATTAGAGTCTAATGATGTTTCTGTTTCTGTTCTATTATTATTATTATTATTATTATTATTATTATTATTATTATTATTATTATTGAAGTGCCGGAAAGATCTTTATCGATTTATTTAAAGCTGCGATTAGCGTACTTTAAAATTTGTCATTAGCGTACGGGAATTATAGCGAGCGACCCGAATAGAAGTGTGAAATGAACATTTCGTTGTACACGACGCACGCGTTATTGTGAGGAAGTAGTCAATGTAGACTACTCTGCTCGCCCAGTGTGGTGGACTGCGTTGGGCCGAGTGGGACCAATGCTGTGGGCCAATAAGCTGCAGCGTCAGAAGAGGACGACCTTGCACGGGCTGGGCTGCCAGAGTCCGTGGGTTTGCGAGTGTTGCGCGGCGGGCCTCATTGCAGGACTCTGACCATCGTGTCCATCACAGTCTTACAAAGTCAACTTGTCCTCCAACTCCATCAACTAGACTCATGTGCGTGCGTCATTCTGCTTAAGAAGATGGTCAGTAACAGTCTTACTGTTTTCTCTCTGTGTTCTGTTACGGCTAATAGTATGCCCAAGGTGAGCGTTAGTACAAAGGAAATGGCTCTTGAATTTAAAAATGACGAATTATATGCATCCGATACAAAAACCGTAGTGTGTCAATACTACAGTATAACTGTACGATATCTTGGGATAGAAAAGATTCGTGTACCAATCATGTGCGACGGAGAAACACCAACAAGTGAAGAGATCACCTACAGCCAGTACATCTGTTGTCATAAAGGGCAACAGAGTATTGTACAGTGCAATTTTTCTGCAAGCTTAAAGAGTTGTTGCAAAGGATAATAATGAACTCTTTTCTTAAAGCTAATATACCACTGGAGAAATTGGAGCTCTCTGCTATTAAATGATTGAATGAATTAATTTAAGGTATGTTCAGTAGATTACTGCTGAAATTATATTATTATTATTATTATTATTATTATTATTATTATTATTATTATTATTATTATTATTATTATTATTATTATTATTATTATTTGTCACTTCAGAGACGGAACTTAATAACATTAATTCTTAACATACTGTTTTAACAGGTGCTAGAAATTTGCCACAAGTTAGATTGTTAAGAGAGAAGTACCGTATGTTCCACTGGTGAGAGATGGAAAGAGGTCAAGAAGTGAAGAACGACAGGTCGCTTGGGTCGGTATGTATTTGTCGTGTTAATTCGCCCTCTTGAACCAAAAAATAGAGCAGGAGTTCTATGTGGCTGATATACATGTTCTGGAAGCAGCTGATGCAAAATCATGCAGCAGGGCAATACTTAATTCTGTGCAGAAGTACTCTATTAACTACGACAATATCTGGTAAGTGACAGTGCAAGATACATGTTAAGGTGCTTCAGTTCTCTGAGTGTCTTCCTCGTAGAGGATGCAGTTCACATTCATGGTTGGGTACGCCGGCTAAGTTTGGTGTGATGCATATTCAGGAAAGAACTGACGAAACATAATGCAGTGGTGGCAAAGGTTAAAGCTGTGTTTCTCAATACGAGAAAGAGAAAACACCTGTATGTTAGATTTCTCAAAGAAAAGTATTCGTCTGAGAATCGTAAACTGTTTTCCAGTACCAGTGTGACAAGATGGAATACTTGCTTCGAGGCCGTTTTCTAAGCTGATAAGCATCTTTGTGATATAATTGATCATGCAGTTAGAAGATCTAGACTCTTTCAACAATGCTGGTATCGACTTCAAGAAGTTAATGACGAATGATGAAGTAAGTATAATTCAGCAGAGGCAACATTCGTCAAGGTACATGCCAATGATTTAGGGTAATACATCACTGAACTAGAAGGATCTTCATATCCAACAAGTCCTACACTTTATGGAGAACTCAGAAAAATATTGCAAAATTTCGAAGTAGCAAAAGGGAAATTTTATAGTGAAACAGAAGAAAAGCTAAATTACATTAGAAGCGCAGATGTTCAAGGAGTTGTTAGATCAGCTGTTAAAAATACTGCAGCGTTGTCATTTATAAATTTGCAGTTACTGATGTTTGAAGACCCTGATAATAAGTTGAATTCAACACTTGAAGTTTTTAATCCAGCATTCATCATTAAGAGAAATGTCGATTCAGCACTAGTGAAAAAAGTGAAGTATATCCCATTCTTTCAAAATTTAAAATGATTCAGTGATCATAAAAGAGTAGGCCTACAGTAAACTTCAAGAGCAAACCAATCAAAGGATGTTGCAAGATGGTAAAGTATATATTGTGAACGTTCTGATTAGTTTGCCTGACAGTCATCCTGAGTTCAGTGGCTGAGCTCTTCAGTCAGTGTGGTATCCACGTGTTAATGTTGACTGTGAACGTTCCTTTTCTTGCTATCAGGAGTTTTGAGCGACTTGCATTGCAACATGAAAGAAGAAAATTCAAGAATTATGGCAATGTTTTCCTTTTACAGTTAGAAAATACAACATAATGTACTTTTCTTTTATGGTATTATGTTCATTACAGCGAGACTTAACAGTGAGTCGTTCTGGCATCAGTGTGCTAATGTTGATTGTAAAATGTTCTTTTCTTGCTATGAGGAATTTTGAGCGACTTGCGTTGCAGCATGAAATAAGAAAATGCAAACGCAGGTCCCTACCAATAAGTCCTTTTCTCGGTTATTGTAAGGTTTGTATGTAGTTGATCGCGTGATAGGACCGTCCTCGTTTTGAGGATAGCTCTTGAAATCCTTATCCAGATCACAGTGCTAATATTAAGGCGCTGCATATTCAAATATCTCTTGCTTTCAAATGCGAAGTTACGAAAATCCCCAGGCGTCATCTTGATTACATGACATGGTCGAAAAGCTTAAGCCTCTGTGATTATTTACGCATTTCTCCTGGAACCATTGTTGGCCAATGGTAATGCCTATTTTTGAAAACAAAGAACTAGTATGAACTTCATATCAAGATGCTGGCATTTTGAATGGAATAGGTTCGGATGCATTCTGGAAACTGAAATATAGCCATGACGAACTATAATAGCTATAAACAAGGTTAACACGCAGTTGACGTTCAACAAATGGGCAAAGGTTTTAACATAATTCCATCAGAGGCACGCACTGACTTACTGCCTTCTACATGCCAAACCTCGTGGACTTAACACAGGTTTCGGCTTGCGCCAATCGTAGAAACTAATCTACTCTACCAGTTGACTTGCTACCTTTTCCATGTCAATGTCATCAGCGTTTACTACGTTCTCCATGAAAAAAACTAAATGTCGATATTTTTTCATTTACTACCTACCATGTCAACGCTTCAGTTACAGATACGCATTACTTTTCGTTTATAACTAATACTTAAGTTTAATTTCATAATTAATTACATGTAATTTAAGACTCTGTAGTTGTACACTGTAGCGCATATAAGACGGTCTGGCATAACAGAAGGCTTCATAACCTAAGCCACGCCATATGAAATAAATAAATAAATAAATAAATAAATAAATAAATAAATAAATAAATAAATAAATAAATAAATAAATAATAAGACTGAAAAGGAGCAAGCTCACCTTTTTTTCGCTAGAGGCTACAAATGCCAAACTAACATTACAGAGCATTCCTTCCTATCTGTCTTTCTTTCTTTCTTTCTTTATTTATTTATTTATTTATTTATTTATTTATTTATTTATTTATTTATTTATTTATTTAATTTATTTAATTTATTTCCTAACGAAGCTGTGGCATATTTTGTAAGAACACAGTCAATCCGCTAAGATGCTTGCTTGTTGTTTTAAGGGGCCTAACATCGAAGGTCATCGGCCCAATCCGCTAAGAATGGTTTGAAAATATTATTATCGTTGGCCTTATAAAAGGTGCCGTGAGCTGCGGCCATGGTATTGCCAGTATTCCGTATAAAGATGGCTTTGGTTTTGGTTCTCTTACGATAAACTCTAAATGCCATGAACAGAAGCAAAAGCAAGTTTGTAGATTTATGTGACCTGATATCGAGATCATAGCGACGGGACCACCAGTTTTACGTGAAATCCGTCCGACCCGTTGGCTGAGTGGTCAGCGTACTGGACTTCGGTTCAGAGGGTCCCGGGTTCGATTCCCAGCCGGGTCGGGGATTTTAACCTTCATTGGTTAATTCCAATGACTCGGGGGCTGGGTGTTTGTGCTGTCCCCAACATCCCTGCAACTCACACACCACGCATAACACTATCCTCCACCACAATGAAAAGCAGTTACCTACACATGGCAGACGACGCCAACCCCCATCGGAGGGTCTGCCTTACAAGGGCTGCACTCGGCTAGAAATAGCCACACGAAATTAAATTAAATGTGAAATCCGAACCACAGGGACGTGTCTTGTCATTTCAAAACTCTCACATGCATCGGCTGAGATTCGAAACACGGCCACGTGGGTGAGAATTCAGTGATTATGCCACTCGGCTATTATGCCCTCCTCGACGGTAAATAAGTAGGAATACTAATGTGCTGGTTACAAAGCCCGAAAATACATAAGACGTTCTTTCCATATATTTTCTATGAAAAGCATATTCTTTTAGATATCCCGGCGTTTAGAAGTCGTTACATTATCACTCATGTTTAGAACGTAAGGAACTAAGTGTCTCTTCTTAACCATATAAATGTTATACTTACCTAACACTCATTTTTACGTGAATCACTTCGATATGTGATACTTAATGGGGAAAATGAAACAAAGGTCTGCTGCCACTCTAACATGCAACAGGTGCGGCTGAGATGACGAAGGGTGGAGATACTGTCTTTCCCTGCGCTCATGTGAAAATAATTACATGGAAACTTCCACTTTTCCCCATGGCCGTGTAATCTGTGAGGAAGAAGAAGCCAAATTTGAGTGATTTGAAAACGGTCCTCAGGGCATTTTCACAGCTATCCCGGAGGTAGTTTTCCATTCTCTCTACAGTAGTATGCTATTACATGTTCAGACGTAGCATTCCTAATCTTAGACTCTGAATACAGTAGAGAACCTGTGCACTACGGCAGAGAATACGGGTATTCGGAGCACAATATGCCAAAACCATTCAACAAAGCAAAAAAACAGAACAACAACATTCGAAACACTGGGACGTGATTTGAGCAGCCTTTGAACTAGAAGAGAAGAGCGTATCATCCTACGCCATGAAATCAATATAGGCTACAGTATGTCTCCCCGATAGTAACTCAACACGTCACCCCAATGCGAGTATCCTTCAGGACACAGAATCCAGTGGCACGGTCGTTCAATGGCTGTCTTTCACTTCCCACGATGGCGGGTTGCATCCTGACTGATGTCGGTGGTATTGAGATGTTTAAATATAACAATTCCCGGTCACTGGCTTTTAGCACTTTCAGATAACTCCAAACTAAACCAAATCACATGGCGCAAGAGCCTCAATGGACTTTGGCCTACCAAGCGACCACCGTTCAGCCCAAAGGCCTCCAGATTACGAGGTGTCATGTGGTCAGCAACGCAAAACTTCTCGGCCGTTATTCTTCCCTTTCTAGACTGGGGCCACTATCCCACCGTCAGATATCTCGTGAATTGTAATCATGTAGGCTGAGTGAACCTCAAACCAGCCCTCAGATGCAGGTAAGAATCTCTAATCTGGTCGGGAATCGAACCCGAGGCCTCCGGATAAGAGGCAGGCGTGCTACCCCAACGCCACACGGCCATCTCCAAATAACTCCAGCAGCGGGACAAATTTATACATCCTGGAGTCTCTTAAAATCTGGAACAATTGACAGGACGTCACATAAATAATATTATGAACATGAAACCGAATCCCCTTCCCCTGACGTGCCAACGGCCGTAGCCGTGTTGAAACATCGGATCTCGTGAGATCTCCGAAGTTAAGCGATATTGGGCATGGTCAGGAGTTGGATGGGTTGCCACGCGCTGTTGGTGGTGGGTAAGGGAATGGAGGAGCGGAAAGGAACTGGCCACCCTACGGCACGTAAACTCCGGCTCAGGAACACCTCTGCGGAGGTTCGGACCTGCCTTCGGGCAGAATAACCCTTCCCCTGACGTGATAGTCGAGTGGCGTTGGCACTGGCTTCTCACCACGCCACCCGCAGTTGGAGTAATAATTTTATTTCTTTCGTATTCCACTACTTATATTTTTATAGTTTTCAGAGATGCCTCCGCAGTTCGAATCCTTGCCAATATATGTGGAATTTTTAAATTAAATCCCCTTCCACGTGATTTGAATTCCACATAAATTACGAAGTCCAATGGCTATGCTCACGTTATTTACGTAAAACTAAAATCTTGCTTGCTTTTCAATTCCACCAATGATCATTCCTGAAATATGTTCTTTGAGGTTTCCCTATTTCAAATCCAGGCAAGTCCTGCAATTGGTTCGCTCACAAGGCATTCATATTTCTTCCCCAATTCTAAGCAAAATTAATTATCAGTACACTTCGGAACAAACACCGATGTTGAACAGGTCTTCGGAAAAATGACACTCATTAAGAAGTTTTTTAACGTTGCACTGACACATCGAAGATGTTCGGCGATGGACGGAAGGAAGATAGCGACGGTGGGTTTAATTAAGGTACAGCCCAGCATTTGCATGGTGTGAAAATGGGAAACCACGGGGAACCAGCGCTGCCGACGGTGGGCTTCGACCCCACTATCTCTCAAATGCGAGCTCATAGCTGCGCGACCAACTCACTCGGAACACGCATTATGTGTATTGAACCATCAACCAAACCATAAACAATGATAGTTTTATAGCCTCAATTATGGAACCATCCCATTTCCTGCGTAGGATGGATGACCCTTCTGTAGTCTATTCGGACAAAAAGCGACAAGTATGCAGAGGGCAAATTAAGGGGCGGATGGGGGGGGGGGGGAGAATCCCCGGCCTCGTAAAATTGCTGCCCCCGCTGTTGTAAGCAATATTTTTTCCCTCATACGGAAAAGTATTTTCTCTTTTTCTTCCCCTAAACTAGGCCTACATATTATATTTACATTTAGTTGTCACCAGGGCATAGGCCTATCAATGTTTCAAACAGGAGTATAGCTAGGCTGGTGCAACCGGTACACTGCACAGGGGTCCCCGAAGTCAGGGGCCCTGAATAAGGACTCCAACAAGGGTGCGCAAACAGATTTTGAATGTGTCCCGTGGTTAAAAATAATAAGTTACACGTCAACCGAAAAATTATTTAAGGTTATTGCCTATTATTGTTGCAATTTCATGTGAGAGAATTATTTCCAAAAAAAACAAATAATATACTGGCGGGACGATGGTTGAGTGAGGAGATTCGCAGTGCGTTCGCCACGTCCTCCTGTGTGTGAAAATTTACTTTGATGAGCTTCGTCAAGATCAAAGTCTTGCTGACCCAAAATCGACTTTTAAGGCGACGATATATTATCCCGTGGTGGTGAGAATTTCCTAAGAACATATTTCCTAACTCGCTGACTAACTTTACAAACATATTAAACTGGATTAAATTGAAAAATCTGAATATCTGCATTTAAAATGGAAATTATGAAAATTAACATTTATTAAATAAAATACACACTCGTCGAACCTTGTACTCACACTTACTAGTTACCTGCTTACTTACACATACGTTATTTGAAGGGCGCCAGCTGTCACTCAGTACAGCAATAATAGAATGAGACTCTTGACCATCTCTAGGGTGTGGGGTAATAAGCTTACTTTTGACAACATACCATATAAGTTCTGGGAAAAGGAGATTGGCGTTCGGTTTCCCCATTAATTTTGAGGTTAAGATATTTTACTGTCAATGAAATGAAACTCTGAATTCGTTTGATAGAACAATATATATTCTTTAAATAATATATCAAAAAATAGTGAGTCTTGTTGCGATAAAACAGATGAGAATATGAAATTATGACATTGCAACTGACAGAAACTAGGCCTGAATTTGAATTCTTCTTGACCGGACATTTAACAATTTATACGAGATATTTCCCTCACTGATTCACTTGACTGTACCTTCAACACTTCGAGTGTAATTACGACGTAATCCATTGCTCTGGTGTTTACTGTAGATGTGTCACGCCTAACGTGGTGATACATCCTTGAGACTGCTTCTTCTCCATATGATCTGACTTCTTTGTAAGTCAATATGGTATGACCTCTTGGTAGGTCCAGGGTTGCCCTCTCTGACTCCTTGGTAAGCCTTGCGTCCGCGTCTTCCACTAAGTGACGGACCAACCATTTGGTCTCACTCTCTCAATGACCAATAATGGCTCACTGAGTCTTCACCATCTCTCGTTCACACTGGTTGGCTGACCACTTAAGGCCTCTTGATCTAGTAGACTACTTCACTGTACTGCATCCGTATAAGTAATGACTGACGCTACAACATGGAGCTACCTTTTATAGACGTTGGCTGACACAGCTACGTAATCTCCAGAAATAACAATGACATACTCCCACCTACGCGACAGATATTACATACAGTGGTGAAATAGCCCCGCGGCTATGACACCGTGCGCGCATATTCTAAATAAATACAATGACGTAGCCAAGGCGCGGCGATGACTTGGCAGAATCTCCACTGGTGTCGCAATATAACAACGTCACTTCCAATCTCTGATATATACAACAATTCTCACTGTACAGGTATTGAGTGTTATACTACACATACGTATATATGTATACATCTAAGTGCAATCTTGCAAGCAACAGGCAATTGCAAAATTGAATAAAACGGATAATTACAATAATAGTACAATATCACAGATAACATAATAATAATACTGACATAATAATAATAATAATAATAATAATAATAATAATAAAATCCAGATAAAATCATACAATAATAAAAATACAGATATCATCTTGTAACGGGATTTGAACCGTTACAATTCGCCTCCCTCATAAATAAATCGAAGAACAAAGAATCGATTGATTTATGAACAAAATTATATATATAACACTGACACAGGTAAACACTTTAAATGAGTATACAACAATAATTTTCTTTTTCAGCATCCATACATTTTATAATACATCACATATATGAGAATTCTTCTCGCACATTGTCATCGCAGATAACTGTCCAGTGTCCCATTCTCATACAATTCACAAGAGCATAGCCCTTAATTTAACACACACAAATAATTTCAATCAATATACAACATTCTTCTCCTTTTTGTTTTTAACATATCAAAATATTTTGTGAAAATTCACTTATATGAGAACTTTTCTCGCATATTGATATCGTAGATAACTGTCCAATGTCCTGTTCTCCGTTTATTTGTCACACAGTACATGACAATGTAGCACTTATTCTTCCAATACACCAATCCGACACTTGGTTCACACGCAAATTCACATATGTTAGTTTTATATTGCCAGTTTCTCACAAAATTTAATCATCTTACTCTTATTTCAACAAATCTCACGTGAAATACTTCTTTACATATATAATACTACAAATACCGACAATATCCCCTTCCTGAATTTATAAGAATATGCACACTCCCGATACGGTTCACAATAGTGAAATACCCCTGATACAAAACAATAACTTCAAGATATTTCCCGCCTCTGCAGATGATGAAATGGAACTCTGAGTAGCACTCTGTCACTCAAACGAATCAATTTTGCCCTTATTAACTTACATCTCTCAATAGATCACATCCTTCTTGGCAACAATAATTAAAGGATCAATACTATGGCTACAAGATGGTTCAATTATTCCGTAATCCAGCATAATGTTCATTTGTTCTAAGACTTCACTAGCATTTTTAAGTTGAATGGGGCACTTACCTCCCACAAACGATCTATGGTCATTTACTACAAACTTATGTTCATATACGTGTTCTTCCTCACTTACCACTAAATACATCTCGATGCTTACCTAACATCGAACACAATAAATTACTCCTCCTGTAATTCACTCAAATTACCTCACGTCACTGCCTCATACCGACTATCCCTCGGATACTGGTCGTACAGGCACGTAACACATCCAACAAAACATTTCCTCTCACTAGGAACAACTTCACTTACCTCTCATATATTTCAAAGAGCACACGTCACCAACACACTTACTTCAGACCATCATAATTAACACGTACTTCTTTGCTAGTTTCCCCATAGAACAAACACACACTACCTAAATTAAAGTCTATTCTACTTCCATGATTTGCAACCAAGTCAGCTCCCATAACAACTGAATACACAAGTTTTGGTACAACGCATAGATGAAACTTACAATTATCTTCAATTATGATTGGTACCGCTATCATCTTCTTTACTCACTATGACTCACCCAACGGCTGTTATAAGATCTGATAGTACCTTCACTTACCTTCTTCATATCACAATTTCCATCATCGGAGTTATTCCCTCACTACTTACATCACATAACAGAACACTTCTTACGTCTACCTTACTATTACTATTAATTAATTCATTATCTACGACTACGTCATTACTTAAATATCTCACTTAACATTACTTAGGTCACAATCACACTATACTTAAATTTACTTTCACTACATAACTACTTATACTAAATACCTGTTCATTTTCTACCTTCAGCCTGTCCACTTACCTTACCCGATTCCCTGTGAGTCTGAAATACACTGGCTCGATAACGACACCTTGATAACCTTCATATTCGGCTTATCATAATCCCTCTGATAACTCAAATCCGTACGCCTCCCATCTTCCGATTCTCTCTGATTACTCCTCTGACCCTCTCTTTCACAACTCAAATACATACGCCTCCCATCTTCCGATTCTCTCTGATTACTCTTCTGACCTTCTCTCTCATAACTCAAATACATACGCCTCCCATCTTCCGATTCTCTCTGATTCCTCTTCTGATCCTCTCTCTCATAACTCAAATACATACGCCTCCCATCTCCCGATTCTCTCTGATTACTCCTCTGACCCTCTCTCTCACAACTTAATTCCATACGCCTCCCATCTTCCAATTCTCTCTGATTACTCTTCCGACCACTATCACCATCAACACAACTATTAATCCTCTGCTCATCATGATCACCCCCTCTCCTCTGATACACGGCTAACATTTTCCCCCTTCTCTCTACAATATTACTTTCCCTAGACATCATGCGCTCTCTCTCTCTCGCGCACCCTTGCACACATTCTTTCCAAAGCCTATCAATGAACACTTTAAACTCTCCTAAATCAGACATATTATTCCAGTATACTCGAAACCATATTCTACTTTCACCGATAAAAACATTAGACAAAATTTCCAGCACGTATTCCCATTCAATAACATTATTCCTCAACTTACTTGCAAATCTTTTCTCAACTACTTTTACAAATTCTATAGTACTGAACTGTCTTCCAGAAAACTTGGTTAAATCACGATCCCTACTGAACAAACCACTCACTACTAGCACCTCTACCGCCGCTTTACCTGTAACTTCATGCCGTATCACTTCCTGGCAACTCAAAATTTCTTCTTCCGCTCCCCTCTCAGCGTTCTCTTCCACTATTCTCACGTCTTCCTGCAATTCTTCCTCTCTCTCTCTCACCTGCTGTGATAGCGTTTCCTGTTCGTTCTGTAGTTCACTGACTTCCACAAGTTTGCTTTCAATTTGTTCAATTCTACTAATCTGTTCCCTCGTATCTTCCCCAACTGCATTGCAAATCTTGTCCAATCTTTTCTCGACTACCTCATGAATTTCATCCCGATTACTCGAAATTTTATCACTTAATTCTACGATATTCTCTGTACATATTTCTTTGACTTGCTCGGTCTGAATATGAAGACTGCTCCGATTCAACTTCATTTCATCTTCAATTTCTACGCACTCTTCATTTGACTTACTTTCTAACTTACATGTTGACTTAGATGTTTGATTATTTATCTCTAATATCTTAGAATCTATTTTACTAATGGTCACATTAAAATTTTCTTTATAACTGCCAATTAATTCTTCCATCTGCCTATTCCTATTTTCGATACTACTAATAATCATTTCTTTCATCTCTTTATTATTATTTTCATTCCTACTAATTAATTCTTCCATCTGTTTACTCCTATCTTCACAATAAGTATCAATCATTTCCTTCAACTTGTTCATTTCGGCCTTCAGCAGATTAAACTGTTGTAAATTCATTGCCCCTGAGAATGTCTTTTGAGTTTCAGCGTGCTTCTCAATTTCTGTACTTTCCTGAATTATCTCAGAAGGTTCCATCCTATTCACCTGCTCCCTACTCTGAATTTCACCTTGGATGTCCGCAGAAGCAATGACCTCGTCCTCACATGACTTGTCATTGTGTTCCTTGTCCATATTTGGTTCACTAGTGATAGTACGCGATCTCAAATTAATTTCCCTCTTCAAATCCCTTGACATATCCCCAAATTACAAATATATATCACAAAATTATACTCTTGACATTTACCGGTAATACTTCCGTTGGCTTAAATGCGTATACTCTTCCCAAATGAACCTATGATATGCTGTCATTCAGACCAAATTCTGAATTTCTTCGTGCACCACGTTGCGGGGCCAAAATGAGAATTTCCTAAGAACATATTTCCTAACTCGCTGACTAACTTTACAAACATATTAAACTGGATTAAATTGAAAAATCTGAATATCTGCATTTAAAATGGAAATTATGAAAATTAACATTTATTAAATAAAATACACACTCGTCGAACCTTGTACTCACACTTACTAGTTACCTGCTTACTTACACATACGTTATTTGAAGGGCGCCAGCTGTCACTCAGTACAGCAATAATAGAATGAGACTCTTGACCATCTCTAGGGTGTGGGGTAATAAGCTTACTTTTGACAACATACCATATAAGTTCTGGGAAAAGGAGATTGGCGTTCGGTTTCCCCATTAATTTTGAGGTTAAGATATTTTACTGTCAATGAAATGAAACTCTGAATTCGTTTGATAGAACAATATATATTCTTTAAATAATATATCAAAAAATAGTGAGTCTTGTTGCGATAAAACAGATGAGAATATGAAATTATGACATTGCAACTGACAGAAACTAGGCCTGAATTTGAATTCTTCTTGACCGGACATTTAACAATTTATACGAGATATTTCCCTCACTGATTCACTTGACTGTACCTTCAACACTTTGAGTGTAATTACGACGTAATCCATTGCTCTGGTGTTTACTGTAGATGTGTCACGCCTAACGTGGTGATACATCCTTGAGACTGCTTCTTCTCCATATGATCTGACTTCTTTGTAAGTCAATATGGTATGACCTCTTGGTAGGTCCAGGGTTGCCCTCTCTGACTCCTTGGTAAGCCTTGCGTCCGCGTCTTCCACTAAGTGACGGACCAACCATTTGGTCTCACTCTCTCAATGACCAATAATGGCTCACTGAGTCTTCACCATCTCTCGTTCACACTGGTTGGCTGACCACTTAAGGCCTCTTGATCTAGTAGACTACTTCACTGTACTGCATCCGTATAAGTAATGACTGACGCTACAACATGGAGCTACCTTTTATAGACGTTGGCTGACACAGCTACGTAATCTCCAGAAATAACAATGACATACTCCCACCTACGCGACAGATATTACATACAGTGGTGAAATAGCCCCGCGGCTATGACACCGTGCGCGCATATTCTAAATAAATACAATGACGTAGCCAAGGCGCGGCGATGACTTGGCAGAATCTCCACTGGTGTCGCAATATAACAACGTCACTTCCAATCTCTGATATATACAACAATTCTCACTGTACAGGTATTGAGTGTTATACTACACATACGTATATATGTATACACCTAAGTGCAATCTTGCAAGCAACAGGCAATTGCAAAATTGAATAAAACGGATAATTACAATAATAGTACAATATCACAGATAATATAATAATAATACTGACATAATAATAATAATAATAATAATAATAATAATAATAATAATAATAATAATAATAATAATAATAATAAAATCCAGATAAAATCATACAATAATAAAAATACAGATATCATCTTGTAACGGGATTTGAACCGTTACAGTGGATACTATATGCCCACATCTGGACAACCGGTTCAAGGGCGTGAAGTCAGAAACAGACGCATCTATGGTAATTCAATCCTTCTCCTGGTGATCAACTGGATGATGAAGCGTTTAGCAACCGCAGTTAGGAGCCCCATTTGGACCTTCCGCACAGGGGCCTCTGAGAACCTAGATACGCCACTGATTTCAAGCTAGTTGCATTACTACATCCACTGGACAATTTGGATATACCTAATATACAGCACTCCATGCGGCACACAACTAAAAAGTTATTAAGCATATGTGCAAAGAGAATTTACTTGTTTGTTATATCTGCTTTACAAATTTACAATTGTGCATTTACTTCTACCTTGCAGACGAACTCGCTAGGAATAGGTAGTCTATTCATAATTGAACAATGTTTTATTTTATGACTTTTCTTGCTAATCAGTTGGAGTGAACAGTACAATATAAAACGTTTAAACAAAGAAAATGTCGCTTTCCTCAGAGAATCCATGAGCAAGGACATCGTTCAGATTTAAGGGTGGCAGTAGCTACAATAACCATACAGCTTTGCATATACCGGCACGTAAAACATTCAGACTCTTAATAAATAAATTAATAAATAAATAAATAAATAAATAAATAAATAAATAAATAAATAAATAAATAAAAGCTTATTGATTTGGAAAAATATTTTTTAAATATTTTTGTAATAATAACCTATAACGCTTGGAATGAAAAAAATGAAATGAAATGGCGTATGGCTTTTAGTGCCGGGAGTGTCCGAGGACAAGTCCGGCTCGCCAGGTGCAGGTCTTTTGATTTGACACCCTTAGGCGACCTGCGAGTCCTGACGAGGATTAAATTATGATGAAGACGACACATACACCCAGCCCCCGTGCCAGCGAATCTAACCAATGATGGTTAAAATTCCCGACGTTGCCTGGAATCGAACCCAGAACCCCTGCGACCAAAGGCCAGCACGCTAACCATTTTGCCATGGAGCCGGACATGGAATGAAGAACCATCATATTTAAAAGAAATAAAAAATTGCGCATTGAAGGGTGAACATGTCCCTTTTCGTGTAACTGTAAAAGTGTTTAATTCCGAAATTCTAGTGCTCTAAGCATGCAGATGTCCGACTCGTTGACTGAATGGTCAGCGTACTGGCCTTCGGTTCAGAGGGTCCCGGGTTCGATTCCCGGCCGGGTCGGGGATTTTAACCTGCATGGGTTAATTCCAATGGCCCGGGGGCTGGGTGTTTGTGCTGTCTCCAACATCCCTGCAACTCACACACCACACATAACACTATCCTCCACCACAATAACACGCAGTTACCTACACATGGCAGATGCCACCCACCCTCATCGGAGGGTCCGCCTTACAAGGGCTGCACTCGGCTAGAAAAAGCCATACGAAATTATTATTATTATAGCATGCAGATAGATAGAAATTGGCTCAATCAGTGGCCACTGATCTGCATTTAGGGCAGTCGCCCAGGAGGTAGAATCCCTATCAGTTGTCTACCTAGATTTTTAAATAATTTCAAAGAATTCGGAAATTCATCGAACATGTCCCTTGGTAAATTATTCCAATCCCTAAATCATCTTCCTATAAACGAATATTTGCCCCAGTTTTTCCTCTTGAATCAAACTTTATCTTCATGTTATGTTCCTTCCTACTTTACGAAGCACGACTCAAAGTTATTCGCCTACTAATATAATTCCACGCCATCACTCCACTGAAATCTCGGAACATACCGCTTAGTCGAGCAGCTCTTCTCCTTTCTTCCAAGTCTGACTTGCCCAAATTTTAAAAACATTTTCGTAACGCTACTCATTTGTCGGAAATCACCCAGAACAAATCGAGCTGCTTTTCTTTGGATCTTTTCCAGTTCAGGAATCAAACAATCCTGGTGAGGGCCACATACACTGGATCCATATTCTAATTGTGGTCTTACCAGCGACTTTTACGCCGTCTCCCTTGTATCCTTCCTACAACTCCGACATACCTTCATAACCATATGAGAAGATCTGTAACCTTTATTTGCAATCCCATTTTGTGTGATTACCTCAATGATGTCTTTCCTTATATTAGCATCTAAGTACATATTGTGATCCCCATGAGGAAATTTCACCTCATCTACACAGTAATTAAAAATGAGAGGACTTTCCTTCTTTTTGAAACTCATAACCTGACCTCTCACCCGGTTTACCATAATACCATTTTCTGCTGTCCATCTCACAACATTGTCGAGGTCGTTTTACAGTCGCTCGTAATCTTGTAACTTATTTATTACTCTGTACAGTATAGCATCACCCGAAAACTTATCTCTGATTCCAGTTCATTACTCATATCATTTATATATATGTGACCGTATCGATCATGTAAATATTTATTTAATAATGATTTTAGGCGGTGAAAACTTTTGTTAAGCTACCTTGTACATATTACAGAATTAGGTTGCATCTGTTTGCACAACGCCTCTAACTTGGTAAACACGAGTCCGTCATAGCTGGAGGAATCCCCAGATAGAGAGCGAACTATGAAAAATGACAAGGAAAGAAAATCATACTAATAACTCCGCCCACTAAAAATGGCCGAAACACGACAATGCCAACGTGCAAGATTGATTTGTATGGTAAGATTTCGAGATATGCGTAACAATTAGTAAGGGAAACATCGGCATGTCATATGTTTTTATAATAGACCTCTGCCAAAATTCGAGTTGTTTATAAAATGTTAACATGTGGAAATATACGCTACCATCTGATTACATAACCACTAGTAGCGTACCCACGCCAACTAAGTACACAGACTCCGCATGTGGGATCCCCGTAAAGGCATCATTTTGATAATTAATTTTAAATAAACTGCCGATAGATGCGTGTTCCGCACGTAACAAGAGTTCTTAAGAGTCTGAGTCACACATTTGAGCGCATTACCGATGTCATACAACACGTAGAATCACTAATTTTAAAAAATGTGGTGGGGACTGACCGCCGTCTATTGTGTGTGTAGGGGTAATGTTATAAAAGGGGCAGCCATGATGACACAATATCCACTTGACGCGAAAGATTGAAGGCAGACCCACGGTCCGCTGGTGTTCCGACCTTACCTGTATTTGGAAGTGATAATATACATTTTGCAAATACGCGGTGTGAGAAACCCTGTCCAAATGAGAGTATTGAAAATATTTAAGTAACGTGACCGCGAGAACTGTGTTACAGTTCTGAAAAATTGTATTTTGAGTGACGCAACTTATTTCAACGTCATTAGAGTTGTTACAGTGAAGAAGAGGACCCTGGGATTTTAGAAAGGGTGCGTTAGCACTTCCCTTGTGAGTAGCGTCACTGGTAATATTATTGTTCAAGCCTGTCCTCTAAGACTGAATGCTGGGAGTTTCACATAAACCCGATTACATTTAAAGGATTCTTTTAACTCGTTCATGTTTATTTCTATAAAGAAATTAAATAAATGGAACGCCAGTATTATTATTGATTTATTGACCTTATGAATAATTGAGATAGGGAGTTTTTAGAGACCCGTTCGTCGATGGCATCTTGGTGATCTTCGGTTCGAACTCCAAGGCAGACCATGTATTTTCTTTGTCACACAATATTTCTTTTACGTTTTACAGCCAGTTGCATGCGTATATTGTTTATACTTTGTTTTTAAAATGTGTGTACATAATTTTTTTAATATGCTCCTTGAGTTGTGTTTATTTTTTTTGTTTGGATTCCAAAACGGGTTCTGTCTCGTTATTTGTCATCGGATTCATTGTGATGTGGGTTCGATTTCTGGACCCGATATCGGTCAAATTTTATTTTGATGATTATGATATTATCCACTAGTGTTCGCTTATTCTTTGTTTTATTTACTTAGTAGTATAATTAATTAGTTAGGCGACCACTCCAAGTTATCTCCAATTTTTCGCATAGATAATTATTTCTTCTAATAGTGAAGAAGGCTTGTAATGAGAACCGTCGCATTTGTAAGGATATTTCTGTTCTTAAAAAGTATTTTGTACCGATTATTTAATGTAATACTTATTGCCATGTCAAAAAGGGAATGGAACAAACAACTTCGACATTTAATCGATAAATATTAACAAATATCAATTATTAAAATTTCGTAATGAAAGGAGTGACATCTCCAAATTTGTATTTAGTCCATCGGACATTATATATTTTTTTTCATTATAGTAGAATTATTCAGGGTTAATTTCAATTAATCGTGATTTTATCAAGGAATAATAAATAGGTTTTTAAACTTTTCTTTGCTTGTCATTTTGCCGGAAAAACATTGCATCCTAAATTTCCCTCCGTTCATTTATGCCTTTAAGTTAGTTAAGTGTTATTTTATGATCTTTTGTCGCGAACGCACCATGAACCTGGGAGGCCGTTGGTTTGATTCTTTGGAGCGGAGGAGTGCAGTTGATCATTGCACGGCCGAAAGAGCTTTTGCTTACCCATCACTTTGAAGTTTATTTTTCTTCGTTTCCTAGATGAGGTGGCATTTGACTCTAGACTAAAAAGGTCCCATACCATCGAACGTCTTGGCGTATGGTGCTATATGACGGTAGCCCGAAATTTGGGGACAATGATGCTATCATGTGGTTCTATGGGGCAATGGCGTGGGTGGTATGGTTGCAATATATATAAAAGAATACATAATGGCCAAAATTACTGGCTTGAGAAATCCCCCTCTTAATGCTTACAGGATCAGATACGCTTCACCTACCTTATTAAAAGCCTTAGATAGATCAATGGCTGTACCACCATTTGACCTCCTGAACCTAAAATATCTTAAATATCTTGCTGTAATCGTGCAAGTTGGGCTTCAGTGGAATAACATTTCCTAACCTGAACTGCCTTCTATCAAATCAGTTACTAATTTCGCAAACATGCCTAATATAATCAGAAAGTACACTTTGCTAAAGCTTACATGCTACACATGTCAAGCTAACTTGTCTGTGATTATTGGTTTTATGTTCATCACCCTTCCCTTTATACACAGGGTTACTGTAGCGACTCTTCATTCATTTGATGCATTTCCTTCACGCAAACAGTAATCAGATAAGTACTTCAGATGTGGTACTATATTCGAACTCATTTCCTTTAATATATCCCCAGAAATCTTACGAATTCCAGTTGCTTACCTAGCTTTCAAATTTTGTATCTTATTGTAAATATCTTTGCTTTCGCAGGTTAATTTCAATACGTCGTTAGTATTAGCCACCCCGTCTTCCTCGACATTATCCTTGTACCCAACCATCTTTACATACTGCTGACTCATTCTGTAATTCCTCTCATATACACTCCCCTTATTCATTAATGATTCCTGGAGTGCCCTTCTTGGAACCTGTTTCTGCCTAAAATACTGTAGCTATTTATACCCATCCAATTTTCACTAAAATTTGTATGACTGCCAATTATGCTTGCCATCACGTGATCCTTGGATAAATTCATCGCTAGGTTCAATTTCCAATAAGTCCCTCCAATTACCTGTTACTTCTACAACCATGTGTAACTTTATTTATTTCGACCTACACCTCCTTCTCTTAGCCTTTTTACTTCTCTGTTATAATATATCGGGTCTTTACCATTCCTTAATACATTTAATTGTACATACCTGTTTTCACATTCCTCAACAATTGCTTTAAAACCATCCCACAAATAGTTTACATTTTCATTTACCATTTTCCATCGATCACGTCCGGCTCCATGGCTAAATGGCCTTTGGTCACTGGGATCCCGGGTTCAATTACTGGCAGTGTCGAGAATTTTAACCATCATTGGTTAATTTCGCTTGCACGGGGGCTGGGTGGGTGTGTCGTCTTCATCATCATTTCATCCTCATCACGACGCGCAGGTCGCCTACGGATGTCAAATCAAAAGACCTGCACCTGGCGAGCCAAATATATCCTCGGACACTCCCGGCACTAAAAGACATACGGCATTTCATTTACCAGCACCAGGTCCGGAGTATTCTTCCCTCTACCTAGTTGATTCCATCACATTCTGATTCAACTGTCTTTCCCAGATTTACTTACTTACGATTTGTTGGTCATGCTTCCTATCAGTCATATTACTTTCCCATTTGGCATTCATTAAATCGCGACCACCGGCTACAATGACGTTCTTTTCTGTGCCATCCCCCGCAATGCCAAATCTGTACACCCCAAATATTGTTGTCTAGAGATGAATTTCCCATCCTCAAATTTTTCGTACCTTACAGATTCTTCTTTCACCGTTCCTATCTTGTCACTAAGTTAAACACTCCAGTTCCGTGAAAAAATGTCCGCACTCATAATATCATTTTTCAGCCATGATTCAAGTCCTATTACAACATCTGGTAAATGTATCGTTATCGATCACATTACTAAATTCTATTCCTTTCCTTAAAATACTCCTGCAGTTTAACACTAACATTTTATGTCATCCTTACTCAGTAGTGGTGATTAGGTAGGGGGTCAGGGGGGCAGTCAATCCAACCCACATTTATTCCATTTTAGCCACCTGAAACGAGGAATGAAGGATGTACCGGTTGGTACACCTATACGCCGCACATTTGAATTTTCCGCCTTAAAGTACTTCTCTACTGGAGAAATCCTGAACTTTAACAACTGAGCTAACTCTACTGGTTATCAGAAGATGTCACTGTGTGTTTTTGATTTGCTTTTGTTTTTCATTGATCAAGAAGTGTGGACATTCTCTAACAGATGTCTCTACCAAAAACTATGATAACGCACTCTAGTGTAAAGGAATGAACCTTCTTGGATAAATGTTGTATTCATACAGTAAGTTTTGTCTTTACTAAATTTTGTTCTGTGGTTTGTGGGTTGGTAATATTAATCCTTTCCTTCCGCCTGTTTTGAATTTAGCCAATCAGTAATTTCTGCAATTAATTTTCCTCCAATCATAGCTTTCTTCCTCGAATTTCCATGTGTAACTCTTAGTCAACCAATAAAAAATTGAGTGGGTGTGTCTAGTCGTTCCTGAAAGGTCTCGAATTTTCCACGAAGGTATAAAACTGCTGATTTTCTTGTCACCGGTCCACTCGTATAACTGTGTAGCAAGGGGCGGGAAGCGCCTCTTTCTTCAAGCAGCAGCTCTTCAACAAGGTAATGGCCCTTTAATATATTTATTTCTCGCTAGCTCAGCAGTTTAACTCGCGGGGAGGTTCGAAACCTTTAATATGTAAACTATAAAACATGCAAACCCTTTTCCTGGTAAACTTCATTTTTCTTGAATTTTAATTCGGGGATAGAGAGTGCTTTACCCTCACGAGCTCCCCTTCATTTTTGGAATTTGAGGTGACTACGTTTTCGTAACCGTTTTTCTCTTCCTTCTTAAAGTGTTAAATTTATTTTGCAGACTAGTCACCTCCATAGATTGGGATTAGCCCCTGTACTATCGGCCTAGCACCCCATAGGTTTTAACAAGCTTTAGTGTAGGAGTGCAAATTCTTGCCTCCATTCATCTTTGTGTTTGGGCCATTTAATTAACCTTTTATTTGCTATTCAGGCCTCGTAGGTTGGGTACTAGTTACCCCTGTTTATTTATAAGTATGCCTTAAGGGCAGTCAAGTGTAAAGTTTGTTTATGGCCTTCTGATAGGCTTGAACTATTGAGAGCGGGTCAGCTCTTTCTGGTAGTTTAAAATGTGCCTCTAGGAGGCTTGACATTACGTGGTGGGAGCAAACGCTCCATGTAATTAGGGGTTTTCTGCCCTTTGGTAATTTGTGGTTGTGAGCTGAGGGCTCAGGAATTGTAATTTGGGGCACGAAGCCCAGAAATTGTTAATACCAGAAACTCTTGTTTTCGTTTGTAAAAGCATTATTGTACCTGAATTTTCATTGTTATTTCACCTAGTGAAAAGTTGTTAAATATTGTTGTCTCTTGAAAATATAACCTTTATTTAAATTTTAAATTCATCTTTCGGACTTATACTTAGACCCATTCCAGCCCGCACCTTCTTTCACCTCTGACTTCCACGGATACCTCCGTAACAAAGGAAATTATTTAAGAAAGCAATTTGTCACGCCCTGTTGTCATATCAGCTAATTCTTTCCTTTATCTTTTCTCATTATTAGTGGAAATACGCACGAAATGTTGTTCGTCGCGGCTAACCACATCAAGTAGTGAAGACTTTGCATGTGCTGTGAGGAAGGATAGCAGGGGTATACTATTTTTTCTAGCTCATGAACACTGAGGTATGATTCATCCACTTGCCGTGCGAATTCGTCTGTCTGCCAGTCCTTTTAGTGCCTCTTATGATAGTTTCTTAGTTTGTAGTCATATACGAAATGATTTTAAATTTTACAATCACGCCTTACTTTTATTTAATTGTATTTTATTGTATCTTTGCTTTGGCAGGTTAATTTCAATACTTCGTTAGTATTAGCCACAACCTCTACCTCGACATTACGCATGTACCCAACCATCTTTACATACTGCTGACTCATTCTGTAATTCCTCTCCTATACACTCCCCTTCTTCATTAATGATTCCTGGAGTGTAATAGTGTTCCTTTCGTGAAAGTTATCTTCTTTAGCATTGAATCGGAGTCCGGTTATATGGCTAAATGGTTAGCGTGCTGGCCTTTGGCTACAGGGGTCCCGGGTTCGATTCCTGGCAGGGTCGGGAATTTTAACCTTAACTGGTTAATTTCGCTGGCACGGGGACTGGGTGTATGTGTCGTCTTCATTATCATTTCATCCTCATCACGACGCGCAGGTCCCCTACGGACGTCAAGTCAAAGGACCTGCATCTGGCGAGCCGAACTTGTCCTCACTCCCGGGACTAAAAGCCATACGCCAATTCATTCACTGAATCAAATGCTTGGAAAACTATTATTATCGCACTTACGGTAGGTAAACTGTCAACCTTTACCTCTCCGTCGAAATACGCTCAGAGCGCATCAAAAACTTATCATTTTGTAGGTTTTTTTCAGTTTTGATGCATACACTTCGCCCCCCTCCCCCCCCCCCCGGTATGTCGTACAAACTCGTGTACGTCTTGTTTGCAATTTCTTGTCCCCCCACTTCTAATTCCCAATCGCCACTACTGTCCTTACTCGACTTCCAGCTCTCGGCACATTTATCACCGCT
Organism: Anabrus simplex; assembly: GCF_040414725.1. Classification (NCBI taxonomy): domain Eukaryota; kingdom Metazoa; phylum Arthropoda; class Insecta; order Orthoptera; family Tettigoniidae; genus Anabrus; species Anabrus simplex. Next base: position 280,812,920 of record NC_090266.1, read on the forward strand.
TCCTAGTCCACCACGTTTCCCTGAATACACTTCCTTACAACCCTTCTAAACAAATCTCCTAACTTATGTTAAAAGTCACGGTACTGTATCCGAATTCCCTGTAAAACTGGAGGTCCCACAGCTCTAATAAGAATATTAACAGTTACATAAAACTAGAAGCATCCTCTGCTTGTTATATGCTACCCAGTTCAACAAAATCTTAGGCTAAGGCCACACGAGACAGTAAATACAGTTGCAGCAAGCAGCGAAAACTGTACCACGGCAATTGCTGCCGCAGGATGCCACGCGGCGGCAGCAATTGCAGTTGTAGCACAGTTGCTGCAGAGCAAGGATCCTCATCTGTTGTTCCTGAAGATCTAGGTCAGTTATGAATCTTGCAATGGTACGACTGAGATGGCGTTGGCAAAAAAGGAAAGTCGTGGATCCATCCTATTATCAGTGAAATGTCAACGAAGGGTAAATTTGTCCTTATTCATGAGAACTTGAAGCTTTACCCTGACAATTTTTTTAATAATACCGAATATCACTGAACTCTTTTCACGATTTGTTGTCAGTTATAAGTGGCGAAATGTCGTCGTCGTTTCTGTTCATTGTAATGATATACAATCTTGTACTACGAAATAAATATGTAACATTCCTCATCAGGAAATAAGGGGCCCATTTTTAATTATTGCTGGTGGGAGGAGCTTCTGCGCGTATTGTACAAACATGGGTACTTCTCCACTTCCAGAATGACAGGTTCACTGTCCACGAGATCCATATTTCGTAAATGTACTATTGCCATATATGTAATGAACGAAAATGGAATACGCAGTAAATATCGTCTCTTGTGGCCACTATCAAACGGTTACGTGCCAGAAGCGACCGTGCCGGATGCGACCTAGCCATTATCGTGCCAATAGCTACCGAGTGGATAAGCATCGTGCCGCATGCGACCCATCAATCACTCGCAATTGATCTGTATTTAGGGCTGTCACCAAGTGGCAGATTGCTTGTCAGTTACTAACTTAGTTTTTTCTAAAATAAATGTCTGACGCCGTGGTTAGCCAATTCGAGTGTCGTTGGACGAAAAAATAATTATAATAATGTTGCTAGCTTTACGTTCCAGTAACTATATTTCTGGTTCAAGGAGACGCCGGGGTGCCGGAATTTAGTTCCGCAGGAGTTATTTTACGTGCCAGTGAATCCACCGACACGAAGCTGACGTATTTGAGCACATTCAAACATCAACCGGACTGAGCCAGGATCGAACCTGCCAAGTTGGAGTCGGAAGACCAGCACCTCAACCGTCTGAACCACTTATTCTGGATGAAAAAAATTTTTTACCATCAGAATGTAGGCTGGCAGGGTAGGAAAGTTGGTGGTATACAATTTGTAATCAATAGATCGCGAGTCAAAAACCTGGATTCAAATCCAAATCTGTTCGCATTGTTCAAATGGAATGAGGGAATATGATGCTGATGATGGTGATTCGTCCGTCGGATGACGACGTAAAGCTTTGAACAGACCCCTTGGTGTTATTCGCGAGTAGTAGACTACGTGCCGACACCGGGTTTCACCCTCTCCCTACCTCATTATCATAATCTTACATCCAGAAACGCAAGACGCCCATGGGAGTCAGGTAGAAAGACCTGGACCAGGCGAGCCGAATACGTCCTCGGACACTCCCGGCACTAATAGGACACGATAAGTAAGTAGGCCTAAGTCATAAATAATTTCAGAGTAGTAGGAAATTTATTGAACATCTCCCTTGGTAAATTATTCCAATCCCTAACTTTTCGTCCTATAAACGAATATTTTCCCCAATTTGTCGTCTTGAATTCTAACTTCATACTGTAATCTTTCCTACTTTTAAAAACACCACTCGAACTTATTCCTCTACTAATGCCATTCTACGCCATCTCTCCACTGACAGCTCGGAACATCCCGCTAAGTCGAGCAGCTCGTCTTCTTACTTCTAAGTCTTCCTAGCCCAAGATTTGCAACATTTTCGTAACGCTACTCGTGTGTTTTGTTACCAAACATTATCGATTGTTTTCTGAAAGGGTTTCAACCTTAATTTCGGAGTCCTCGGTACAGCGTAATTAGATTCTGAAACAAATTTAGATATGACTGGCTGATGTGCCCGTGCTTCGCTACGGAATCTTACATTGTATTCAGAATTTTAGATGAAGTACTCTACACGTTGTGAGTAAATTGCATAGTTCTTAAAGTTACCCAGGAAAGCGACGGGAAAGGCACCATACGTCTTTTCTCATGTGAAGACTGGGTTAAGGAATTATAATGGTAGTTCCTATTGCCTACTATCAGTCACAATGAACTTGGGGAGTTTTCATTACGTTGGCAGGTCCACTTCCTACTGCCAGTCAGTCGAGTTGGGCAGTTTGATGATAATGGCAGACAATCACTCTCCACCTGCCTTTTTACATCCTTAGAAAGGCTGTTTTTGTGGTTTTCCCAACTGAAATTATCATAGGTCATTACAATGAAGTCAGTAGGAATGTCACGATTGCAAGCAATATTATCATATGAAACAATAAAATAGAAAATCGCACATTTTCTCATTTTTAACGAAAAGTGCTATGCTGCCGATCTAACAATCCAAAGTTCCCGACCTGGATTGTCCAGGCTGCAGGCGGCCGTGAACACTCCTCTGCCATTATTCCTGTAAGTGTGCACACTACTTATTCCAATCAGTGCCTGAGAGTATGGATCAAATGCGTGGAATACTATGAAAAACCTGTAGGTTACGTACCAGTAGTATCAGACAATCGATGAACCAGAGGAATGTCATGCTAAAGAACAAAGTTATCTAAGTCCACATCCCGCTGTGGGAAGGGGCAGTAGAATAACATCCAGGGTATTCCCTGCCTGTCGTAAGAGGCTCTCAACTTGGGAGCGTGGGTTGGCGACCAAGGGGCACTGAGTTGAGTCCTGGCAATGTTCCCATCTACTTGTACCAGGCTCCTCACTTTCATCTATCCTATCCCATCTCCCTTGGTCAACTCTCGTTCTTTTCCGACCCCGACGGTATTTAGGGAGTCTTTCACTTTCACGCCCTTCGTGGCCCTTGTCTTTCTTTCGTTGATATTTTCTTTTTTCTCAGTGTCGGATGCCTTCCGTTTTTTCTCTCTGATAATCACCACCACCACATCAACACGTAGCATTTCTCATCTAATGGTTGGCGTCACGAAAAACATCCACCCGTAAAAGTCTGCCAAATCTGCTACAAACCCTGACCCGCAGTAAATACCGAATAAAGTGGGGAGTAATAGAAACTAACCCAGTGGTATCACTGCTCGCTTCTCACCAAGGCAGTCCCGGTTTGATTCCTGGCCAGTACGTGTGGGATGTACGAAATTAAATGCCACGTCCTATGGGTCGGATTCTAAATAGAAATGGAGGTCCTGTGGCTTATGATCACATAAGTAAAAGTCACGTAAAACTCTACCCGTATTTACTTTTTAATAAAATAACATTAAAACAACGACAAAGCGTTTATGTACCTTTTAGAGAATACCACACTTGACCAGATTGGTCGTGGGAAATGATTTTTCATTGTTACGCAGTGTTCGAAAACACCATTGGCGGCAATACAAGCTCGGCACCTTGAACACGCCTCAGCACCTCGTTGTTTTGACTGATGTTCTGAGCAGCTTCCAAGACACATTCCAGGAACTCTTGAAGAATTTCCACTTCTCTGCGATAAACCTTAGATTTCATGAACCCCCAAAAGAAGTGATCTAAGGGGTTTTGATCGGGACTTCTTGTCAGCCGATCCATCGCTGCAGATAGGCGGCGTCCAGGTGACGGCGCACTGCGTTGGTAAAGTGCGGGAGTGCTCCATCATGTTGCAACCACAGATGCCGTCGCGTATGGAGTGGAACATCCTCTAGTAGTAGTAGTACTAGTAGTAGTGGTAGAGTGCTTTCTAAAAACTGTAGATAAGGTACGCTAGCAATTCTATGAGGTAATAGGCCTATTACAGATCCTCTGATAATGCTCCCCCAAATTCCTGTCCAAACATTAATGGGGAAACCGAACCTGGTGGTGGGAACGTCTCATAGCATCGGCCTTGTTCTCCGACTACAGATACGTGTTGTCATAACTGAAGCTGTCATTCCTCGTAAACGAGACCTCATTTGTGAACATGAAGTCTTTGGGTTGAAGACGGACCTGTTCACAGAAGGTTATCTGCCGTGTATAATTTATTTCCAGTAGTGCTGAACACACTGCAAAAGATACTGATGTTGCCGGTCTTCCCGTTATGTTCGTAGGACGGTCCACTCTTACCACTGCCGCGATTTGGCGAGTATGGGGTCCTCTGCAGTAAATTCTAATATGCGGTCTTCTGTTCTAGACCCACCAGCTTCAAGCATGGGCATGGCGTTTCCAATGTCAGCTATTCTCTGTAGGGCCTATACCTGCTACAACACTTGATTGATTAACATTTTTAGCGTCTGGCTTTTAGTGCCAGGAGTGTCCGAGGATGTATGCTGTGTGAGGGTGTTGCCTATGAGTGTAACTGCACGGGCTAGAAATTGGAGTAAGGTGCCATCAAAGCATTTTCCTGAAGATGAAAATGGGAAACCACGAGAAACCATTTTCTGGGATGGCCAACGGGGTATTCGAACCCAACATCCTACCGAAGTAGCTGTAACTAGTGGTGCTGCAATTCACTGACCTAACCTGCTTGGTACCTTCTCCCAGACATGGAAACGCAGCTCCATATATGGACATATTTTAGGAAAAGACGTAAACGCAGCACCATATTTCGTGTTGTAAGACAACGAGTTTCCCCCAGAAGTGTTACACAAAGTAGGGGCAGCAGCTGCTTATAGGATTTGTTGAAATGGCACTACACTCTGTACTGGTACTTCACAGGAAAGTTCTTGAAAAGTAACTGAAGAAAATGCTGCTCTGTCATATTTTTTTTCCGAAAATCCAGGGACTGGTCCTGATGATCCCCAAGAGCTGTACTTACAGATCAGTTAACTGTAATACAACTCATCCTTGTTAAAATGTAACCGAACTTGTGTTATTCTAGTTTTCGATAGAAGATTACCTGGGTGTACATTTTCCCCAAATTTTTAGGATTTTGTCTGTGAAATATCTCGTGCGTTATGCCTATTTATGACCCATCTATGGTTTCTTTGGGGAAGGAATACATCGGTTTATGGCATTCCAAATTATACATTACACTGACATATTTCAACGAGTTCTTGAATTGGTGTGTGTGTGTGTGTGTGTGTGTGTATGTGTGTGTGTGAGTGTGAAGTGATGTATGTTTTATTTAAACTTTCGTAAAGAAATGTACTCATTCATTATTATTTATGAGCCTTTCATGAAATCGTTCGAATTGTTCTCCGTAAAGAGCTGTGTGGGTTGTATTTCCCGATGACTAATTCAGTGTACATTAATGTTGTGCACAGTTTGCGGATTATTAGTTGAACAGAAAAAAGACAGTTTCATTCCCTACCCCGTAAGCAGTGTTCTCAATTACTGGCCGTTTCTCTAACTGTTTCTGGTTCTGATTTAGCTTACCTTATCTTGGGTGATGACAAAGATTATCAAATGACAATTTGCTTGTCAACGCCGGTCGCATCCGGCACGGTTACAGATTATGCGGTCGCATGCGGCACGGTCGCATCTGGCACGCCACCTATCAAATAGCTTATGCAGTGAACGAAATGGGATCTGGCCTATCCCGTCAACAGCAAGACCTTGATCTGCTTCCGGCGAACTGCATTTACTGGCAAGTGTGGCCCATCACATTGCAACACAAGGTACACAGTTTTTTCTCCTGTATTTGCTGCTGACATCCAACAGCATTAACTGCTCGTGCGGCCGTAGCCTTAGGCTGATGACACACGGAGCGGTTTTTGCCGAGTCGGCAGCCGCGTCGGCCGCCGCCTGTGATTGATACACAGAGCGGTTTTTGCCGACTGTGATGAAACCACTGCCTGCTCGAACTGCATCTAAAATGACTGCTTATAAGCAGTCATCGGGTGCGTATCGAGCAGGCAGTGGACAAAACACATTAGCGAGCGTGACGTTAGGTGAGGAAGCTAGCTAAAATTACCGAAAAATAAAGGATTGTTCTTATTCTTATTCCAAAAGTCTACTTACTCTATATGTCCTTTTACGTGTATATTATTGAATTTCAAAGATACTTCATGATATCTAATACAAGAATACCCACCAATGATGCAATCGCCGCGTAAATTCAGCCACGCCCGACTAGAGCGAAGCATCAAGTCGGCCGTGATTCAGCTGAATGTATTAAATCTATGGCGCTAGAGCGCGCACAAAGTCTTCAAAACGCTCGCTGCACCGCCAGCTACACGACAGGCCGAGTCGGCAAATCTGCCGCCTGTCGGCGAGCACCGCTCTGTCTGTTTCATCCCATCTGATACAATAGAAACATGCGCCGACTCGGCGAAAACCGCTCCGTGTGTCATCAGCCTAGTGATCGTAAGGACATCTGTTACTAGAGATGGTCAATAAATCACATCTGCTGCTTTGTCACCGATATTTTCCTGTCACCGATATATCAGATACGCTGTCACGGAAGTATCTGTGACGAAATACCGTGTAAGTTGTGTACTTGCATCACTTTCACAGGGCTATGCTATTTGCTGTAGCTCAAGGTTTACAGCCGTTTTTCATCCACCAGTTACCCACGGCGATATTAAAGGTGTTTTACAACATACATTGTGTCATACTGATAATGCATTTATGAGCACAGTAGAGAGAATGCCTACCTAGCAACTCTGTATGCTTCATGAAGCGCGTTTGAATACATCATATTTTTTGGAGAAGTAATTGTCCGATTTTCAAAATAATCACGGTGCTGAATTTGTACTGTTTGTAGACTTTAGGCTATGTGTACAAAATAGTGTGGTACCGCCTAAAAAGGAAACTTAGTACCATGATTTCAGAAAATACACTGACTGACAGAGCAAATGCAACACCAAGAAGGAGTGGTCAGAACTTTATGCCAATTGCAGGGTAGACTGACGTCACTGAGGTATGCTCATGATGTGAAATGCGCCGCTGTGCTGCGCACGTGGCGAACGATAAATGGGACACGGCGTTGGCGAATGGCCCACTTCGTACCGTGATTTCTCAGCCGACAGTCATTGTAAAACGTGTTGTCGTGTGCCACAGGACACGTGTATAGCTAAGAATGCCAGGCCGCCGTCAACGGAGGCATTTCCAGCAGACAGACGACTTTACGAGGGGTATGGTGATCGGGCTGAGAAGGGCAGGTTGGTCGCTTCGTCAAATCGCAGCCGATACCCATAGGGATGTGTCCACGGTGCAGCGCCTGTGGCGAAGATGGTTGGCGCAGGGACATGTGGCACGTGCGAGGGGTCCAGGCGCAGCCCGAGTGACGTCATCACGCGAGGATCGGCGCATCCGCCGTCAAGCGGTGGCAGCCCCGCACGCCACGTCAACCGCCATTCTTCAGCATGTGCAAGACACCCTGGCTGTTCCAATATCGACCAGAACAATTTCCCGTCGATTGGTTGAAGGAGGCCTGCACTCCCGGCGTCCGCTCAGAAGACTACCATTGACTCCACAGCATAGACGTGCACGCCTGGCATGGTGCCGGGCTAGAGCGACTTGGATGAGGGAATGGCGGAACGTCGTGTTCTCCGATGAGTCACGCTTCTGTTCTGTCAGTGATAGTCACCGCAGACGAGTGTGGCGTCGGCGTGGAGAAAGGTCAAATCCGGCAGTAACTGTGGAGCGCCCTACCGCTAGACAACGCGGCATCATGGTTTGGGGCGCTATTGCGTATGATTCCACGTCACCTCTAGTGCGTATTCAAGGCACGTTAAATGCCCACCGCTACGTGCAGCATGTGCTACGGCCGGTGGCACTCCCGTACCTTCAGGGGCTGCCCAATGCTCTGTTTCAGCAGGATAATGCCCGCCCACACACTGCTCACATCTCCCAACAGGCTCTACGAGGTGTACAGATGCTTCCGTGGCCAGCGTACTCTCCGGATCTCTCACCAATCGAACACGTGTGGGATCTCATTGGACGCCGTTTGCAAACTCTGCCCCAGCCTCGTACGGACGACCAACTGTGGCAAATGGTTGACAGAGAATGGAGAACCATCCCTCAGGACACCATCCGCATTCTTATTGACTCTGTACCTCGACGTGTTTCTGCGTGCATCGCCGCTCGCGGTGGTCCTACATCCTACTGAGTCGATGCCGTGCGCATTGTGTAACCTGCATATCGGTTTGAAATAAACATCAATTATTCGTCCGTGCCGTCTCTGTTTTTTCCCCAACTTTCATCCCTTTCGAACCACTCCTTCTTGGTGTTGCATTTGCTCTGTCAGTCAGTGTATTAACGCCATTAATGGCGTGTGGCCTCCGAAGAGGCCCCGTTCAGGTCTTACGAGCTGAAGCCGTATGGGCGACCTGCGTGTCTATGAGGATGGGGCCCTACCTGTGATGAATTAACCAATGAAGGTTAAATCCCCGACCCGGCCGGGTCTCGAACCCGGGACCCTCTGGCCAATGGCCAGCACGCCAACCACTTAGCCATGGAGCCGGACATTAACGCCATGAAACAGTACTATAAGTCCGATTATTAGCCCTCTGTTACCATTCCTGAAAGTGAAAACAAAATGTTAATATCTTTAATCGTTCACGAGTTATTCGAGATGGACAACTTTGCTGTATATGGGAGGAATATTTTTATTAAGTTCATAAATTTCTTATTTGTTGGTAGCGAAGAAACTGTGGGTATAATATGCCTCATGTTTTCAGTTCCATTTTCTTCAATCATCATTGCATTTAGGTATTGTAATGTAGGTGCAAAACTGTACATAAATTAAGTTAAGATGGTTATTGTAATGAAACCTGCCCCTGCTGTAGGCCTATGTAGTACTTTCATGATATTAGATTGTATGATGAACACTCGTCGTAAAGGTTAGTCATTTTATTTTTAAACCAACATTAAGTACTGTAAATAACTGGTATCCCGGAGACACGACACGAGTAATCACATTCCGTTTGTTAATGTATTGCCCATCATGTCAACAACCTTTTCCATATTCATTATTAAAACTTTAAAATTATAACGGTGAATCTTCTTCTTCTTCTTCTTCTTCTTAATTTGTTTACCCTCCAGGGTCAGTTTTTCCCTCGGACTCAGCGAGGGACCCCACCTCTACCGCCTCAAGCGCAGCGACCTTGAGCTTCAGACTCTGGGTCGGGGATACAACTGGGGAGAATGACCAGTACTTCGCCCAGGCGGCCTCACCTGCTATGCTGAACATAGGCTTTGTGGGGGGATGGGAAGATTGGAAGGGATAGACAAGGAAGAGGGAACGAAGCGACCGTGGCCTTAAGTTAGGTACCATCCCGGCATTTGCCTGGAGGAGAAGTGAGAAACCACGGAAAACTACTTCCAGGATGGCTGAGGTGGGAATCGAACCCACCTCTACTCATTTGACTTCCCGAGGCTGAGTGGACCCCGTTCCAGCCCTCGTACCACTTTTCCAAATTTCCTAGCAGAGCTGGGAATCGAACCTGGACCTCCAGGGGTGGCAGCTAATCACACTAACCACTGCACCACAGAGGTGGACTGAATATTATTTTTCCCGCTCCTAATGTCTCGAATCTTCCGAAAAATACTACCCAACATTGTGATCATATCAACTTGAAGTAGGCCTATTTCCATACTGGCCGTCCACGACGAAAGAGTGACCGTGACGATAATCATATGCTCGTGCTTCCTGTGACTGAATCACAGACAAAAGTCACAGATATTTTTGTATCGCAGATACGCCGGTCACAGGTATTCTGAAACATCATTTAAGCTCATCTCTGGCTGTGACATGTGTATCTCACCCTTGCCATGCATTTCGCAGACACGTGTAGAACTTGTGCGCATGCTCGCAGCATGGACTAGCGCTCGGCTTGTCTCCATGGCAACGCAAGCAAACTGAGCCAACCAGGCTGCCTCAATTGGTGACACGGGTGAGTTAATATGATTTCTTTATTCCTATCTCAGCAATTATTGCTACAATGGGTCGATATCTGTTGCCGATGTACAGTAACGTTTGTTTTCAATTTTAGTGGTATCTTATTTCATACAGAGAAAGGATCTCACTGACAAATTTCGAAGTTAGGTAAAGGTTGGAAAATGTACAGTATAAACAGAGAGTTTTCGAAATGATTTTTTCCGTCTCCTGAGTGATTGGATATTTTGGGTTCAACAGAATTGTACTTGTTCCAAGAAATGAAAGCTTTTTTTAAATGTGTTAAATCGGAAGCTATTTGCTTTTCATTTTCGACTTAGTATACAACCTTTCAGTTTTTCAGTCTGTCAAATCTAATACTGGATAAGAAATATTTGAAAATACTTGGAAAAGGAAACAGTTAATTAATAATAGAATGTCCGAGCGAGTTGGCCGTGCGGTTAGGGGCGACCAGCTGTCAGCTAGCATTCGGGAGATAGTGGGTTCGAACCCCACTGTCGGCAGACCTGAAAATGGTTTTCCGTCGTTTCCTAATTGCACACCAAGTAAATGCTGTGACTGTGCCTTAATGAAGGCCACGGCAGATTCCTTTCCATTCCTAGCCCTTTTCTATTCAATCATCGGCATAAAACCTATCTGTGTATGTGCGGCGTAAAGCAGATTGAAATAATAGTCTAATAATAACAATAATACAATACAATACAATACAATAGATTTATTTTGTCTGGCAAGATTAAGGCCATTAGGCCCTCTCTTCCATCTAACCAGAAAAGACAGTTTTTACATGTGCAAAATTGAAATAAGTACACTTACAATTGAAACATCTTGCAACTACTAAACAATACAATATTATGATTAAAAAAGGGAAAAAAATAGGAGAATGATGAAGATGATGATGATGATGATGATTATTTACACAATTATGACATGATTAGCTAATTTCTATTATCCATGGTAATAACAGTGGGAGTATATAAAGTCTATAGTTTGAGGGAGGCTAAATCTACAATATCTCCATAGCATTACTTAGTAGGTAACGGTGACAAAGTTGCCTAAAACTAGCAGGCGAAGCTCCTCTGACAGAGACAGGCAGTGCATTCCATTGTCGTGCCGAAGAAATAACAAATGAGTTTGTGTATCGTGTGGTGCGGTGAGGTGGAATAGATAAGAGTGTATCAGATTTTGACCGTGTTCCAAAACTGTGATTGGATGAGAGGTGGTGAAATTGACTGTACAAGTAGGGAGGTGAGCATGAGGAGAGTATTCGACGAAGAAGGCATAAAGCATGAAGATTACGGCGCTGTTTGAGTTTTAGCCAACCGAGTTCATCGTAGGCAGGTGTAACATGGTCAAAGTAACGTAGGTCACATATATAGCGAACACAGGCGTTTTGCGCGCGTTGTAGTTTGTCGTTAAGAGTAGTAGTCAGGTCGTTGTACACGGCGTCACAGTAGTCGAAGTGAGGCAATACCAGAGTGCAAATAATAACTGAATGACAAATTTCGTTCCTGAACGAACATCATCAGATCTTATCTCAAATCACTTTCGTTATTGGTATATAATTTAGTTATTTCTTGCAAATGTGATTAGATAAGTATAGCTGATTATTATGAGCAAATGTAAAAATCTTTTTCTGTTAATTTTCTGCATTAATCGTGTAAATGATTTTGAACGTATCTTATTGCGCTCCGGCTATTGCACGACCTCTTCTCCCAGTTAAGGCTAAATGCCTTTCTTGCCGGGTCTGTTATATTTTATATAGATTTTATATAGAAGTTATGTTTTTTGTAAGTGGTATTTTGTATTTCATGCGGAAATAACTCTCATTACGTACAGGCTGTAGGCAAGCTATAATGAATTCTCTCTGAAGACGTGTGACAAATATGAACGCCGAGATGATTGATACACGAAAAATTAGTCAATCTGCACCCTAATATAAAATTAAGGAGTAAGGGTTTTTCTTGCATTAGCACAGAACAGTTTCGTGGCACTAGGCCTATCTTGAGTGTTACTTTCAACGCACCCTTTTACGTAACTGATATTTCGAATCATCAGCACAAACCATGTTGGGAACATCAGACCTCGTGAGACCTCGGACGTTAAGAAACAGAGGGCATTGATTATAACTCCATGTGAGCTGTCTGGAGGAAGATGAGACATTTTTTACAATTTGGTTTACTGCGCACTGACACAGATAGGTCTTACGGCGATGATGGGATAGGAAAGAGCTAGGAGTGAGAGGGAAACAAGGAAACGACCATGGCCTGAGCTGTTCTGATGTGGAAATGCAAAACCATCTTCAGAGTTTAGCCGCTCGCTCGGTGAAGATGATAAACAATAGGCCACCGACCAGCAAGTCAACTCAGTCACGAGAAAAATGTTCTTCATAGTTTCAGAGTAATATTTGGGTTTGAGTACTCCTTTATGATGAACTTCTAGTTTATTAAAAGTATGCCTAGGCGACGTGGCAAAGACGTGCTCGGTTGAACCAGAAGGACATGGGTTCGATTCCTCTTTAGTAAGTCGAAACATTTAGAAACGAGATTTCCACTTCTGTTAATGGGATGCCTAGCTGAGGTGGCGCGATTGGTTCACCTGGAAAGACGTGGGTTCGATTTCCCCTTAACAAGTCGAAAAATTCAGAGACGAGATTTCCATTCCTGCAGAACCTCATGATGCTAAGATTCACTCAGCCTACACCATAAATGAGTATCAAGTTTAAAGGCGGGCAGGCATAGGGCTAACCACACCATCAGATTTAGTGGCGATGTTACGGGCAGTGGAATCCTTTACCCTCCATTCTTCAAAGGCCTTCGTGGACGGTACGGAGATGGTTTTGCTTTTAGGTTTCTGTCTGTTGCGAAAGTGAAATTGCTTCAACTTCTCTGACCTCCTCGAAGAACACTTTTCTTGTAATCCATCGAAATGGACGTTAATGTAATAATAATAATAATAATAATAATAATAATAATAATAATAATAATAATATAATAGCAGCTAAAAGATTGAGTTAGGGAAATGGTGAAATCGAACTCCACTACTGAGAAGCCTGGAGGTAGGTTTCCATAGTTTTCCATTTTCACACCATGCCGTATCTTAATTAAGACCAGGCCACTTCCTTCCCAGTCCTTTCCTACCCCATCGCCGCCGAAAACCTATCTGAATTTGTGCGGCATTAAACCACTTGAAAATAAATCTTCTTCATGCCTGCTTAGTCCCCTGGTTGGGCAAAGTCCTCCCCCAACTCCTTCCAGATTCCTTTGTCACATGCAGTTTTCATCCAGCCCATCGCAGGTCATCAGATCATCTAGCTAAGTGAAGGGTATACCCGCCTCACTGTTCATCCTCGGGGTACAATTCACTTAAACCCCTTCTCTAGTTTATGGGACCCATTCTCTCTGTACGACCTGCCCAGCTCAACTTCTGAGATCAGATTTTTTCCAAAGTCCTTTTCATTGTCTCGCGTCTAGTTTCAATGTTCCGCAGATGATTTTCGGAGAAATACTTAATAAATTTGTTTTTATTCTTCGCTGGCAAACTGACATTTTTTAGCTATTAGAGGCCATGTTTGCGCACCATATACAAGAACAGGCAGTTAAAAGTTTTGAGTACCTCCTTCTTGATGTCCATGGGAAAATAACGTTTGAAGATTGGGATCAAGCATTTCAAGTTCTCTTTCTGATGCCTATGTCTTGATTCTTGCCTGTTATTTTTTGGAGAGGGTGGGGGTAATCACATAAACGGTATTGTAAATAAAGGGTACAGACCTCTGCACATGGTTATGAGAGTATTAGGGGTTGTAGTAAGGATGTAAAGGAGACGGCATATAAGTGTCTGATAAGACCCCAACGAGAGTATGGTTCTAGTGTATGAGACACTCACCAGGATTACTTGATTCATGAACCAGAAAAATCCAAAGAAAAGCAGCTCGATTTGTTCTGGGTGATTTCGGCAAAAGAGCAGCGTTACACAAATATTGAAAAGTTTGGGCTGGAAAGACTTGGGAGGAAGGAGACGAGCTGCTCGACTAAGTGGTATGTTCCAAACTGTCAAAGGAAGATGGCGTGGAATTATATTAATACACGAATAAGTCTGAGTGGTGTTTTTAAAAGTGAAGATTAAGTTGGAATTCAAGAGGACGAACTGAGGCAAATATTCGTAATAGGAAGAGGAGTTAGGAACTGGAATAAAATATCAAGGCAGATGTTCAATAAATTTCCAAATTCTTTGCAATTATCTAAGAAAAGATTAGGTAAGAAACAGGTAGGGAATCTGCCACATGGGCGACTGCCCTAAATGCAGATCAGTGATAGATGAAGCTGGTCACAAACTTGTTTTTCATTTCATTACAACTTGCTTGCTAACTTGCTATGACCGGGCGAGTTGGCCGTGCGCGTAGAGGCGCGCGGCTGTGAGCTTGCATCCGGGAGATGCAAGATAGCAGGTTCGAATCCCACTATCGGCAGCAGTGAAAATGGTTTTCCGTGGTTTCCCATTTTCACACCAGGCAAATGCTGGGGCTGTACCTTAATTAAGGCCACGGCCGCTTCCTTCCAACTCCTAGGCCTTTCCTATCCCATCGTCGCCATAAAACCTACCTGTGTCGGCGCGACGTAAAGCCCCTAGCAAAAAAAAGAAAACTTGCTATGCTCATTTAGATATTCTATAACATTTCGAAGTTGTGGATAATAATAATCCCCACACTCAATGAACAACATCGGGTAGCCGTTCTCTTTCTGTTCGTAAGATAGCAGTTCGATTCCGGCTCAGAATGGTAGCATTTAGTAGAGTGTTTAAATGCAGCAGTTGCATTTCGTGGCTTTTGACACGTTCAATACTGTACCTTTTGCGGAAACAATCTGATATACCGACGTCTGTCAAGGCCTGTCAAGGCCATTAGAATTACTAAATAACGTACATTATTATTATTATTATTATTATTATTATTATTATTATTATTATTATTATTATTATTATTATTATTATTATTATTATTATTATTATTATTATTATTCTCAATCGCTGTAAGGTCTTTAAAGCCCGTCTTCAACGATGGTACTCGGTCAGTTTGGCAGGAGGTACCGTATTAGGGTGACATGTGGTTAACTAGATGACTCTCGCAGCCATAGTGTTTTACATTTATGATCAGTCAGCTGCATTTCACATCAGACAGGTCCTCGTTTATGTTGTATTTACGAGGTGGAGTGAACCTCCCTTCAACTCTCAGATCAAGATCAAAATTTTGGATGAGTTAGGAATCCAACCCGCAACCGCCGAGTAAAATGTTAAAGGACAAAAATTTATGTCTTAAGCACGAGGCTGGATATATTATTATTATTATTATTATTATTATTATTATTATTATTATTATTATTATTATTATTATTATTATTATTATTATTAATACTGTTTTCTTCCCAATTTCCTGGGATCGGCACAAATAAGGAATTAGCCCAGTTTTTCTACTGGATACCCTTCCTGACGCCAGTCCTGCGGGGAGGATGTACAGTAAGATACCCTACAGCATTCACCGTTGCATGTTTCTGTAGTGGATGGTAGGGTTTTTATTTAGATGTGTATTAAGAGGAACACAAACACCCAGTCCCCGAGCGAGAAGAATTAACCATAAAAATCACCGACCAGGCCAGAAATTGAACTTGGACCCTCTGAACTCAAGGCCACTAGGCTGACCATTCAGACAAGAAGCAGGATAATAATAATAATAATAATAATAATAATAATAATAATAATAATAATAATAATAATAATAATAATAATTGGTAAGACGTTGTTGTAAAATTATACTTTAGGCCTATGAACTCACCGGTTATTTGTTTCACGTAGCTCAAGTTCACATGGCGTATATTTAAGATTATTTTGTCCAAAAGTATTATTATTATTATTATTATTATTATTATTATTATTATTATTAATATTATTATTATTATTATTATTATTATTATTATTATTATTATTATTATTATTAAGAGCAGTCCTTTCCTATCCCATCGTTACCATAATATCTATCTGTGTCGGTTTGACGTAAAGCCAATTGAAAATATTATTATTATTATTATTATTATTATTATTATTATTATTATTATTATTATTATTATTATTATTATTATCGCCAAAATTCTACAATAACAATAACGATGATAACCCGAAAAACTGTAATGTTTGCTGGCTAATAATGTTTCCCTTGTTCTTGTATTTTTCTTTTTTTCTTTTTTTGTGTGTGGTTTAACGTCGCAATAACACGTCAAAGGTTTTCAGAACGGAAGGATAGGAAAGAGCTAGGATTGGGAAGGTAACAGTCACGGCTTTAATAAAGGTACAGCCCGAGCATTTGTCTGGTGTGAAGTTCTTGTATTTTTCGTACCACAAGTTATCAGCGTAGGGACGTCAAAATATGAATCCAAGGACTATTGCTACTACTAAATGTTTTATTCCGTACGACGAAGGGGTTGCGGCGGGCCTCTTAGAGGGTTAAGCCATTTCCGAGGCCAGAAGAGGTGGAACGGTGATTTTTTTATTCGGAGGGGGCCGTGACCTATAAGAAGATCTGTCTCGGTATTCGCCTTAGTGCTGAAGAATGGACAATGACGGAAAACCACTCTCAACACATCCAATGGTGTGGACCAGCCCCTTTGCCTCCCCAATGTACAGCTGCAAAGCTAGCCAAAACTAGCCGTTGTTAGGGATGTCACACTAGGCTAGTTTACTAGCAGCTAGTATGGACAGCTAGTACATGTAGCTAACACTAGCGGCTAGTAAACGTGATAATTACCTACGGCTAATAACCGAGTTGTTGAAGAAATTCTCTGTGTGTGCAAGGCTGCATCTTTTGCAATCTTCATATACAAATCACATCAGGGATTCCACAAAATGTTCATACTTTCTGAATATGTATAAAACGTATATAATTGGTTTTCCGTTCAAATTTAATCACCCGGAAAAGTTTCAGCTACAGATCTTTATTGTTCAGCAATTGATGGACCCGATTGTTGGCTGCTGCGTCCATTGAATCTAGAGAATATGTGAAACATTTGATTTTGTCAACGTTTTCGCCCAAGAAAACTGCGCATCCAAGTACCCCATCTTGTTATGACAATGAAATATGGAAGGTGACTTCTTGGTACAAAACTTGACGACTGTGTGCTTTTACAAGAAGCAGCAATGAAGTAATTTACCCTGCTGTAATTCTCCCTGATACATTCATCAATATGATGTAGAACATGCGCAATACGTGGCACTTGGTTGAGGTTTGGATACATGCCGAAAGTTGGAAAGCCGAAAGTATATGGCATGTTTGATCACTTCCCATAAGCCTGAATTGTCTATACTGTACGCCCACTGACCACAGCTTCATGCATGAATCATTGAATGACTGCATTGCAGAGTAGGCGTTTGCCTTCTCTAGTTGTTACACCTTATAAATCGTAGGTCTTACTTATTTACCAGATAATGGGAACACGAACATATTAAAAATATATCTTTGCAGCTCATTAGTAGTTTCATCTAAAGTGAATCCTACTCTTTCTTTCCTAATATGCTTACTCTCCAGGGTCGGTTTTTCCCTCGGACTCAGCGAGGGACCCCAACTCTACCGCCTCAAGGGCAGTGTCCTGGAGCTTCAGGCTCTGGGTCGGGGTACACAACTGGGGAGGATGACCAGTACTTCGCCCAGGAGGCCTCGCCTGCTATGCTGAACAGGGGCCTTGCAGGGGGATGGGGAGATTGGAAGGGATAGCCGAGGAAGAGGGAACGAAGCGGCCGTGGCCTTAAGTTAGGTACCACCCCGGCATTTGCCTGGAAAAGTGGGAAACCACGAAAAACCACTTCCAGGATGGCTGAGGTAGGAATCGAACCCACCTCTACTCAGTTGACCTCCCGAGGCTGAATGGACCCCGTTCCAGTCCTCGTATCACTTTTCAAATTTCGTGGCAGAGCCGGGAATCGAACCCGAGCCTCCGGGGGTGGCAACTAATCACACTAACCACTACACCACAGGCTGCTTCTACTAGCGCTTTAACATTGTAGTAGGTAGCAGTAGTGATGGGCAACGCTCTCGCTGGAGACTCTCAAGACTGACGTCATAGATCTCGAGACTCTCGCGAGACTCTCGAGACCTATCCTCCGGTAATGCAAGCTGTGCGACGTACCAGTAACTACGACTGTAAACTTGATAGTAGACCCTATATCATTGGCAGTTATTGCGTGAAATAACGTTTTCATATGAAAACGTGTAAGCCAAAACATTTTGTCAAAAGCCTGAAAAAGTACTGCATGTCAGTATCTTAAACTGTTCACGACATATTTGGGGTGGACATCTTAGCTGAATAACCCTGCATAATTTGTGAATAACTGTAGATAGGGTGTACACCTACTTGGATACCAGAGGCCTGCATTATTCGAACTTGTGACGGGGAAGATGTGCTTTGCTACATATGCAACCCCCATTACACATGAGTGGAACGTGTAATCTAAAATGCCCGACTTTGCTCCAATTCTTTCAGCAGGGGTGATAACGCTCTCGAGACCGATTCTCGTGTGTTGCGAGCTGTGCGACGCGACCTCCCAGTAACTACGCGTGTAAGCTTGATATTTACGTATCATCAGCAGTTCTCATATGGAAACGTGTGTGACGATAAATTTTGTGAAAAACCTAGGAAAGCACTGCATGTTGAACTATGAGCTCCTTAATACCATTAACGAACGTGAAGACAGAATGCCAGTATCTTAAACTGTTCAGGAGTTATTTCAAATGGACTTCTTAGCTGAATAACCAGTATAATTGGTTAATAACTGTTATTAGGATGTAAACCTACCTGGATGCCTCACAGTCGTTGTCGGCAGGGTAGCTTCTTGTGATTCAGACCGGGCCGGAGGTGTTCTGTGACTATTCATCTTCATTTACATTATTTTTTAAGTCTCGGATCATCCCAGAAGCATTTCTGCCGACGTATTTTACTTCTTTTGAACAAGCAACACAGCGTGCTGTGCTATGTGACATCTCTTCAAAATAACCGACATCCACGACTTACGTTGCGTTTCGGACATCGTCTTCAAGTTGTCGCGTACAACTAGTACAATTTCACATTGCACCGTCATATATCGAAGTACATAATTATGACGGACATACTCTATAACGTTGCAAGGAATTATTTCCGTCGTCACTAAAATATCGGTAAACACAAGCAGTGGTCATATGTTATTGAATGTGGGGCCTGATAACGCTGTACACCTACCAGTCGAAAGAATTGGAGCAATCTGAAACATTTTAGATTACACATTCAACTCATGCGTAATGATGGTTGCATATGCAGCAAGGCACATCTTGCCTCGTCTCGAGTTCGAATAATGCACGCCTCTAGTATCCAGGTACGTGTGCCTACAGTAGCCGTCAGGTTTTGTACTTAAACCACTCATTCGTGTACCTACCAGTGCATACAACGCCAGAATGCCCATCCTTTATAATTATGTTATACCGCGTCAAAATAGACCTCGGTAGAAATGAACGCCCTAGTCGCTTGTTGACATGAATTTACGAAATGGAGAAAGACTGTGGTTGGCTATTCTCATACTCGGCACAAACAACATTCAGCTCCGACTACCTGTAGGCCTACCATACGCTGCTCGCCAAACAATGCGGGGACAACGCTCTCGAGATCTCTCGAAATTTCTCGCGAGAAATAGTGCCTGCGCTAGTCTCGAGAAATCCCGAGAAATCTCGAGACCTAGTCTCAGACTGCCCATCACTAGGTAGCAGACGCTTTCACGCTTGTTATCGATAGTTGACTGGATGCCAGTCTTGAGCGAGTTCCTAACAAACGATAGAGTTCTCTGTAGGTGAAGAGTTATTTCTGAATTAAAGTAGTTTTCTGAAATCTAGATATTTGCACAGACGGCAGGTATTCAGTGCACCCAATTTATGAAAATAGACGTGAACTCTCTGAACTTCATTATTTGCACAGAACACTTAAAGACGACGAACAAAAGTTTTTCGAAAAGTATTGAATCGGGCCAGTAATATTTTACTACAGTTTAGATAGTATAAAGGACCTTATTACAAAGCACAGAAAAATATTCCAATATTGCAATAACACTGAGGTAAGGGATTGATGAATTTAAAATATTTCGGAATACAGTACCTATCATGTTCCATTTTCTAAATTTTCTTTGAAATTATATATAATTATTTTAAAATGTTAAAATATGAATGGAATGAAATGAAATCAAATTGTCTTCAGTTGTTAAATTTTCCCAATCCATGATTACCACAATACTGACAAGCTTCAACCGGCGCGAGCAAACCGACAGCGGACCGTTTCAATCGCTTTCCCGGCGCTAAACAGCGCCAGCTCTCGCTTGATAAAATGAGTATTTCAAACGCTTCATCACTGAACAATGTTTATAAAATCTAGCGCTAGCTGGAGCGTGAAGCCGCTAGTGGTTCCGTAAACACAGCCTAACACATTTCTTTCCTGGTACACGCGAGCACAGAAATGGTGTCCCGGTATACACAAAGCATGGTATACCCCCACCACCACGCTTAACGCAGTGCTGCAGGTATACAGCCCGCTACAAGACTGTTGTGATTGAAATGGGCATAGTGGTGGATGTATAGCAATACACACACTGTGCCTTTAGCACTACCCGTTCACTCTCTCCCCTCCTTTTCAGTACTGGAGTGGGGCAGTGTTGATTGTTTACGTCGGGACACCATTTCTGTGCTTGCATGTACAAAATATCCCGACACCATGAAAGCACTAAAATATACAGTTTTGAGTAAAACTCGCACCACAAAAGAAATGCTTTCTTTTCCTGCGCATGCTTTACCCACTGGATAAGGAATTCATGTAACTGATAAACAGACACAAGTGTTTTGTCGAAATTTTGTCTGCTTTCTCTCGTGGCGTTTCGCTATATTACCTTGGGAACAATTGGGGCTACAGCGATGTAAATACACCAACGATGTCTGTTATCCATTTCATTGTATGTGTGGTGGAGTTGTGCAGAACGACGTGTATTTGTAGGATCGTTCAAATTCATGGGTCTCACTCACGAGGCAACACATACATGTGTTTCACTCGGATTCGGTTGAAATTTGGTAGGAATATTCGTGGGAGGCAGTAGAATGCTAAGGTGAAAATTGCATGTCCCCAGCACAAGTTTAAACGCCAAAATAGAACAAATAAATAGTCGTAAAATTAGAAGTGCCGCGGGAGTATCGGGGTTTGGCGGAGAGGTAGGGAGGAGCGAAGCGGCGGACGTGAACCAACCGGGCTGTGTCGAGCTGCGCCAGCAGCCAGGCAGCGTATAGTTAGCGCGTTCCCCTTAAATTCCCGATTAGATGTGCAAAACGTAAATATGAAAACAGCACATGAAACAAGTGTAAAAAGGACGATGTTTGAACAACGATGCCAATAAGGTTTGAAGAATTCACGCCCGAGTTCTTGTTACTCGTTGTAATTAGTGCAATAGTGATTGTTGACAAAAAGTGTACAAGGCACAGATACTGTGTGCACCATGCACATCTTACAGCGCTATCGCTTTCACAAGTATTACATTGATTATAGGAAGGCTCTTCTTTGAAACAATAATCGACTGGATTAACAAATTGTGAAGGTTTCTTGTTAACACAGCCACATTTTTTACCAACTGTACTGCCACATGCCACGAAAACGCGGAGAGGAGAACTGGTTGTGCGTCAAAGATTGCACTTTTAAAATGTTGTTCCTTAAATGTACCTTGATGTCTAACGAGTTTAACAAAATTAAATCCTACAAAATACGTATAAATTGCTTCCAAATGCGGAAGCCCAAAACATCTAACGGCTGGACAAGTCCAGTGGCTCCCTTCGGAATTGTTTGAACATTAATGATTTTCTTACTCACAATTTTAGCATTTAAAATATTTTCTTCTTTCTGTCCGGTCCAGGAATCGAGAACTAAAACACTGTACTCTGGTACTAGCTCACAATAAACATCCCGTAACCATTTCTGTATAAGTTCTTTGGTCAGTTTTCCAGACTTTGAAGGCAAAGTGTACACATTTGGTGAGGTAAATAGTTTTCTTTTCTATATTAGGACCAAATTTGCCATTTTTTCTTTCAACACCACTAGCAACTTCGGCAGGAGTTGTCCATCTGCCGAAATTATTGGCTGTATTGTGTAGCTATGAGTTAGTGAATTCGTAGATTGTGCTTCCGCTAATACGACTTTTTCTCCTCGTTCATTATGGGTCCTGCCAGAATGGAACTCTTCATGAAAACCAGACTGATCAGTATTAAACACGCACTCTGGGCCGTGACTTTCTATTAATTGCGACACTTCTTCAACAAACAGTGTCGCGTTACAGTTAGTATCTTCTTGTTCAAATAGGTACCTTTTGGATACGAATTTGCAAGTTTTTCTTGATCCAATTTTGAATTTCTTTTTAAAACTCATTACCAAGGAATGAGACGCTCGAAACGTGTCGTAGTTAACTAGACGACCGTACTTTAAGGCCCATTTTTTAATATTTATATCGTGAACAATTTTGTTTCGTTGTCTACTTTCTTTGAACTTTTGATAAGTCTTCTTCGTAAAAAAAAATATTTGTTTCTCCTATTGTGACACCGTTTTCCAGTTGTTGCTCCCATCTGTAAAGTTCTTGCCGGAACTTTAATTTACAAAACCTGTGTTTCACTGATGCGAAGCTCCTCTGTTTCCCACCTTTGTTTCGCCAATATTCGACGACCTTCTTCTTATAAGTTATTGGGATTGGGCATCGTTCAGCCGTTGTTGTGGATGGAGGGTTAGGAGCAACATTTTTGGAGACGAGGTCATATAACGGTGTTTCATTATTGTCTTCCTCGAAATCAAAGTCATCTTCTGACATATCCAATGTGCTATCCAGTTCCACTGTCATATCGGTATCCAAAACCCTGTCGGCAATTAGACCTGTAAAACGGAGACAAGAACGCAATTCCTGTGAACGCTTGTTTTTCTCGTAAAAGTAAATATATATAAATACATTGATCTATTTACGATATAATTCCAATCCCAAATTCCTTTCATTTTCAGAAAATGGGGTGTCTTTTTGGTCACACTCTGCAAAACAATTCTGAAGGCACACTACTACATTCCACGGATTGAATGACTTCTGCAGTGGGCGTTTTTTGTATTTAGGTGTAAAAAATCAATTATTACCATATATGGTTAAAGTAAATATACAGTCACCATTCATAAAAATGACTATATGAACGTCAGATTTTACCTGTCATTGTAAGAACGTTGTCTCATCGGACGACTAATCAATGTGCACCTCTTGATCTGCTTTGACGTTTCTAATCGGGAAGATAGGAGGTATGTGCGAAGTGCGGTGTAGTAAAGAAGAGTGGCCGGGAGGGTGGGGGTGGGTGGTCATTCATTCGACTCGAGCGAGCAGCCCGACTATACGCTGCTCACGTCCGCTTCTTCACTCCTCCCTCCCTCTCCGCCACACCCAGATACTCCCGCGGCACTTCTAATTTTACGACTATTTATTTGCTCTATTTTGGCGTTTAAACTTGCGCTGGGGACATGCAGTTTTCACCTTAGCATTCTACTGCCTCCCACGAATATTCCTACCAAATTTCAACCGAATCCGAGTGAAACACATGTATGTGTTCCCTCGTCAGTATTTTCAATCTAGTCTCGTTCAAAACTTCCTGTTCGAGCGCTGTGGTCAGTGAGTTTGTGAAAGGACCAAACTTGAAAGGACGCTCAACTTCACTGAACAAATGAGTCCACCGAACTGTCCATGCTGTGAGATCATAATAAGCAAAAAGTCTGAACGGATCGAGCAGCTCGGAAGTCCAAGTACCTCACTCATTCGCACATTGTTGTCCCATGCATTGATGGTTGGCAGATATTTCGCCTTCACAGCATATAATACTCGTAACGCACACGAGTGAAGCACAATCAGAGGGCCCAGGGTTCGATTCCCTGTCAGGCCAAGGATTTTAACCATGTATGGTTAATTCTTGTGACTCGCGGACTAGAGTTTGTGTTCGTTTCACATGTATAAGTTCATATCAGCACGTTAATTCGTAATTAATGTAGAAAATTACACATAGTATTATAATTTATATACTCGTATACGCAAAAAATGCTGCATTAACAAGTATTAGTAAAATTACGAGTAGCGTTCGAATAAGACCAAGAGCCATTTTTTTAAGTGAAACAGAAACACGGCGACAACTCGCAGTTTGATCACCCGCTGAGTAACTGAACAAGCCCGTTATCGAGTTTCGAGTTTAGGTTGACGTACACAGCAAACCGTTGAGTCTGTCCAGACTCGTTTATTTATGAGTCGCTCTGTGTTTATTCTGCCAGCAGGCTCGTTCTCTGATCGAACTACCTGAGTAGTAGAAGTGGAGAGGTACAGTACAATCGTTCGGCTCTAGTGTGTGGTTGCAATTCAGCGCCAACTAGCACCAACTTGCCGACTGGCGGACCTTTCTTTCTTGTTTTGTTTTGCAAGTTGTTTTACGTCGCACCGACACAGATAGGTCTTATGGAACGATGGAACTGGAATAGGATAGGAGTAGGAAGGAAGTGGTCATGGCCTTAATTAAGGTACAGCCACAGAATTTTCCTGGTGTAAAAATTGGAAACCATGGAAAAAAATCTTCAGGGCTGCGCACAGTGGGGTTCGACCCACTATTTCCCGAATGCAAGCTCACAGCTTCGCGACAGGTGGACCACTCATTTCCTCTATGGCGATTGCAGATTATTATCCAGTGTTACTGGAATGAATCTAGCTGTGTTAACTAGAGATCTACGAACAAACCTAACCTACTTCCGCTTTATCCAGCATAAATTTCGCAAGAGTCACCGAGATTGAACGTGGGATGCAGCGATGAACGAAAAAGACCGATATCGAACTACAGTATATAAGCCATGGAGAGGCCAAAATATACAGGATGATTCACCTAAGAGTGAGCGAGTTGGACGAGCCATGCAAGGTACGTAGAATACAAGGTAGGGATCACGAGAGAGGTGCGCAGTAGCAAAGCAGAGCTGTGACGTCACGCAGGACCCTTGCGTTGAATCTGCCCTGAATGAGGTAGAGGTAGTTCGAATAAGAATCGCTGTGCACGCAGAAGCTAGGTGCTAATAGTACACGATAGTAACATATCTGTGGTATATAAGAAACCGTGTGTGTATATTTTATGTGATGAAACGTAAAAATCAGTAATAGTGTACACTTTCAGTACGGTTTGTCATGCGAGTGCAGGCTGCACAAAACAAGCAAGGCACGCGAAGGAACGAAACATACACTTTCACATATTCCTTAAAGCCACTGGCCTAAATAAATGGTGACAGAAGTAATCAAGACATTATCGAAAGCTATATTTCTCAGCTTCGAGGGTTCGGGAGACTTCATGACCATCCTCTTCCGACAGCTGTGACGCAAAAGGTGAAATCATTGCTGTCAGCCTCAATGCTTCCGAGACGATAAGAAATTCCAACTGTTCTCCGGAAGATTATGAAACATTACGTCCAAATATGTTACATGCTACTGATGAACTCCACGGATATCGGGGGGCAACGCGTCTGCCTGTCACCCAGCGGCCCCGGGTTCGATTCCCGGTCGGGTCAAAGGTTTTTAATTGTAAATGATTAATATACCTCGCCTGGGGACTGGGTCTTTGTGTCGTCCTTAACCTTCCTTTCCTCACATTCAACACTCTACACTTACCGTACCCGCAAGTTCCTATCATATGGTGAATGTAGTGGCAAAAGATCTATAGAGGTCGACGCCAAGAACAGATATCATTTAAAAAGGCCAGCGTTGAGCCCACAATATCCTATTCCTTACTGGAGGATGAGCAAGGGTTCGTTAAAGCCCTTGAAGAGCTAGTAAAGCACGTCGAGGACAGTCGCGAAACCAAGGACCGTGATGAGCTACTTAAAGACTTCACTGGCTATATAGCTTTTAGGGTAAAGAAGAAGAACCTCGATACAGAAATATAAAACAGGTCAACATACAAAAGGTGGAAATTAAATTTCAAAAACGTCTAGAGACAGTTTGATGCAGCCTACAGAGAGATGGTACTCCACTGTGGTGCAGATGGAAAGAGAGTTCAAATTTTACCACGGGAAAGAACTGAAAGAGGGTTTTAACATCATCACAAACCTTATGGATATCCTGAAGAAGAAATTCCCCGAAATTTATGAGCTTACAAGTTGCTTCGTAAGAAGCCGTTCTTTTATTCCAATGGACGTTTTAAACAAAAGTAAGAAAGACATTCAAAAGACCGGGTTTCAGTTAATACAATACCGATAAAAAAAGAAGAAAAGCAAAGAAAATCCACTGATGCTATAGAGCATTATTCTTTGTGTATAACATGCCTATTTTTTTATGAAAGGCTATTTATTATGTTGTATATGAAACCAGTGCTAAGAATGTTAATATACAGGCTCATTAATTTATACAGCCTATCTAATTTTAACATGGAATTTGTCAGCTCCTGGCACTTGGAGGAGAACATTTACTATACTGTTTTTTTGTTCTCTTTTTTGTTTTGTTTTTTGCTAGGGGCTTTACGTCGCACCGACACAGATAGGTCTTATGGCGACGATGGAATAGGAAAGGCCTAGGAGTTGGAAGGAAGCGGCCGTGGCCTTAATTAAGGTACAGCCCCAGCATTTGCTGGTGTGAAAATGGGAAACCACGGAAAACCATTTTCAGGGCTGCCGATAGTAGGATTCGAACCTACTATCTCCCGGATGCAAGCTCACAGCCGCGCGCCTCTACACGCACGGCCAACTCGCCCGTTACTATACTGTTGGTGTTGTTGACGGTGTATATAGTTTCCCAATATTGCTGTAACAACGGGCATATTTCTTGTAATCATTAAGCTTTAATGTTCGAGTCTGTAACAATTAGAGCCCCCTTGTTATTGTTATCATAGGTAACATGAACATATGGAATGGCCATTCCACTGCGATCACAGTCTTAGCATTGTTACAACTTTTTATACAGATCGAAACACTTCAGAAACGCTGCTTGATTCACACTGTATTTGATCTCCTATTATTACTCTACTGTAATAGTGAAGTGGAATGCCTTTTCTGAGGTGAAGTTAAAATATCAATGAATTTATCTTATCTCTAACTTGTGGCTAAAACAAAATAGCTCACAGCTGTGTATTAGCCTACCTCATGCAGAAGACAAGGCGCTGAGGGTTCAAGATGACGTCATCGACGGCCAAGCGTGGTGGGGAGACCTGCGCGTGATCCCTACCTCTTACTCTATCTACCTTGGAGCCATGTAGCCGTTAGCTTGCATTAGGGAGATGATGGAAACGAGAACCACTGTCTGCATCCCAAAGATTGTTTTCTCTGCTTTCCCATCATCACAT
Source organism: Anabrus simplex (assembly GCF_040414725.1). Lineage (NCBI taxonomy): Eukaryota > Metazoa > Arthropoda > Insecta > Orthoptera > Tettigoniidae > Anabrus > Anabrus simplex. The sequence goes on from NC_090266.1 coordinate 280,840,327, forward strand.
CACTGAAATACTTGTACTTGGGCTGTACTTTCATCAATGCCACGGTCGTTTCTTTCTCACTCGTATCCCTATCCTGTTCCATCGTCGCCATAAGATGTGTATGAGCCGGGGTTACGTACCAGATGCGACCCGGCCATTATCGTGCCAATAGCGACCGAGCGGATAAGCATCGTGCCGCATGCGACCCATCAATCACTAACAATGGATCTGCGTTAAGGGCTGTCACCAAGTGGCAGATTGCTTATAAGTAGCTAACTTGGTCTTTTCTAAAATAAATGTCTGACACCATTCTTAGCAGGTTCGAGTGCCGTTGGTCGAAAGAAAAATATAATAATGTTGCTGGCTTTACGTCCCAGTAACTAGTTTTATGGTTTAAGGAGACGCCGAGGTGCCGGAATTTAGTCCCGCAGGACTTATTTTACGTGCCAGTAAATCCACCGGCACAAAGCTGAAGTATTTGAGCACGTTAAAATACCACCGAATTGAGCCAGGATCGAACCTGCCAAGTTGGAGTCGGAAGACCAGCATCTCAACCGTCTGAGCCACTTAGCCTGGATGAAAAGAAAATCACCATCAGAATGTTGGCCGGCAGGGTAGAAAAGTTGGTGGTAGACAGTTTCTAATCACCAGATTGCATGCCAAAAGCCGGGATTCAAATCCAAACATTTTCGCAGTGTTCAAATCGAGTGAGGGGATATGATGCTGTTGACGGTGATTCGTCCGTCGGATGGCGACGTAAAGCATTGAGCAGACCCCTTGGTATTATTCGAGAGGAGTAGGCTACGTGCCGAAACCGGGTTTCATCTCTCCCTACTTTATTATCATAATCCCACATCCAGACACGCAGGCCGCCCAAAGGAGGTGGAAAGACCTGCACCAGGCAAGGAATGGGAATGAAGCGGCCCTGATCTTAATTAAAGTACAGCCCCAGCATTTGCCTGGTGTGAAAATGGGAAACCACAGGAAACCATCTTCAGGGCTGCCGACAGTGGGATTCGAACCCACTATCTCCCGGATGCAAGCTCAGGGCCGCGCGCCTCTAACCGCATGGCCAACTCGCCCGGTGGGAAAAGACGTAAACGCATCACCATGTTTCGTGTTGTAAAACGAGTTTCCCCCCGAAGTGTTATGTAAAGTAGGGGCAGTAGGTGCTTATAGGACTTATTGAAATGGCATTGCACTTCGTTTAGCTTACCTTATCTTGGGTGATGACACAACTTAACAAATGACAATTTGCTTGTCAACGCCGGTCGCATCCGGCACGGTTACAGATTATGCGGTCGCTAGTGGCACGGGTCGCATGCGGCACGGTCGCATCTGGCACGCCACCAGGAGCCGGTGCGACACAAAACTGAGAGCACCTAGGACGTGAAATATATTCTACATTGTTACAAATCTCGGTATTCTCTTTTCGTGAAGGTATGTGATAATAACGGGCTCGTAATACAGTAAACACCTCCTTTCCACGGCATTGTTCATCAGTGACGGGGTAGAATGCCTGTCTCTTACCCGGATGCCCTAGGTTCTTCGATGCCCGGTCAGGTCAGGCAACTTTCCCTGGCTGTGAGGGTTGGTTCGAGGTTCACTCAGCCTCCGTGAGAACAACTGAGGATCTAGCCCTGGATAAGAAAGCAAGGAATAACGACCGAGAAGGTTGTTCGCGCTCACCGCGCACTACCTCGTAATTTGCAGGCCTTCGGGCTGAACAGCGGTCGCTTGGTAGGCCAAGGCCCGTCAGAGCTGTAGTATCATGCGGTTTGGTTTGGTCTAGTTTGGTTTACCAATAAGTGAGATAGGGACACCAAATTTGATTTTAAGTAAAACCTTCCTCAGGTCTATGCGAATCTAATACGCCTTGTGCATGTACCTTTAGTTTTATGACTTCTTGAAAGTGTGTAAAAGTTCCAGAAAACAAGAGTTTTAGAAATAGAAAAGTGTAGAACACGTCCCGGGCAGCTGCAGGGACCTAGCAGCCAAGCGGCTAACATCGTGGAGGCGAGATGTGAAGTATAAAAGTCCGTCACCTCTTGCTGTCACGGTTCATAGGTACTCTTGGTGTTTAGCAAATGCAAATAAATATAACATTATGCAATGTATGGCACGGAAAATTTAATAAAATAGCCTGAAAAAGTATGTGTTATATTCTTCTTGCCACGCATTGCACTTATTTGCAGGTCCTGTCAATGGAAAGACATGCGACATACGGCATTTGCTAAGAGAGCTTTACCGTACAATGTTACGTTATTGCATACAACATGCATTATTTTACTTTACTATTTCGTGTAAACAACCTCTTGTTAAAATGTTAAAAATACCGGGCGAGTTGGCCGTGGGTTCGAATCCCACTGTCGGCAGCCCTGAAGATGGTTTTCCGTGGTTTCCCATTTTCACACCAGGCAAATGCTGGGAATGAACCTTAATTAAGGCCTCGGCCACTTCCTTCCAACTCCTAGGCCTTTCCCATCCCATCGTCGCCATAAGCCCTATCTGTGTCGGTGCGACGTAAAGCCACCAGCAAAAAAAGAAAAAAAACGTTAAAAATTACACAAATAGACGATATATCTTGGCTTATGGCTGAAGGCCTCATATGTAACAAAAACCTGCATTTACAGCACGGTGACGAAATGCCCCATGTGGTTGAAAATAGAAACAAATTACAGTATACTGGTTACAAATTATGAATTAAATATTGATTAGTATAAAAATTAATGTTGTTCTTTTAAGATTTTTATATTGCACTAACGAGGTACTGGTCCGCCTCTGTGGTGTAGTGGTTAGCGTGATTAGCTGCCACCCCCCGGAGGCCCGGGTTCGATTCCCGGCTCTGCCACGAAATTTGAAAAGTGGTATGAGGGCTGGAACGGGGTCCACTCAGCCTCGGGAGGTCAACTGAGTAGAGGTGGGTTCGATTCCCACCTCAGCCATCCTGGAAGTGGTTTTCCGTGGTTTCCCACTTCTCCTCCAGGCGAATGCCGGGATGGTATCTAACATAAGGCCACGGCCGCTTCCTACCCTCTTCCTTGCCTATCCCTTTCAATCTTCCCATCCCTCTACAAGGCCCCTGTTCAGCATAGCAGGTGAGGCCGCCTGGTCGAGATACTGGTCATTCTCCCCAGTTGTATCCCCGACCCAGAGTCTGAAGCTCCAGGACACTGCCCTTGAGGCGGTAGAGGTGGGATCCCTCGCTGTGTCCGAGGGAAAAGCCGACCCTGGAGGGTAAACAGATGATGATGATGACTAACGAGGTACTGTATATGTAGACAAGTGTCATAACTTGCAGTTACGATATTGCGATCTTGGTTCATTTTAATTAATTCTATTGGATAGTGTGTTACGTGATCTCCACAAAACGATCCGGAGACTTAATGTAGCCCCAACAAAATAATAAAACAATATCTCGGAAAAATTGTAGATACGAGATTTTCATTCTTAAGCGATGATATCAGCTTTGCTTACGTATTTATCGTAGCTTTACAAAATATTTTCTGCAAGAGTACTAGTCCGATTCCAGAACAAATCACACAACTAAACGCAGATAATTGATAGATAATACGTTTGCAGTAGAAAACAGGATAATTCCATTTTAAGTACCAAGTTGGTGTTTCTTCTCTGTGATGAGTGCCGGAATGAGTGGTTAAGATGGTAGAACGCTGGTATTCTAAACCCCAGTTGAAGAGTTCGATTCCGGCTCAGTCCGATAATTTTAGAATGTGCTCAAATTCGTCGGCCTCGTATCACTAGATTTACCGTGACCTAAAATAACTCCTGTGGTACAAAATTCGAGCACCTCGGCAGCTTAGAAAACCGAAAATGTCATTAGTGGAACGTAAAACAAATAAAATCATTATCAGTGACAAATGTTGCCTCTTAAATACATTTTAAGTTCTGAAAACACAGTATCGATGTATTAAACGGTTTACTATTGTAGGGCTCGAATGTTTAAGACCTAAAAAAAAGCCCAAATAAGCAAGCAAATATGACTTAAAATGTGAAGAAATATGGCGCAAAAATTACAAAATATGACCCTAAAATGATTACTCTAAATATGGTCATGTTAAAATAAATTATAAATCTAAACGGCGATTCCTTTGGTACACATTTGTATTTATTTTACCTTCACATTGATTTTCTGAATATACATGTATAGCAGATATTCACAGTCTCTTTTCCTTGATTCACTTACCAAACATTTGTGAATAAAGTCCGGCTCCATGGCTAAATGGTTAGCGTGCTGGCCTTTGGCCACAGGGGTCCTGGGTTCGATTCCCGGCAGGGTCGGGAATTTTAACCTTAATTGGTTAATTTCTCTGGCACAGGGACTGGGTGTATGTGTCGTCTTCATCATCATTTCATCCTCATCACGGTGCGCAGGTCGCCTACGGGAGTCAAGACAAAAGACCTGCACCTGGCGAGCCGAACATGTCCTCGGACACTCCCGGCACTAAAAGCCATACGCCATTTCATTTCATTGTGAATACATACCTAAGTTCACTAAGCTTATCAGATCACACACCATTTTGAAAGTCAGAACATGTTTGCAACCTGCATTGCTTGTATGAAATACGAGAAAACTAGAAATTAATCTATTTTTTAAAATATTTTGGAACGTTTACGCCCAGATTTCATGAATATTATTCAAATGCGTAAAAGTTTAAATTGAGTACCACAAACCAAATTAAGTAGATGTCTTTCAATACATTATGGGAGGGCGGCAGGCCCTATAGTGCAAACTCACATATTAACCGCACACTTTATCTTGGTGCATTTGTGTACGGGGTGAGGAGTAAGGAGGGAGCTGTCCCGGTATCGATAGTGCTGCCTGGTGCTGCCAACTGAATGAAAATGAAATCTGAATTGAATCGAGAATATGATCGATCGATATGAAATTTCTAAACCGTTATCATCTTAAGCCAACAACTATATCACATACACATTATATAACATTATAAAACATTTCACGATGCGAATCTTGTTCCTAGCATGAATTCTATACTTTGGCTTTGTTGTGTAAACAACAACAGTACTAGTACGTAACGTGTATGCCAGATGTCGCACAACGATGCTTAAGCGAATCATAGTTTGTGTTTCAAAGGTTGCCAGTACGAATCTCGAGGATCGCCGAGGTCGACCGATTCAGCACTAGAGTGTAAATGCACCAAGATAAAGTGTGCGGATAATACGTATTTCATTCTTCTCCGCGGCTGGAATTGAAGTGTATGACAAGATTCATGTTTTGTGAACACTCGTTCGCAATCGGTAAGATGGAGATGATTTTGCACAGCTACAGCTATCGTCAAACCGCCGAAATATGACCGAAATATGACGTTTCTACGAATATAGCTCAAAATATGACCTTATGACAGATAATAGCCAAAATATGCATTTATACGATAAATAAAGATCACTAAGTTGTGACCATAATCACCTGATTTGCACCAAAATCCAATCAGGTAAGAAAATAGAGACAAAGAAAAAATATGACTTTTCCTAAACATCCGAGCCCTAAGTCTATAAGATATTTAAGATGAACACCTTACATGAGACCTTGCATATGAATAGAAGTTAAATTACTGTGAATAATACGAATGACTCCAGTTTTTACAGAGTATACGACGCAATTGTCTCCTCACACCTAGCAACCGATCAGTTACAAACGTGCAGATTGCACTGTTTCGTACTACAAGCTCTCGGCGTTTGCTAATGAACGTTGACTTTGAGGTGACATGCCTGATGTTTACACGCACACAGTATTAGAGTATGGTGAAGCCCGTCACACGGTGCTGCTGCACGCAAGCTTTACGTAGGATGCTTTCCAGTGCGTTCGTCTTATGTCTTTTGTGAACATTCAAAAACGCATAGCGACGCGTTTAATGCTCTGTCGATTATTTAAGGTGAAGCTGGTGCGAGAGGGTTCCTACAAGTAACGTATCCATACTAAGCAAACACTGGCTGTTACTGCGTGTAACTTATTTACTACCGTTACAAGTATTTTGTAGTGTTCATGTAAAAAAATCCACTAAAGTACATTAGTGTTAGCCGTTATCCTTCTCTTTCTAAGAGAGTGAATTCTATTCCAGATGAGCCCATATCAAGATTTAAATTCCACAACCCCGAGTCGTAGGCTTCCAGCACGTTGAGGAGACCTGGACATAAGAACCAACTAAACATTTTAGTAATAATAATATTATTGGCTTTACGTCCTACTAACTACTTTATCGGTTTTCGGACACGCCGTGCTGCCGGAATTTTCTCCTGCAGGAGTTCTTTTACGTGCCACTAAATCTACCGACACGAGGCTGACGTATTTGAGCACTTTTAAATGCCGCCGGTCTGAGCCAGGAGTGAACTTGCCAAGTTGGTGTCAGAAGGCCAGCGCCTTAACCGTCTGAACCACTCAGCTCGGCAAAACCAAACTTCAATTACTTTGAAGTGGATTGTCTAAATAAGTTTTAAAACAACACACATACCATCATTTTATTGTAGACTGTTATGCCTTGCAGTGTTCAGTCTGCAAGCCTGTGTGGATTAACTAACTGCCACCACGATGTTTATTCGCAACTAGCTCTATGGCTTAGTTTAGTCCCATACCTCTTATCATTAAAAACTGAGTCTAACACTCGTCAACTTGGTCTCCTAATACTTATTTTACCCTCTATAACGGAGTCAATTATTTCCCTAGGTAACTTATCCTCCTCCATTACCCTCATGTGAGCTCCCTACCAAAGGAAGTTTATGCATACAGTATCAACATTCCTAACTTAGCCTTTATCTCCTCGTTTCGTGTACCTTCCTGCCCATGGGATGGGTTTAACCTCTTAACATGAAAGCCCGAGTATACTCGGGGTTTTACATATTTATATAAAATAAAATCCCCAGTATACTCGGGAATGTCACTCATTGATCAGTACCTAATTTAAAAGCCCGAATATACTCGTTTCTTGTTGTTTCTCAATATTTCCGCCAGATGTTTATGAAATTATTACTGTAGAGTCCTATTTTTGCCAACAGATGTCTCTGACTCAACCGTAGTGGATGTCGGTGACTCAGGCAGTTCGTTTCCGCGGCTTTCCCATATTTGTTGCTATCTAAGTGTACTTTGTCTGTTAGGTGAAAATGGAGAGTGAAGAAGAGTTTGACTTTGAGTTTAGTGAGTCTGATAGTTCTGAAGAAGTTTCTGAAGACAGTTCAGAAGAAGAAAGTGGTAGTTCTAGTTCATCTGATTGTGATATTGCAAGTGCCAGACAGTGGTGTGAAATTGATACTTCCGGAACACTACCATCTGCCCCACCACGTTTTCCTTTCAAGGCGCGTTGTGAGGATGTTTAGTGCTGTGTTATTTATTTTAGAACCCGTAAAATTTATCACGAGTATACTCGGGATTTTAAAACAGGAACATTTCGGTGGCTTATATTTCATTGTTAAGTTCGAAAAATGTATTTTCATTGTTACCACTGTCATTAGTTTTCAATAAATAGCCCATTTTAACAATAAAAAAATTAGGTAAAAAAATCACAATTTTGTAAATAATTGGTATGTTAAGAGATTAAAACTGTTGAGGAGTGTGAAGACAGGTTTGTGGCTTTAAAGTTGATAAGCACTGATAAAATATGGGAAACTTTAACTATATTATAACAGAGAAATAAAGAATTTACGAAGGACGTGTCGGTTAGAAATAAATTGAGTTAGGAATGGTTATGGAAGTAAGGACAATTTGAAAGACTTTCTAAGAAAGTGAATTTAGCAAGAAAGTTACCTAAGAATAACGTGATGGCAAATATAATTGGCAGTCGTATGAATGGTAAAGGGAAATGGAGCGCTGAATGCAGTAAAATTTATTTTAAACGTTTTCCAGGGGACCGAAGGAAAATAACGTATAAGGGTGAAAAACGCTTAAATGAATTGCTATAAATATGAGGCTGAGTTATATTTCAAAGTATATATGGCAATATGGAACAATATAAACACCAAATAACAACACCCAGCTAACAAATATTACAAAGAGAGGGAAAAGAGTCATTTTGCGGAATAAAGTAGTCCATTATCTTGGTTTGTTTCTTGTTGGCCACAGCCACGGCATGAACAGCGTTCTCAAACCGGTACAATTCGGCCATTATTTCCTCAGAAACGTTATGGAGCGTCACAAAATGTTTGATAGTCCATAGAGCATTAACAGCATCATTTAAGTTTACTGATGTATGCTGCAGCTCTTCAGTATCATCGCCATCGTGATTACAGGCCTTATTATTTCTTCTTTTAATTTTTCTTTACGTCACACCGACACAGATAGGTATTATGGTGACGATGGGAGAGTAAAGGCCTAGAAGTGAGAAGGAAGCGGCCGTGGCCTTAACTTAAGGCGCAGCCCCAGTATTTGTCTGGTGTGAAAATGGGAAACCACGGAAAACCATCTTCAGGGCTGTCGACAGTGGAGCTCGAACCCACTATCTCCCGGATGCAAACTGACAGCTGTGCGCCCCTAACTGCACGGCCAACTCGCCCGTTCAGGCCTTACTTAGACACCTTTGTGCGTCTTCAGCAATCTCGAAGATAGTCATGGCTTCTGCAGTGACGAGGTTAGCGTCAACATTTACGTAATTGTCGAATGATGCCTCCTCTTCCAATTTTCTCCATTCGCCGTCATTATTAGGAGCATACGACATTTCATATATCGCCATTATCATCGATGATATTACAATCATAATCAGAACCACCTCAAAATCCAGCTTTTCGGAAACAATTTCGAACTGTAAGTTCTGAAACGTCCGCCTCTGTGGTGTAGTGGTTAGTGCGATTAGCTGCCACCCCCGGAGGCCCGGGTTCGATTCCCGGCTCTGCCACGAAAAAAGTTTGAAAAGTGGCACAAGGGCTGGAACGGAGTCCACTCAGCCTAGGGAGGTCAACTGAGTATAGGTGGGTTCAATTCCCACCTCAGCCATCCTAGAAGTGTTTTTCCGTGATTTCCCACTTCTCCTCCAGGCAAATGCCGGTATTGTACCTAACTTAAGGCCACGGCCACTTCCTTCCCTCTCCCTTGTCTATCCCTTCCAATCTTCCCATCCCCCACCATGGCCCCTGCTCAGCATAGCAGGTGAGGTCTCCTGGGCGAGGAACTGGTCATCCTCCCCAGTTGTATCCCCGACCAATGTCTCACGCTCCAGCACACTGCCCTTGATGCAGTAGAGGTGGGATCCCTCGCTGAGTCCGAAGGAAAAACCAACCCTGGAGGGTGAACTGATTGAGAAAGAAAGAAAGAAAGAAAGAAAGAAAGAAAGAAAGAAAGAAAGAAAGAAAGAAAGAAAAAGTTCTGAAACACGGTGCCATGTCGCTGCGGTGTAATGCATTTTCTATCGGAAGAAAATGAAACAGTATATATTGATTTACTAGCAAGATACCCGTGCTTCGCTACGGTATTACACTGAAATTTATAATTGAATGCTTATTGTTTTAGATATATAATCTGCCGAAATTCGGGATCTGACTCGTTCTCTGCGAGAATCCACCAAAATTCCCGATCTATTATTTTACGGCACGTTTCCTCCCATTTTTAAATCTTCCTTTCCAGCAATCGATTTCGTACTTCCCGGGTTAGGCTCAGGTATTCCTCCAGGTCAGTTGAGTCCGTAAATCTTTGCCATCTTTTCCTATAATATTTTTAATACGGATATAATCCTTCAGGAGATCCGGCGTGCTGTCATACTGGGTGCCTTGTCGGCACTGAAACCGCGACCGGACTGCATTCTTAGTCATTACCCGTCCAGGAGCCGTTTCCATCGCGGTCCGCAATTTGACGACGGTCCGGAATATTATTATTATTATTATTATTATTATTATTATTATTATTATGTGTTGCTGGAATAGCTGATGACAGGGAAAACCGGAGTATACGGAGAAAAACCTGTCCCGCCTCCGTTTTGTCCAGCACGAATGCCACATGGAGTGACCGGGATTTGAACCACGGAACCCAGCTGTGAGAGGCCGGCGCGCTGCCGCCTGAGCAACGAAGGATCCTTATAAGTACATTCATAACAGTAAAATCAATTGGACTCACCTCCTTCTACACCCCACCGCCGTTAAGTTTATTTACAGCCACCCCCCCCCCCCCCACCCCGAAAAAGAATTAAAAGGATGCTTGTTTTTTTATGTTTAAGGGAGATTCCAAACACCAATGTTCACGTCTATTACCTTCAGTTTTGAGATATAAGTATCCACATAAAAATAATTTACTATTTTTCACTTCATTTCACAATAATCTCTCCTCCCCCTAAATGAATTTTCCCGCAAAAAAAATACTTGTTTCTTTAATAGTAAAGGATCTTCTAAATACCAATTATCACGACTCTAACTTCTTCAGTTTTTGATTTATGTGTCCTCATGAAAGGAATTCAACTCCTTTACACTCCCGCCCTCCAAGATGGTTTCCCCACCAAAACGCCTTTTTCTTTGTTTTTAAAGGAGATCCAAATACGAATTTTCACGTCTGTAACAACTTTAGTATTAGATGCATGTATTCTCATACAATTAAGTCAACTAATGTTTCAATTCTTTCACCCCCCCCCCCCCTTCATTGGATTTTCCGAGAATACGTGTTTCTTTACTTTTAAAGCAGATTGCAAATATCAAATTTCACGTCTGTAACATCTTCATTTTTGAGATATCAGTAGCCCTCCACCCAAGTGGTATTTCCGAAAACTAAAAATACACTTTTCTTTATGTTTAATAGAGATAAAAAAAACCATGTTTCACTTCTGTAACATGTTAAGTTTTTTAGATATCCGTAAAAATTCTCATTTTAAAATTTCACCCCTTTTGGGTTCCCCTTAAGTAGAGTTTCCAAAAACAAATAACCTATATTTCTTTACATCTACAGGAGATTTACACCCACTGCTTACGTCTGTAACATTTTACGATTCCAAGATATTCTGTAGATATAGTCTTTCAAAAAATTCACCCCAATTTGTCACTCCTGTTTAACCGCCATTAATTGGCTTTTCCAAAAACTAAAAAATACGTGTTTCTTTATTTTTAAAGGAGATCCTATATGCGAATTATCAGTTCTGTAATATCTTTCGTTTCTGATATATGTGTATCCTCATTAAAGGCATTCAACCCATTTATCACCCTTTTACACCCCTCCTATTAGGACTTACTGGAAACAAAAAAATACGTGTTCCTTTATTTTTAGAGGAGATTACAACCACCAATTTTTACATCTGTAAATTTTAAAGTTTTAAGATGTAGACACACTCATTTTTAAAAATTCACCACCGCTTTTCACCCCCCAATATTTGGATTTTCCAAAAACGAAAAAATACCTGTTTCTTTACTTTTAAAGTAGATCCAAAATACCAATTTTAAGGTCTGTAATATCTTCAGGTTCTGAAATATAAGTATCCTCATGAAAGGCATTCAACCCATTATTCACCCTTTTACACCCTTCCTATTGGGATTTTCCGAAAACAAAAGAATACGTGTTTCTTTATTTTTAAAGGAGACTCTAAATACCAATTTTTACATCTATAAACTTTAAAAGTTTTGAGATATAGATACACTCATTTTAAAAAATCACCCCCTTTTCACCCCCCCCCCCACTAATTGTATTTTCCACAAACAAAAAATACGTGTTTATTTATTTTTAAAGGAGATCCCAAACACCAATTTTCAGGTCTGTAATATCTTCAGGTTCTGAAATATAAGTAGACTCATGAAATGCATTCGACCCCTTTTTCAACCTTTTCCACCCTTCCTATTAGGATTTTCCGAAAACAAAATATACGTGCTTTATCTTTAATGGAGATTCTAAATACCTGTTTTTACACCTATAACCTTTAAAAGTTTTGAGATATAGATACACTCATTTTAAAATATTACCCCTTCCCTTAATTGGATCTTCCAGATTCAAAAAGAGACGTGTTTCCTTATTTTTAAAGGAGATCCCAAACACCAATTTTCAGGTCTATAATATCTTCAGTTTCTGAGATATAAGTAGCCTCATTAAAGGCATTCAACCCCTTTTTCACCCCTTTTCACACCTCCTATTGCGACTTTCCGAAAACAAAAAAATACGTGTTTCTTTATTTTTAATGAAGATTCTAAATACCAATTTTTACATCTGCAAACTTTAAAAGTTTGGAGATATAGATTCACTAATTTTAAAAATTCACCCCCTTTTCACCCTCCCATTAATTAGATTTTCCAAAAACAAAAAAATACGTGTTTCTTTATTTTTAAAAGAGATCAAAAGTACCAATTTTCAGGTCTGTAATATCTTCAGTTTCTGAGATATAAGTACCGGTATCCTGATTAAAGGCATTCAACACATTTTCCCCTATTTTCACCCTTTTTCACCCCTCCTATTGGGATTTTCTGAAAACAAAAAAATACGTGTTTCCTTATTTTCAAAGAAGATTCTAAATACCAATTTTTACATTTGTAAACTTTTAAAGTTTTGAGATATAGGTGCACTCATTTTAAAACTTCACCCCCCCTTTTCACCCCCTTAGCAACGGAATATCCAAAAATCCTCTCTTAGCGAGCACCTACATCTTAATATGAATGTATCCCCAAAATTTTATTTCATTATGTCCAGTAGTTTGGGCTCGGCGATGATGAATCTGTCAGTCAGTCAGGACAAGTTATTTTATATATATATAGATTGTGTTTAATTTGTTTGAAGACACAAGATTATTATAACAACAACTCAAAGAATCGTGTCTTTCCGGACCGCTTCACACTAGGCGACCAGAATCGGCTACAGAGTAGCTCATATGAATTCCTTGTCGCCAAGTGGTAGCCCGCCGCACTAGTTTTCATCCCCTTCTTGCCTCTTGTTATTGTCGAAAAGAAAGAAGGAAACATAGCGTTGTAGATTTCATTTACATCCTATGTTGAAAGATCGTTTGGAAAAAGGACTTTTCTATAAATTATTCGATTATTTATGTGATGACCCAAGTTTATTACTTACTTCAGGATATCAGAGAAACATTTTGATGAACTCTTCGAAAGAGTGAAGGAAGATAATTACGGTAATGGATACCAAGTTGAAAAAAGCAAAGCCGGCTAAAGAAAAATCAGCCTTAACTTCGAGCTAGTTGAACTGAGATGGTCATTACTTGAGACCATGCATTTCTCTTCTCATCTCTATTGCTACATTCGTCATATTCTACATTCCAGATGGTTTATAATTTGTATAATGAAATCTTCCGATTTTATTCGGTCCACTTGTCTAGACATATCATACTGAATATTTTTCTTCTTCCACCGCGTTTTACGGCCAAATGCCCTTCCTGACGCCAACTCTACGTGGAGAGATGCTTTCACTCTTGTGTGTTTCTGTATTATTATTATTATTATTATTATTATTATTATTATTATTATTATTATTATTATTAACTTTTTATTGTGAACATGTGTTTGGGTGCTGAACGCCTGTTATGTTCAAGAATACAAATACAAAAAATACAATCGTATTTAAGGTATACGAAACAATCCCCAATTTCTTAGCAATTTCAACTCGTTTCATTTTACCACTTTCCTTCACTACACCTAAAATACTTCAGTTTTTAGCAATCGCAATGCTCGTTCTCTTTCTTTCACCCATGTTCACTACTCACGAATCTCACGATGCTAATTACAACTCTGTCACACCTAAAGCACAGAACACCAAACAGTATGCTCGAAAATGGCTTCAAGGTCACCCACGCTACCAAACATGCGCGTAGAGGTATGGTTTTCAAGAAAAGTACAGTACGAGTCATAAGTTGGTGATCAAAATATTTCTTGAGATTTTTATGATGGAAATCATCGTAAACGTAAAAATGAAGAATTTTGCCTTCGAGGACTTAAAATATACGCGTATAAGCGTAAAAATCGTACAAGTGAAAGGCGTATAAATGAAATAACTCACCGTAATACGCAGAGGATTTTGTCGGGACCGCTGAAATAAGACGTATAAGTGTGAAACGAATAAAAGAAATTTTATTGTATATGATCCTTATGTCAGAAACAGGCTCCAGGAAGGACATTTCAGGGATCAATAATGAAGGCGGGAAGTGGATATGTGAGGACTTACAGAAGGCAGAAATAATCAGTTAGCAGTATGTAAAGATAGTTGGCTATAAGGAAAATATCCAGGTAGATGATGTTAAAAATATTACTAGATATAATACCCCTAGTTGACGGAACAATTACTTAGCAAGTACATTATTATACTTTCGACCACTCCTCATATTGTTCCCCAGATTCTCAGGCACAAAAGTGGGTTTCCCTCTCCCTGCCAGCAGCTGGTCGTGACGTACTCGTTCCTCGCTCCCTGTGGCCTTTTGCGGCTGCATATTGTTTCATATTAGTGTTTATCTTAATTTGGTCTCTACCGTCTGGTATAAAAGAAAGCGAAGTATGAGGTTAGTTTTCAAAAAGTTCTGACATATGTACAAAGCTTTTAAAACGTTGCCGGAACGATCTCCATAGCAACTCCCTTTACAGTCTATAAAGTTAATTACTGAAACTTAGACTTAACGTTCCACCGGTGTTGCCCTTATTTTTGGTTGTATCGGTAAAAGGTATGGAAAAAAGTCAAGAGCAATTTTCTTGTAAAACAAATCGTAAGAGTCATTGATCGATGTTTATGCTTTAGACCCCGTTTGAAGCACCCCCTCCTCGTGCAATTTCTTGAACAACTTATAGGTAAGAGCAGGCTCAATCTTATTCTAAACATAAACACCGTGTTTCGTTAAAATCCTCCAATCCATTTTCCCATGATGATATGGAACACGCAGACAAATATTAAACTGAATTCGATATAGGTCATTACAATGACGTCAATATTCTTGTTAGAATACAATATTAACAGACTGGAATGTCACGTTTGAAAGCAATTGTATCATATGAAATGCTCGATCAAGTAAAATGTGGCACACTTTCTCATTTTTCACGAACAGTACTACGTCGGAGGTCTAACAATGCCAAGTACCAAAGCAGGAATGACCCGGCTACAGACACCGGTGAACATGGCTCCGCCGTTTTCCGTTAAGTGCGCACACTACCTATTCCTATTAGAGCTTCATGACAGAGATCGAATAGCAGGAATACTAGGATGAACCAGTGTGTCACGTAGTTAACAGAACATGTATGACCCAGAAGAATGGCACGATAAAAATAAGTTGTCCAACTCCCCAGCTACCACCCGTCAATATTAAGGCAGTCTATTCTACTTGACACGCATCTATCGCAGATCAGTGGCAGAGGAGGAGAAAAATCATATTGCAACAAACAATAGTCAATGTAATGTTTTCGTTGATCAATGTTATGGATTTTCGATATTGCAGACCTTCACTTCTAGTTTTTTTTTTTTTTTTGTTTTTTTTTGACTGTGATGTTAGGGCATCCAATGCAAAGGGAGTCCTTCTTCCTCCTTTCATGATGTTCCTTCACGACTGTTTCTCATTTCGATTGTCATCTTTACAATTTTCCTTACCGATATGGGCTGATGAGCACGCTGTTTTCACCTTAAGACAATCACGACACAATCGTCAGTTAACACGACTGGTCAATATTTCAAAGTTCGTGATGCTCGGCGTTTTCATGGGCTAAGCAACAAAAGTCCAAATTACCGGTATGAATGTGCCTGTACGTTAAAATACTATAAGACATAAATGATCGAAAATTGTATTCGCTACAACTTTTGATAAGTTATATTTATCGGCACGACAAATAATAACATCGATATTTGATAATTAAATATTAGGCTTTTTCCTAATCTATAATTACATCCAGGATGAATAAAATAATTTATAGCCTAGACTGTGTAGCCTTATTCTCCGGTTTTATACCGATGTTCATTAATTTCTCTTCAGCCGTTATCTCGTGGCTCGGCGTTGATATGGACTAAAACCAAACTAAACCCCATGGCAAATGACCGCTGCTCAGTCCGAAGGTCTGCAGATTACGAGGTGTCGTGTGATCAGCACGACGGATCCTCTCGGCCGTTATTCTTGGCTTTCTAGACCGGGGCCGCCATCTCACCGTCAGATAGCTCCTCAATCGTAATCACGTAGGCTGAGTGGACCTCGAACCCTCAGATGCAGGTAAAATTCCCAGACCTGGTCCGGAATTGAACCTAGGGCCTCCGACTAAGAGGCAGGCACGCTAACTCTACAACGTGGGATCGGCGTTGATATGGACTAAGCAACAAAAATTTAAATGAATAAGTATTTCCGTTATCTTAGCCGGTACGGTAAAAGTGCATAAAACCTAAGTGATCGTGAATTGTATTTTCTACAACTTTTCTTATGTAGTGTGTATCGATAGGACCATTAATAACATATACATTTGAGAATTACATTTTAAGCCTTCACCCTAAATTACCATTTCAAATAGCGTGAATAAATTTATTTATAGGCTAGAATGAAGTGGTTTATACTTTACATACCGATTTTCATTAAATTATGTTCACCTATTCTCTCGTGATGTGCGTACATACTGTGCCCTTTTGATGGCATGTGTGGTGGCGATCCTCTTGTTGACATTTGCCTCAGCTGCTGAAAAGAAGAATACTCTCCGCACACGCAGAAACTTACCTCAGGGCTCGACCGTCCATTGTTTCCTCGAACTTAGGGCCGATGGGGGTACAAACAACTACGATGGGTCAAGATAATCTAAAATAACGTAGCCCAGACTGATTTAAAACCAATGAATGAAATTTCTTTGCATAAAACTTTGATATCCAACAAAAAAAATAGTTAACTGAAATTACAATATTGGAATAATTTTTCTACTGCTCAAAAGAGCGCAAACGCTATAGAATAATATCAATATCCTGAAATCTAGGCAAACTCAAAAATCCGCCACCTAACCGAACTCAGGAAGGATTCAACATCAACTTAAATTAAATAATTAGTTACATTCAAAGAAGATACTACTAAGAATAATTCAACTGTTAAAGGGAATTGACACAATTAATTCCTAAGACCAACATGATCAATAAAATGCGACCATTACAGTGATAAACCAATTAATACGAAACAGTTAGGTAACCTAGCATTGCAGACTGTTAAAAGTGTGAAAAAAATTCGCTCATGAACACACACATTTCTCTAAGACATATTTCTTTTGTTATTATTATAAACACACACTATTATCAAATGGCTGATTTTTGCCTTTCATGTCTGTCTTTAAATGTAATACAATGAAAAGTAAAAACAGTTTATCAGCCATATAACAATATGAAATCACTCACTGTGACAGTCATTGGACACGTTAACATCATCAAATACATTTTGTTCCGCCACTGATCAATTGAACTCGCCTTTCTACACACATGGAAATTATACCGCTGTTCACTCTTAGCAATCCTACTGATATACAACATATTATGTTATGTACAGTGGCGCTAGGTTTCGAAATCTTAATCAACACTTTGCGGCATTTATATTTACATAACTTATTAAGGTCAGTTCAATAAGATGACGTGATTCCTTTAGTTAAATTTATGGTTGTGATAACTTATTTGTTTGTTTGCGATGTCTCTTACTAACATAAAGAGAAATGTCGCAATTTATTGACGATGACCACCGGGCTGTTCTTCCCTGATATTACAAATATGTGAGGGATCAAAACGCCCTTGAAATTTTATGTGCAAATATACACAACAATGTCAACATAGTCTTCATCGAAATATAGCATAACAAAAGCACATAATCCCGAGCTACAATATTTACATAGAATTATTATAATATAATTACACATTCACGCACCTTCCTACATGTGAGTGTGTTAATCTAGGTCACTTGAATAAAGCATTACTTTATGGTCAATGATGAATAGCACAAGTTACCAACACAACACCAAATCCACAAATCCAACACATATTTTATCACAGTTTATAATGTAGTCTCTCACACGGTTACAACATTAACATTACATATTTATAGACGCTGAGGTTCTATTGACGGCAATCAATCCGTAAATTATTATACTCCAATCATTTTATTACATTCATCTCATAATTAAATCAACATCATATAATTCCCATCTCATTGCTATCTTGCTTATTTATCCGGTATATTCATTGGTCCATTTGTGTTTTCACTATAATATTTACAAGCACATTCGCCTCCGAAATAATGACTTAATATTTCGTTCCTTCTTCTAATAACTTGTCATCCCTGCTAATTACTGCCGTATTCAACACCTCTTATTATCTTCTTTTCATATTTATCCATGTAGACTTGAGCTGCGATTCATAGAGCTAATTATATCATATTAACATGTCATCTCCTTTACCTTAAAGACGATTATCACTTATTTTCTTCACGACTTTCCCATTCCAGCCTCTATTTTCTTATTTCACCAATTAATTACACCCAGGGATATCAATTTATGCTCATGATCGTCTTTTCCGTCTCTCACTTAGACCTCTTAATCGTATACATCTCAATTATTATCAACTCCTGCAAGTTAGCAATGGATTCCATATTTACGAATGCAACATTAATCTTTCTGTACTCAAAACATGATTGCCTACACAATAGACTTTTGGTTCTACAACTCAAACTTGTGGATAATTACGAATCTTCCCTTTTAAATTCTGATATATTATTATTATTATTATTATTATTATTATTATTATTTATCATTATATTCAAAATACATAGTTATATACTTTACTACTTGACGATCATTCACTACCTCAAGAGAGTTCATTATACGTTCAAAATAGATTTACTAATATTATTATTGTGCTAACTCTCCTTTGAAGAAATGACTGTTATATTGATTCTGGTAGACGTCGGATATCTCAGATTAGAAGCACAATTATAAAAATTGACACCGAAACACTCAAAATTTATCTCATCCGCGATGCTAGATTAAAACATTCCAATCCCGATCCTAAAACATGACTGCTCCCATCTCTCAAATGGACTATAATAATTATTTAAAAATGTTATTATTATTATTGTTATTGTTGTTATTATTATTATTATTACTATTATGATTATTATTATTATTATTACTATTATGATTATTATGATTATTAGGAACGTGATTTCAATTTCCACTCTATAACTAGTCACATAATCCTCCCCGTGCGGATTCTGTATCATTGTAACCTATACGGACAACGCTTTTCTCATCGTCATATTAATTACAAAAAATAATATAATCAACATATTCTTTACATTGTTACAGGGTCATTGGCCACTACTGCATTCTGTAGGTCCTCGCTTCCATGGCGAAGTTATTCCATGACGGAGATTGTAATCACGTTCAATGACCAGTAGTACACACGGATGAAATGCATTTTTAATTCACAGATCACACGCAATAATTTTCTTCACACGTTATTCTTGACGTTTATTCTATGGTACAGACTACTTACACAAATAAAAATGTATACAATTACATTACAACCCAAGTTTGTATCTGGAACAAAACGATTCATCTAACCGAAATTATCCTTTACCGATCAGTTGTTCAGACTTCTCCTCCCTTCTGCAGATTCCGGCTCTTGTCGTCTGTTTGTAAACAGGACTAGTGGTCAGTTACCCCTGTCACTCTATCTGGACTATAAGGAATGTGACCTTGACCGCCTCCGCTTACCGTTATATGAATGGCTGGCTGCCGGCTACCCTTATCTTGTACAAACTGTGTACCCGTAGTCTCTTTCAACTGCTTCCTTCTTTATTTAATTTTATCAACCGCTAGATTATTGCGGCCGCTTCTCTGACAATAAGCTACCATACCTATAATGTTCAGCATTCTGAATTTGTTAAATTAATTACATGACTTCATCCCACATTACATTTCCAATACTGCTATTCTGATTAAAGTTTATGAATTACCACTTACAAATGTTCTTTGAATCGGACCTGTTGAAAAGCACCGCTCCGCGGAAATCGTGGCATGTTTCCACCTCTCTTCCTGCTTATAGTTAATATCGCTGCGAAGCGACTGATACCGTATAACGGGCAAATCCCGCTTACAGAGAAATCATAGCTGAATGCTGACTGTAAGACGTAGGAATGAATGTATCACTCTGTTTACTAACTGCAAGACTGTAAACAAACTGCCTGAGTGTACAGCTTACAACTGACTAGTCGTAGACTGATCAACAACATTGACTGGTGCATACTGGTGAAAAACTGACACTTTCACGGCGTTCTCGGGTCATTTTGTAAAATGAACCAATTTTTGGAGAGGGGATGGCGGAATGATACAGATAATTCACGTTTATATCTCTAAATGTGTAGCTTAATTAATCAACCCAATATTGTCTATGTCTCCAAAAATTGGCGCCATTGCACTGCTCCAAAATTTATAAAAATCGTTCGTGCACATTTAAATCAACTGATAAGCGTCACTGGTGTCATTTCTCCTAGTGGATTTGTAACGACCTACCACCATCCGGCGCCCTCCCTTAGACGAATACATTTCACACCTTTTGACGACGTAGTTGCGCATAATTAATTATCATGTTGTAGTTTAGCACTTAAATCATCACAAAAATTATTCCTAATTATATAAAGAGAAGAGTACTGTATTTCATCCTTAATTCACCACTCAGTAGCGAAAACGAACTAACTGAGATTATTACTTCCGTAGGGCGGTTGAAATTTTCGATTTTGTGCATGGTTAAATAATGTCTACGCCCCTTAAGACGTCGTGCCACTAGGACCAAACCACTTTATCAAGGGGTGTAGGGTGTCTCTCTGTCCTCTTGTGATATCTCTCCCCTCATCTTTCTTCTAGGAGTGGCCGTATTGTTCGTACTTCCGCTTTCACGTGGGAAGATTTCAGCTGGAGATGTCCACCTTCCGCTCATTTAGTTTTATTGGAGGCATTTATGGTTTTGAGTCTTACCGAAACGTGACTATAACCAAACGCAGGAGATATGCCTGAACTATGGGATGTCTCTTTGCTGCTGTCCGGGCTTGCATGTCAGCTGGGAGGTTCTAGTCCGGGGCGAAGATTACACATTTTCAAATAATTGTTTAATCCGTACTTCACGCAATGTATGTTCAATACCCGTTTTCATGCGAATTGTGCTTGAATGAATTTGTTTGTGGCATTAAGAAGGGCCGATTAGTTCTGACAATGTTTTAGAGCAGCAAATGCTCGATATGATGAGCGTTTAGGTTTATGCAAATTCGGGCAGATTCCACATATCACATATCAAATTCTGATAAATTGATTAATTTATCCGTGAGCCTATTCGTATTATGGGTGCAATACATATATACAGATAGACAGACAGACAGACAGACAGACAGATACAGCGTGATTCAGTCGCCCCTTCCAATGTAGTTTCATGCAACCCACAATATTCATTCGTCCTGAAAACATCTGCCCTGCCGGTATGCTCAGACAACACAACCGGATATCTTGGTATTTACCGCCTCACCATGATAGGACGCCGTAATATTATACTCGTATTAAACACTGGAAGACATGCGTGTGCCTTCTAGAACATATGAACCTGACACGCCGGCGAAACACTAGGTTGATATTGTGACCGGAGTAAACCTAATACTTGCTATACGCTGCCCAGTGTGCCGCACGGAACCGTAGTGTAGTTAGTAAAAGCGCGGTGGAGCGGGCTTGCATGTCAGCTGGGAGGTTCTAGTCCGGGGCGAAGATTACACATTTTCAAATATTTGTTTAATCCGTACTTCACGCAATGTATGTTCAATACCCGTTTTCATGCGAATTGTGCTTGAATGAATTTGTTTGTGGCATTAAGAAGGGCCGATTAGTTCTGACAATGTTTTAGAGCAGCAAATGCTCTACATGATGAGCGTTTAGGTTTATGCAAATTCGGGCAGATTCCACACCAAACATTCACTCCCTATCGTACATGATGGGCCGTCTGTTGCACCCAGTAAGGTTTGTCCGGACTCCAATAGTGCATGTGGTGGCGATTAACGTTCCCATTATTGTGGAAGCGCGATTCGTCCGAGAACAAGATATGCGATACGAATGCTGCATCATTGTCCAGTCTGCCTAATAGCCATCGACAGAACTCCATTCGAGCTTCGAAATCCCGCTCATGGACATCTTGGTGTAGCTCAAGATGGTATGGGTGAAAGTTATGTTCATGTAGTATTCGCCAGACGGACGGCTGGCTGGTGTTCACCGTGCAGTCGCCCTTGTACTGATGTGTGGATTATTACGAGCTGTCTCCAGAACGGCTTTTCTGTTTCACCCGATGTAACGGTCCTATCGCGGACTGGTGGCTGGTTGGAAATCACTCCTGTTGTCCTTAGGCGTCTTTCAACACGGTGGAATGTCATAGCAGCCGGGTGTCGCCTGTCGGGATACCGTTACTGGTACAGATGAAGTGCCTCACACTCGTTTTGTCTTACTTACCCATAAATGAGGAGCTTGTCAAGGTATTCCTCTGTGGAAAACATGCCGAACGACAGCGGATATTAGAGTACATTCAGGCCCTAACCAGCGGAGTATGCGCAGGGCACATGATGAATAACAGCATCATTCTACTGTTCTAATGTGGCAAACGTTGTCCTGTCTTTGTGTATTCAAACATCATACCCATGCAAAACAATGCACAATTCGAACCGCCGCTGGCACATTCCGTCGATTGCTAGGTGAACGCCTAACCACATCCGCTACGCTACTCTGCTGGAAATATGCTGGTGGTATGAAGAGAGCAGAGTACATACGCCATCCTGTTCGGTGTTTAAAGCATTAATTAATGCACTGTTATCTAGTTTTATGTACTGATTCCCCTGTTCGTTACACCCGGTCACGAGGCGCGACATATTAACATAGTTACACGGCAAAAGGGCGTTGCTACATGATTTCAAGGCGTCATGTTTTGGGAATGGATGTTATACTGTAACATTTAGCTAGGGTTCAGAAACGTGTACAAAATGTGCTCACTGAACATTAGCACGATACAGCACGCCTGCAGGGGAATAGCACCCCTATAAAGACGTGCACGTTAGTTGAGCTGCAGCAAACGATATTGGAAGGGGCTGCTGAATCACACGGAAATTTGAAAAATGCTTTTCCTTCTTACTACAGACACGACCGATACAGAAATACCATTCTTTTAAGTTCTGAGCAATGTACAGAAAAAAACTCTTGTTTTATATAACATATATATCGTTGCTGCTGGGACAATACCTCCTATGTGATAATATTTTAGCTTAGAACTGTGACCGGTAAGGTTCTGTCATCTAAGGTGCAATATTGTGTGAATGTTGTCAAGGCATTCTCGTTCTTCATAATGTATGTGCTGCGGGTCAGTATATCTCCAAAAAATATTATCACATAGGAGGTTTTGCCCCGGCAACGACGATATACCAGATGACAGGGTAAAGCAGCTCTGTTCTGGGCGATCTGCGGCCGAGTTTTTAATAATTGTTTTCTGGTAAACACCAAATGTGTCACCAGGTATCCATTACACGCCGACATCGTACGACACGGAATGTTGAATGGACTCTTTACCACCCTTCACACATCCGATTTTACCTTCTGGGTTTGAAACTTCTCTCTCCGGATCCGGTGGCCGGCACTCTCCTATTGATCCACAGAAAACCTCAAGCTTGGGTGCAATCACATTATTCAAATCCGGTGGATCACTGTATTCTTGTGCCGCATCCGTAAACGATTAGAACTATTAGCTGCCGTCCTCGGTGGCCCCGGTTCTATTCCCGGTAATGCCAGAATTTCAAAAATGGCAGAAGGGCTGACATGTGGTTAAAATAGTGCATGCAGCTCACCTCCATTAAGGGTGTGCATAAAATGAGCTACGCCATCTCGAGGCGGAGATATGAGATTACACTACTCTGGTTCACCGAGCGAGTTGGCCGTGCGGTTAGGGGCGCGCAGCTGTGAGCTTGCATTCGGGAGATAGTGGGTTCGAGCCCCTCTGTCGGCAGCCCTGAAGATAGTTTCCCGTGGTTTCCCATTTTCACACCAGGCTGTATCTTAATTAAGGCCATGGCCGCTTCCTTCCCGCTCCTAGCCCTTTCCTATCTCATTGTCGCCGTAAGACCTACATGTGTCAGTGTGACGTTAAGCAACTTGTAGAAAAAATATTCTGGTTAACTGAACTTATATAAATGCCAAAATTAGATCTAAATATTTCAAAATTATAGCAGAGAAGATTTCAGGGATAAAGGTGCATAAATGTTAATATTTTAACGTATGTGGGATAGGACATTCCAAATTCCACTAAGTACCGACCAAGTAAGAGATCCCATTCAGTTGCGTACATCGCCAATTTCATATTCAGACCATATTAAATAGGGACGGGAATGGTATTCACGAACTTTTTCTTCTGCAGCTTTTCCCACATATGTGGAGTCGCGGGTGCAAACTGTGTCGCACATGTGGATTTGACCCTGTTTACGGCCGGATGCCCTTCCTGACGCCAATCCTATATGGATGGATGTAATCACTACTGCGTGTTTCTGTGGTAGTTGGTAGTGCAGTGTGTTGTCTGAATACGAAGAGGAAAGTCTTGGAACAAATACAAATTCTCAGTCCCCGGGTCAGAAGAACCCGGGTTCGATTCCCGTTCGGGCCGGGTACTTGAACCATGTCTAGTTAATTCCTCTGAATTGAGAGCTGCTTGTCTTAAGTGTTTGTGTTAATACACACCTCTTCTTGTACACTGACAACCAAGTACTAGAATACATCTGCTGGCATAGGCTTGGCGTCAGGTTAGACAACATCCAGCCCTAAAACTGAGACAAGTGTGCAGGTGCGACACAAATCATCACGCCCCGACCCAAGCAGGATATAGGAAAAGTGGAAAGCTGTAGAAGAATAATTAATAAATGATCTTCTTCTTCTTCTTCCACAGTTTTTACACACCCTGGTGAGGTGGCGGATGGCAATTGTGTCGCACATGTGGATTTGGCCGTATACCCTTTCTGACGCCAACCATATGTGCAGGGATGTATTCACTATTGCGTGTTACTACTGTGACGTATTGCGTGAATATGAAGATAGATATGTTGGGACAATCACAAACACCAAGCCCTCAAGGCAGAGGAATTAGCCACACGTGATTAAAATCTCCTAACCGACCGGAAACGAACACGTAGCCCTCTGAACCGAAGGCCACGACGCTGACCATTCAGCCAACGAGAATTTACTGACAAGTGATACTGTTATTTAATCATAGGTGAGAGTTAAGGAGTAGTACTGTATTTCTCATTAATATATATGGAATAATATATAATCGCCCTACACTATTGCACGCGCTCACCTTCTGAGACCCAGACTAGCCTTAATCTCAGGGATGATCAGTTCGTAATAGATGTCAAAAATTTAATCGATAAAAATAAAAATATAGGCGCACAAATAAACACAGGGATGAACGGGGCATGCAAATTAAGGTAGGGGACGGTTCATTCATAGATACTAATTATAGGACTCCAAAACAGGACTGGGAACTGACAACCTAAATTCCATGGGCATACTGGACTAACTACAATAAAAAGATATGAAAACTGTTTTCCTATTGATTTTGAAATAAGGAGCAATTTATTAACTTAATTCGCAAACTGCAAGTGTGTGACAATTATTACACTTTGATATTTCCATCCTGAAAAAGAATACATAAATTTGGGTTCAATTCACTACGCTGGTAGTGTGAATAATATTTGGTGAATTCGCCCCATTGGTCACTGGGGATCGAATACACGTCCGTATGAGTGGACATTTCACCTCTGGAAATCTTCTTTCGGAGACGTGGGCATGAGAGTAAACTATTTACCGTCATCTCCACGTTCCGTTGGATATGAGTCACTACCGGGTATTTACATTCTAGTAGGCCGGATTCCCACTGTGGAAACGTTATCGTATCTAAAATGGGAATTAATGGTACGGACGAACTCTAGCCTATATATCCAGATTTAAAAAACATGCCAGAGGTAGCTCTTCAACTCAAAGCTTATCTCAATATTTATATTTATCAATACGACAAGAACGTACGGAAAGGTTACATATTATGCTCGCACAATTAAGACATGTGCCGTCCGTGGGTTATTTCGCACATACTGCCAACTATCTCCCATGTGGAGTACCAAAATTTGGTTCCGACCAATCCGACACATGACAACTGTCCCTATCATTTCTTCCTATGAGTATTATATAATTATCATTACCATTATTTATCTGATTATTATCATATATAGTGATTACCATCAATTATTTTATTATTATCATTTATTTCAATTATCATCCTATATTTGATTTTTATAATTTATCATCCG
This sequence comes from Anabrus simplex, assembly GCF_040414725.1. Taxonomy (NCBI): domain Eukaryota; kingdom Metazoa; phylum Arthropoda; class Insecta; order Orthoptera; family Tettigoniidae; genus Anabrus; species Anabrus simplex. Next base: position 280,866,573 of record NC_090266.1, read on the forward strand.
GGATGATTATATGCTAACCTTCGCCGACGAAGGGTCGTGTTTCCTCGTAATTAATCCGCACAAATTAATTATCAGTTTTATAGTAAATCATTATTATTATTATTATTATTATTATTATTATTATTA